>NW_026108831.1:340987-681974 GCF_024516045.1 Bombus affinis
AAACTCTCCTTGCAGGTAGAAACGATACACATACTGAAACCAATAATAATTTAATTCTATGCTGTTTCTACTCTTGATAAATTTTAAAAATAATAAAATATCAAATCTATTAACTCCCAACTAGATTTAATGCACCCTACTTTTAAACTATTTAAATTAAATTATATTAAACTCATAAATACTATTTAGAATAAATTTTTATATAAATTTTAAATTTTTCGATTAAACTACATTTTTAAATTTTTAGTAAAAGAAATAATATATTTACGACATTACTGTATATACTTAATTGATAGGTCAACTATTAGATTGAATTGTAAAATATCTGCTATTATTATTTTTCAGATTAATTTTAAATATTTTAATCAACACTGACTAGAAAAATTTAATTTAATATTAATAATCATTTTTATTAATTAATTCTTAAAAAAGAAAAATTGAAATTACAATAGAATGTATTTATTGAAATGTAATTTTATTAAATTGAACAATAAAAATTTAATTTATTTAAATTTAATATACATGCGTGTGTGTGGGTATATATATATAGATCTAGGTATTACTATTTTAATTCTATATATTCTGCTTGAAAATTGTTAACATTGTTATAAAACATTTCTAGGATAAGAAAAGTCTGATGCGAGACAAAGGATACGTATAATTTACATCAAACCGTAAGCGAATGTGTCGGTAGAATGAACTAGTACACAGACGCGTAGGAGACATCCGCGAAAGCATAGTACATTAAAGAATGATAGTGTCGCATCGTAGCTAACGCGTTAAAGAGCATCGTAACGGTACACAAGGAATACTTTCATTATATTTAGAGATGATAATATAACAAAAATTGTTTTATCTTGCTAATATGTGTTTTACAAGATATATATATATATATAACAATATAACAATTATAACATTATGACATTATAACAATTATAACAATTATAACAATTACACTTGTTTGGCTACTCTGTTAGTGCTGCTTCTCCCTCCTCTTCTTGCCAAATTGCGTTCCATCTTCGTTTGTTGACGGATCCTGTGATGCAAATAGTCGCAAACTAACACACACACAGCAATATGCGTGTCAGTGTGCATGGCCAAAACAGAGTTGTAACGCATAATATTGCACACGCCTTTGGCATATGTACTGCTGAAGGACCCGGGTAAGGTGTGATTTGTTTCCCGTATATACATTCTACATTTGCGAACATTAGTGAGAAAACTAATATCTTACAGGCCGCCCAGCGACGAGTCGATGTACTACAAACGCAAGAGGACTAGTTGTTTACTACATTAACCTCTTAGGTACGGTTGAATTTTGTGCGCGGCTGTTTGTCTGTACGGCAGAGTTTGACGCGAATTACGCGTAAAAGATACAACACTGCAATGTGTGATGGATAATACTGTTCTCCACTCAAGCACATTGGAACGAAGTTTTTGATAATTAAATTATTATTTTTCTTAAGGATATGATGCATATATTTTAACTTTAATAATTGAAATTAATAATGAATAATCCAATTGAGTGTGATATATTTTAAAGCAGAGTACGACACATAGACGACGCAAATTTCAAACTCATTGCGCGATAGTGTTTTTCAAATTGCTCTTCGTTTTCTATTTCCGAACTACATTTTGAGGTTAATGATTCTAAAGAAATTCAAGGGTACGGATCGACATGTTAAAAGAAGCATCTGATAATCTATTGTATGTATATATTTCATCTGTTTTATATGTATATATATATAAACATATATATAATATATATTATAGTCTAGTATAAAATCTTTCAAAAAGATACTAACTATATTATTGTTCCTTAATCTCTCAATCTGTAAAAATTCTAATTTCGGTTTACTCGTATAATGTACGTTTACACATACTGAAAGCAGTAATAATGGAATTCTATACTGATTCCACTTTTAATAAATTTAGAAAATAGCAAAATATCAAATCTATTAACCCCATACTAGATTTAATGCTCCCTACTCTTAAAGTATTTAAATTAAATTATTCTAAAGTCATAAATACTATTTAGAATAAATTTTTATACAAATTTTAAACTTCTCGATTGAATTAATTTTTTAAATTTTTTGTAAGAGAAATAATATATATACGACACTAATATAAATATTTAATTGATAGAGCAACTATTAAATTCTATTATAAAGTATTTAATATTAGTATTTTGCAAATTAATTTTAAAAATTTAAATTAATATTAATTATTATTATCATTTGTATTAATTATTTCTCAAAAAAGTAAAAATGGAAATTACAATAGTATATATTTATTGAAATGTAATTTTATTAAATTGAAAAATAAAGATTTAATTTATTTAAATTTAACGCATGTACGTGAGTGTGTGTGTGTATATATATAGATCTAGGCATTACTATATTAATTCTATATATTCTGCATGAATATTGTTAACATTGTTAAAAAACATTTCGATGATAAGAATAGTCTGTTGCGAGACAAATGGTACGTATAATTTACCTCAAACGGTAAGCGAATGTGTCGGTAAAATGAACTACTACAAAGACGCGTAGTAGACATCCGTGAAAGCATAGTACACTAAAGAAAGATAGTGTCGCATCGTAGCTAACGCGTTAAAGAGCTTCGTGATGGTACACCAGGAGCACTATCCTTACCGGTAGAAACGATACACATACTGAAACCAATAATAATTTAATTCTATGATGTTTCTACTCTTAATAAATTTTAAACGTAATAAAATATCAAATCTATTAACTCCCAACTAGATTTAATGCACCCTACTTTTAAACTATTGAAATTAAATTATACTAAATTCATAAATAGTATTTAGAATAAATTTTTATATAAATTTTAAATTTTTCGATTAAACTACATTTTTAAATTTTTTATAAAAGAAATAATATATTTACGACATTACGGTATATACTTAATTGATAGGTCAATTATTAGATTGTAGTGTAATATATATGCTATTACTATTTTTCAAATTAATTTTAAAAATTTAAATCTACACTGATTATAAAAATTTAATTTAATATTAATAATCATTTTCATTAATTAATTCTTAAAAAAGAAAAATTGAAATTACAATAGTCTATATTTATTGAAATGTAATTCTATTAAATTGAACAATAAAAATTTTATTTATTTAATTAGAATATATATACATGTGTGTGTATATATATATATGTAGTATCGTGGACAAAATGCCTAAGATATCGGCCGAACCGTATACAATGTTGCGAGAACCGCGGTGTCGTTGGGTACAACAATGTATCGTCGATCTTTTCAACTGAACAGTTTCGTCGAAAAGGCCTACGTGACCCTGGCCATGAGCGTTTTCGTGACACGTGCACTATAGGGCGGGGAAAAAACAAAAGAGACGCTAAAGACAATGTTAGTTAAGACGCAGGCGAGGACGAATGCAAAAGGCGTGCAGTATGGGTTGAGAATCGAGAGCGTGCGAGTGCGGATGCCGAAGACGAGAGTTATAGAGAGTGATTTGAGCGGAATAAGACTTTTGTGTTTTAGTTCAAGTTGAACATTTATCGTTCTCTGTCCAATTAATCCTTGTTATTTTTATTTATCTTAATAAATAGTATTAGGAGAATTTTACAAACCTAAATTATCCTAATCCCATCCTTTTCCGATACTACATATATATAGATCTAGGTGTTACTATTTTAATTCTATATATTCTGCATGAATATTGTTAACACTGTTATTAAACATTTCGAGGATAAGAATAGTCTGTTGCGAGAAAAATGGTACGTATAATTTACCTCAAACGGTAAGCGAAAGTGTCGGTAAAATGAAATACTACAGAGACGCGTAGTAGACATCCGTGAAAGCATAGTACACTAAAGAAAGATAGTGTCGCATCGTAGCGAACGCGTTAAAGAGCTTCGTAACGACACACCAGGAACACTCTCCTTACCGGTAGAAACGATACACATACTGAAACCAATAATAATTTAATTCTATGCTGTTTCTACACTTGATAAATTCTAAACATAATAAAATATCAAATCTATAAACTCCTAACTAGATTTAATGCACCCTACCCTTAAACTATTTGAATTAAATTAAACTAAATTCATAAATACTATTTAGAATTAATTTTTATATAAATTTTAAATTTTTCGGGTAAACTACATTTTTAAATATTTTATAAAGGAAATAATATATTTACGACATTACTGTATATACTTAATTGATAGGTCAACTATTAGATTGTAGTGTAAAATATTTGCTATTACTATTTTTCAAATTAATTTGAAAAATTTAAGTCAACCCTGAATATAAAAATTTAATTTAATATTAATAATCATTTTTATTTATTAATTCTTAAAAAAGAAAAATTGAAATTACAATAGTATATATTTATTGAAATGTAATTCTATTAAATTGAACAATAAAAATCTTATTTATTTAATTAGAATATATAACACGTGTGTGTATATATATATATATATATATATAGATCTAGGTGTTACTATTTTAATTCTACATATTCTGCATGAATATTGTTAACATTGTTATTAAACATTTCGAGGGTAAGAATAGTCTGTTGCGAGAAAAGTGGTACGTATAATGTACCTCAAACGGTAAGCGAATGTGTCGGTAAAATGAACGACTACAGAGAGGAGTAATAGACATCCGTGGAAGCATAGTGCACTAAAGAAAGATAGTGTCGCATCGTAGCTAACGAGTTAAAGAGCTTCGTAACGATACACCAGGAACACTCTCCTTACCGGTAGAAACGATACACATACTGAAACCAATAATAATTTAATTCTATGCTGTTTCTACTCTTGATAAATTTTAAAAATAATTAAATATCTAATCTATTAACTCCCAGCTTGATTTAATGCACCCTTCTTTTAAGCTATATGAATTAAATTAAACTAAATTCATAAATACTATTTAGAATTAATTTTTATATAAATTTTAAATTTTTCGATTAAACTACATTTTTAAATTTTTAATAAAAGAAATAATATATTTACGACATTACGGTATATACTTAATTGATAGGTCAACTATTAGATGGTATTGTAAAATATTTGCTATTACTATTTTTCAAATTAATTTGAAAAATTTAAATCAACGCTGAATATAAAAATTTAATTTAATATTAATAATCATTTATATTAATTAATTCTTAAAAAAGAAAAATTGAAATTACAATAGTATATATTTATTGAAATGTAATTCTATTAAATTGAACAATAAAAATCTTATTTATTTAATTAGAATATATAACGCGTGTGTGTATATATACATATATATAGATCTAGGTGTTACTATTTTAATTCTACATATTCTGCATGAATATTGTTAACATTGTTATTAAACATTTCGAGGGTAAGAATAGTCTGTTGCGAGAAAAGTGGTACGTATAATTTACCTCAAACGGTAAGCGAATGTGTCGGTAAAATGAACTACTACAGAGACGCGTAGTAGCCATCCGCGAAAGCATAGTACACTAAAGAAAGATAGTGTCGCATCGTAGCTAACGCGTTAAAGAGCTTCGTAACGACACACCAGGAACACTCTCCTTACCGGTAGAAACGATACACATACTGAAACCAATAATAATTTATTTCTATGCTGTTTCTACTCTTGATAAATTCTAAACATAATAAAATATCAAATCTATTAACTCCCAACTAGATTTAATGCACCCTAATTTTAAACTATTTAAATTAAATTATATTAAATTCATAAATACTATTTAGAATAAATTTTTATATAAATTTTAAATTTTTCGATTAAACTACATTTTTAAATTTTTAATAAAAGAAATAATATATTTACGACATTACTGTATATACTTAATTGATAGGTCAACTATTAGATTGTATTGTAAAATATTTGCTATTATTATTTTTCAAATTAATTTTAAAAATTTAAATCAACACTGATTATAAAAATTTAATTTAATATTAATAATCATTTTCATTAATTAATTCTTAAAAAAGAAAAATTGAAATTACAATAGTATATATTTATTGAAATGTAATTTTATTAAATTGAACAATAAAAATTTTATTTATTTAATTTGTATATATATACGTGTGTGTGTGTATATATATATATATATAGATCTAGGTGTTACTATTTTAATTCTATATACTCTGCATGAATATTGTTAACATTGTTATAAAATATTTCGAGGATAAGAATAGTCTGTTGCGAGACAAATGGTACGTATAATTTACCTCAAACGGTAAGCGAATGTGTCGGTAAAATGAACTACTACAGAGACGCGTAGTAGACATCCGTGAAAGCATAGTACACTAAAGAATGATAGTGTCGCATCGTAGCTAACGCGTTAAAGAGCTTCGTAACGATACACCAGGAAAACTCTCCTTGCAGGTAGAAACGATACACATACTGAAACCAATAATAATTTAATTCTATGCTGTTTCTACTCTTGATAAATTTTAAAAATAATAAAATATCAAATCTATTAACTCCCAACTAGATTTAATGCACCCTACGTTTAAACTATTTAAATTAAATTATATTAAACTCATAAATACTATTTAGAATAAATTTTTATATAAATTTTAAATTTTTCGATTAAACTACATTTTTAAATTTTTAGTAAAAGAAATAATATATTTACGACATTACTGTATATACTTAATTGATAGGTCAACTATTAGATTGAATTGTAAAATATCTGCTATTATTATTTTTCAGATTAATTTTAAATATTTTAATCAACACGGACTAGAAAAATTTAATTTAATATTAATAATCATTTTTATTAATTAATTCTTAAAAAAGAAAAATTGAAATTACAATAGAATGTATTTATTGAAATGTAATTTTATTAAATTGAACAATAAAAATTTAATTTATTTAAATTTAATATACATGCGTGTGTGTGGGTATATATATATAGATCTAGGTATTACTATTTTAATTCTATATATTCTGCTTGAAAATTGTTAACATTGTTATAAAACATTTCTAGGATAAGAAAAGTCTGATGCGAGACAAAGGATACGTATAATTTACATCAAACCGTAAGCGAATGTGTCGGTAGAATGAACTAGTACACAGACGCGTAGGAGACATCCGCGAAAGCATAGTTCATTAAAGAATGATAGTGTCGCATCGTAGCTAACGCGTTAAAGAGCATCGTAACGGTACACAAGGAATACTTTCATTATATTTAGAGATGATAATATAACAAAAATTGTTTTATCTTGCTAATATGTGTTTTACAAGATATATATATATATAACAATATAACAATTATAACATTATGACATTATAACAATTATAACAATTATAACAATTACACTTGTTTGGCTACTCTGTTAGTGCTGCTTCTCCCTCCTCTTCTTGCCAAATTGCATTCCATCTTCGTTTGTTGACGGATCCTGTCATGCAAATAGTCGCAAACTAACACACACACACAGCAATATGCGTGTCAGTGTGCATGGCCAAAACAGAGTTGTAACGCATAATATTGCACACGCCTTTGGCATATGTACTGCTGAAGGACCCGGGTAAGGTGTGATTTGTTTCCCGTATATACATTCTACATTTGCGAACATTAGTGAGAAAACTAATATCTTACAGGCCGCCCAGCGACGAGTCGATGTACTACAAATGCAAGAGGACTAGTTGTTTACTACATTAACCTCTTAGGTACGGTTGAATTTTGTGCGCGGCTGTTTGTCTGTACGGCAGAGTTTGACGCGAATTACGCGTAAAAGATACAACACTGCAATGTGTGATGGATAATACTGTTCTCCACTCAAGCACATTGGAACGAAGTTTTTGATAATTAAATTGTTATTTTTGTTAAGGATATGATGCATATACTTTAACTTTAATAATTGAATTTAATAATGAATAATCCAATTGAGTGTGATATATTTTGAAGCAGAGTACGACACATAGACGACGCAAATTTCAAACTCATTGCGCGATAGTGTTTTTCAAATTGCTCTTCGTTTTCTATTTCCGAACTACATTTTGAGGTTAATGATTCTAAAGAAATTCAAGGGTACGGATCGACATGTCAAAAGAAGCATCTGATAATCTATTGTATATATATATTTCATCTGTTTTATATGTATATATATATAAATATATATATAATATATATTATAGTCTAGTATAAAATCTTTCAAAAAGATTCTAACTATATTATTGCTCATTAATCTGTCAATCTGTAAAAATTCTAATTTCGGTTTACTCGTATAATGTACGTTTACACATACTGAAACCAGTAATAACTGAATTCTATACTGATTCCACTTTTAATAAATTTAAAAAATAGCAAAATATCAAATCTATTAACCCCATACTAGATTTAATGCTCCCTACTCTTAAAGTATTTAAATTAAATTATTCTAAAGTCATAAATACTATTTAGAATAAATTTTTATACAAATTTTAAACTTCTCGATTGAATTAATTTTTTAAATTTTTTGTAAGAGAAATAATATATATACGACACTAATATAAATATTTAATTGATAGAGCCACTATTAAATTCTATTATAAAATATTTAATATTAGTATTTTGCAAATTAATTTTAAAAATTTAAATTAATATTAATTATTATTATCATTTGTATTAATTAGTTCTCAAAAAAGTAAAAATGGAAATTACAATAGTATATATTTATTGAAATGTAATTTTATTAAATTGAAAAATAAAGATTTAATTTATTTAAATTTAACGCATGTACGTGAGTGTGTGTGTGTATATATATAGATCTAGGCATTACTATATTAATTCTATATATTCTGCATGAATATTGTTAACATTGTTTTAAATCATTTCGAGGATAAGAATAGTCTGTTGCGAGACAAATGGTACGTATAATGTACCTCAAACGGTAAGCGAATGTGTCGGTAAAATGAACTACTACAGAGACGCGTAGTAGACATCCGTGAAAGCATAGTACACTAAAGATAGATAGTGTCGCATCGTAGCGAACGCGTTAAAGAGCTTCGTTATGACACACCAGGAACACTCTCCTTACCGGTAGAAACGATACACATACTGAAACCAATAATAATTTAATTCTATGCTGTTTCTACTCTTGATAAATTTTAAAAATAATTAAATATCTAATCTATTAACTCCCAGCTTGATTTAATGCACCCTTCTTTTAAGCTATATGAATTAAATTAAACTAAATTCATAAATACTATTTAGAATTAATTTTTATATAAATTTTAAATTTTTCGATTAAACTACATTTTTAAATTTTTAATAAAAGAAATAATATATTTACGACATTACGGTATATACTTAATTGATAGGTCAACTATTAGATGGTATTGTAAAATATTTGCTATTACTATTTTTCAAATTAATTTGAAAAATTTAAATCAACGCTGAATATAAAAATTTAATTTAATATTAATAATCATTTATATTAATTAATTCTTAAAAAAGAAAAATTGAAATTACAATAGTATATATTTATTGAAATGTAATTCTATTAAATTGAACAATAAAAATCTTATTTATTTAATTAGAATATATAACGCGTGTGTGTATATATACATATATATAGATCTAGGTGTTACTATTTTAATTCTACATATTCTGCATGAATATTGTTAACATTGTTATTAAACATTTCGAGGGTAAGAATAGTCTGTTGCGAGAAAAGTGGTACGTATAATTTACCTCAAACGGTAAGCGAATGTGTCGGTAAAATGAACTACTACAGAGACGCGTAGTAGACATCCGTGAAAGCATAGTACACTAAAGATAGATAGTGTCGCATCGTAGCGAACGCGTTAAAGAGCTTCGTTATGACACACCAGGAACACTCTCCTTACCGGTAGAAACGATACACATACTGAAACCAATAATAATTTAATTCTATGCTGTTTCTACTCTTGATAAATTTTAAAAATAATTAAATATCTAATCTATTAACTCCCAGCTTGATTTAATGCACCCTTCTTTTAAGCTATATGAATTAAATTAAACTAAATTCATAAATACTATTTAGAATTAATTTTTATATAAATTTTAAATTTTTCGGGTAAACTACATTTTTAAATATTTTATAAAGGAAATAATATATTTACGACATTACTGTATATACTTAATTGATAGGTCAACTATTAGATTGTAGTGTAAAATATTTGCTATTACTATTTTTCAAATTAATTTGAAAAATTTAAGTCAACCCTGAATATAAAAATTTAATTTAATATTAATAATCATTTTTATTTATTAATTCTTAAAAAAGAAAAATTGAAATTACAATAGTATATATTTATTGAAATGTAATTCTATTAAATTGAACAATAAAAATCTTATTTATTTAATTAGAATATATAACACGTGTGTGTATATATATATATATATATATATAGATCTAGGTGTTACTATTTTAATTCTACATATTCTGCATGAATATTGTTAACATTGTTATTAAACATTTCGAGGGTAAGAATAGTCTGTTGCGAGAAAAGTGGTACGTATAATGTACCTCAAGCGGTAAGCGAATGTGTCAGTAAAATGAACGACTACAGAGAGGAGTAATAGACATCCGTGGAAGCATAGTGCACTAAAGAAAGATAGTGTCGCATCGTAGCTAACGAGTTAAAGAGCTTCGTAACGATACACCAGGAACACTCTCCTTACCGGTAGAAACGATACACATACTGAAACCAATAATAATTTAATTCTATGCTGTTTCTACTCTTGATAAATTTTAAAAATAATTAAATATCTAATCTATTAACTCCCAGCTTGATTTAATGCACCCTTCTTTTAAGCTATATGAATTAAATTAAACTAAATTCATAAATACTATTTAGAATTAATTTTTATATAAATTTTAAATTTTTCGATTAAACTACATTTTTAAATTTTTAATAAAAGAAATAATATATTTACGACATTACGGTATATACTTAATTGATAGGTCAACTATTAGATGGTATTGTAAAATATTTGCTATTACTATTTTTCGAATTAATTTGAAAAATTTAAGTCAACCCTGAATATAAAAATTTAATTTAATATTAATAATCATTTTTATTAATTAATTCTTAAAAAAGAAAAATTGAAATTACAATAGTATATATCTATTGAAATGTAATTCTATTAAATTGAACAATAAAAATCTTATTTATTTAATTAGAATATATAACGCGTGTGTGTATATATACATATATATAGATCTAGGTGTTACTATTTTAATTCTACATATTCTGCATGAATATTGTTAACATTGTTATTAAACATTTCGAGGGTAAGAATAGTCTGTTGCGAGAAAAGTGGTACGTATAATTTACCTCAAACGGTAAGCGAATGTGTCGGTAAAATGAACTACTACAGAGACGCGTAGTAGACATCCGTGAAAGCATAGTACACTAAAGATAGATAGTGTCGCATCGTAGCGAACGCGTTAAAGAGCTTCGTTATGACACACCAGGAACACTCTCCTTACCGGTAGAAACGATACACATACTGAAACCAATAATAATTTAATTCTATGCTGTTTCTACTCTTGATAAATTTTAAAAATAATTAAATATCTAATCTATTAACTCCCAGCTTGATTTAATGCACCCTTCTTTTAAGCTATATGAATTAAATTAAACTAAATTCATAAATACTATTTAGAATTAATTTTTATATAAATTTTAAATTTTTCGGGTAAACTACATTTTTAAATATTTTATAAAGGAAATAATATATTTACGACATTACTGTATATACTTAATTGATAGGTCAACTATTAGATTGTAGTGTAAAATATTTGCTATTACTATTTTTCAAATTAATTTGAAAAATTTAAGTCAACCCTGAATATAAAAATTTAATTTAATATTAATAATCATTTTTATTTATTAATTCTTAAAAAAGAAAAATTGAAATTACAATAGTATATATTTATTGAAATGTAATTCTATTAAATTGAACAATAAAAATCTTATTTATTTAATTAGAATATATAACACGTGTGTGTATATATATATATATATATATATAGATCTAGGTGTTACTATTTTAATTCTACATATTCTGCATGAATATTGTTAACATTGTTATTAAACATTTCGAGGGTAAGAATAGTCTGTTGCGAGAAAAGTGGTACGTATAATGTACCTCAAACGGTAAGCGAATGTGTCAGTAAAATGAACGACTACAGAGAGGAGTAATAGACATCCGTGGAAGCATAGTGCACTAAAGAAAGATAGTGTCGCATCGTAGCTAACGAGTTAAAGAGCTTCGTAACGATACACCAGGAACACTCTCCTTACCGGTAGAAACGATACACATACTGAAACCAATAATAATTTAATTCTATGCTGTTTCTACTCTTGATAAATTTTAAAAATAATTAAATATCTAATCTATTAACTCCCAGCTTGATTTAATGCACCCTTCTTTTAAGCTATATGAATTAAATTAAACTAAATTCATAAATACTATTTAGAATTAATTTTTATATAAATTTTAAATTTTTCGATTAAACTACATTTTTATATTTTTAATAAAAGAAATAATATATTTACGACATTACGGTATATACTTAATTGATAGGTCAACTATTAGATGGTATTGTAAAATATTTGCTATTACTATTTTTCAAATTAATTTGAAAAATTTAAATCAACGCTGAATATAAAAATTTAATTTAATATTAATAATCATTTATATTAATTAATTCTTAAAAAAGAAAAATTGAAATTACAATAGTATATATTTATTGAAATGTAATTCTATTAAATTGAACAATAAAAATCTTATTTATTTAATTAGAATATATAACGCGTGTGTGTATATATACATATATATAGATCTAGGTGTTACTATTTTAATTCTACATATTCTGCATGAATATTGTTAACATTGTTATTAAACATTTCGAGGGTAAGAATAGTCTGTTGCGAGAAAAGTGGTACGTATAATTTACCTCAAACGGTAAGCGAATGTGTCGGTAAAATGAACTACTACAGAGACGCGTAGTAGACATCCGTGAAAGCATAGTACACTAAAGATAGATAGTGTCGCATCGTAGCGAACGCGTTAAAGAGCTTCGTTATGACACACCAGGAACACTCTCCTTACCGGTAGAAACGATACACATACTGAAACCAATAATAATTTAATTCTATGCTGTTTCTACTCTTGATAAATTTTAAAAATAATTAAATATCTAATCTATTAACTCCCAGCTTGATTTAATGCACCCTTCTTTTAAGCTATATGAATTAAATTAAACTAAATTCATAAATACTATTTAGAATTAATTTTTATATAAATTTTAAATTTTTCGGGTAAACTACATTTTTAAATATTTTATAAAGGAAATAATATATTTACGACATTACTGTATATACTTAATTGATAGGTCAACTATTAGATTGTAGTGTAAAATATTTGCTATTACTATTTTTCAAATTAATTTGAAAAATTTAAGTCAACCCTGAATATAAAAATTTAATTTAATATTAATAATCATTTTTATTTATTAATTCTTAAAAAAGAAAAATTGAAATTACAATAGTATATATTTATTGAAATGTAATTCTATTAAATTGAACAATAAAAATCTTATTTATTTAATTAGAATATATAACACGTGTGTGTATATATATATATATATATATATAGATCTAGGTGTTACTATTTTAATTCTACATATTCTGCATGAATATTGTTAACATTGTTATTAAACATTTCGAGGGTAAGAATAGTCTGTTGCGAGAAAAGTGGTACGTATAATGTACCTCAAACGGTAAGCGAATGTGTCGGTAAAATGAACGACTACAGAGAGGAGTAATAGACATCCGTGGAAGCATAGTGCACTAAAGAAAGATAGTGTCGCATCGTAGCTAACGAGTTAAAGAGCTTCGTAACGATACACCAGGAACACTCTCCTTACCGGTAGAAACGATACACATACTGAAACCAATAATAATTTAATTCTATGCTGTTTCTACTCTTGATAAATTTTAAAAATAATTAAATATCTAATCTATTAACTCCCAGCTTGATTTAATGCACCCTTCTTTTAAGCTATATGAATTAAATTAAACTAAATTCATAAATACTATTTAGAATTAATTTTTATATAAATTTTAAATTTTTCGATTAAACTACATTTTTAAATTTTTAATAAAAGAAATAATATATTTACGACATTACGGTATATACTTAATTGATAGGTCAACTATTAGATGGTATTGTAAAATATTTGCTATTACTATTTTTCAAATTAATTTGAAAAATTTAAATCAACGCTGAATATAAAAATTTAATTTAATATTAATAATCATTTATATTAATTAATTCTTAAAAAAGAAAAATTGAAATTACAATAGTATATATTTATTGAAATGTAATTCTATTAAATTGAACAATAAAAATCTTATTTATTTAATTAGAATATATAACGCGTGTGTGTATATATACATATATATAGATCTAGGTGTTACTATTTTAATTCTACATATTCTGCATGAATATTGTTAACATTGTTATTAAACATTTCGAGGGTAAGAATAGTCTGTTGCGAGAAAAGTGGTACGTATAATTTACCTCAAACGGTAAGCGAATGTGTCGGTAAAATGAACTACTACAGAGACGCGTAGTAGCCATCCGCGAAAGCATAGTACACTAAAGAAAGATAGTGTCGCATCGTAGCTAACGCGTTAAAGAGCTTCGTAACGACACACCAGGAACACTCTCCTTACCGGTAGAAACGATACACATACTGAAACCAATAATAATTTATTTCTATGCTGTTTCTACTCTTGATAAATTCTAAACATAATAAAATATCAAATCTATAAACTCCTAACTAGATTTAATGCACCCTACCCTTAAACTATTTGAATTAAATTAAACTAAATTCATAAATACTATTTAGAATTAATTTTTATATAAATTTTAAATGTTTCGATTAAACTACATTTTTAAATTTTTAATAAAGGAAATAATATATTTACGACATTACTGTATATACTTAATTGATAGGTCAACTATTAGAATGTATTGTAAAATATTTGCTATTACTATTTTTCAAATTAATTTGAAAAATTTAAGTCAACACTGATTATAAAAATTTAATTTAATATTAATAATCATTTTCATTAATTAATTCTTAAAAAAGAAAAATTGAAATTACAATAGTATATATTTATTGAAATGTAATTTTATTAAATTGAACAATAAAAATTTTATTTATTTAATTTGAATATATATACGTGTGTGTGTGTATATATATATATATATAGATCTAGGTGTTACTATTTTAATTCTATATACTCTGCATGAATATTGTTAACATTGTTATAAAATATTTCGAGGATAAGAATAGTCTGTTGCGAGACAAATGGTACGTATAATTTACCTCAAACGGTAAGCGAATGTGTCGGTAAAATGAACTACTACAGAGACGCGTAGTAGACATCCGTGAAAGCATAGTACACTAAAGAATGATAGTGTCGCATCGTAGCTAACGCGTTAAAGAGCTTCGTAACGATACACCAGGAAAACTCTCCTTGCAGGTAGAAACGATACACATACTGAAACCAATAATAATTTAATTCTATGCTGTTTCTACTCTTGATAAATTTTAAAAATAATAAAATATCAAATCTATTAACTCCCAACTAGATTTAATGCACCCTACGTTTAAACTATTTAAATTAAATTATATTAAACTCATAAATACTATTTAGAATAAATTTTTATATAAATTTTAAATTTTTCGATTAAACTACATTTTTAAATTTTTAGTAAAAGAAATAATATATTTACGACATTACTGTATATACTTAATTGATAGGTCAACTATTAGATTGAATTGTAAAATATCTGCTATTATTATTTTTCAGATTAATTTTAAATATTTTAATCAACACGGACTAGAAAAATTTAATTTAATATTAATAATCATTTTTATTAATTAATTCTTAAAAAAGAAAAATTGAAATTACAATAGAATGTATTTATTGAAATGTAATTTTATTAAATTGAACAATAAAAATTTAATTTATTTAAATTTAATATACATGCGTGTGTGTGGGTATATATATATAGATCTAGGTATTACTATTTTAATTCTATATATTCTGCTTGAAAATTGTTAACATTGTTATAAAACATTTCTAGGATAAGAAAAGTCTGATGCGAGACAAAGGATACGTATAATTTACATCAAACCGTAAGCGAATGTGTCGGTAGAATGAACTAGTACACAGACGCGTAGGAGACATCCGCGAAAGCATAGTTCATTAAAGAATGGTAGTGTCGCATCGTAGCTAACGCGTTAAAGAGCATCGTAACGGTACACAAGGAATACTTTCATTATATTTAGAGATGATAATATAACAAAAATTGTTTTATCTTGCTAATATGTGTTTTACAAGATATATATATATATAACAATATAACAATTATAACATTATGACATTATAACAATTATAACAATTATAACAATTACACTTGTTTGGCTACTCTGTTAGTGCTGCTTCTCCCTCCTCTTCTTGCCAAATTGCATTCCATCTTCGTTTGTTGACGGATCCTGTGATGCAAATAGTCGCAAACTAACACACACACAGCAATATGCGTGTCAGTGTGCATGGCCAAAACAGAGTTGTAACGCATAATATTGCACACGCCTTTGGCATATGTACTGCTGAAGGACCCGGGTAAGGTGTGATTTGTTTCCCGTATATACATTCTACATTTGCGAACATTAGTGAGAAAACTAATATCTTACAGGCCGCCCAGCGACGAGTCGATGTACTACAAATGCAAGAGGACTAGTTGTTTACTACATTAACCTCTTAGGTACGGTTGAATTTTGTGCGCGGCTGTTTGTCTGTACGGCAGAGTTTGACGCGAATTACGCGTAAAAGATACAACACTGCAATGTGTGATGGATAATACTGTTCTCCACTCAAGCACATTGGAACGAAGTTTTTGATAATTAAATTATTATTTTTCTTAAGGATATGATGCATATACTTTAACTTTAATAATTGAATTTAATAATGAATAATCCAATTGAGTGTGATATATTTTGAAGCAGAGTACGACACATAGACGACGCAAATTTCAAACTCATTGCGCGATAGTGTTTTTCAAATTGCTCTTCGTTTTCTATTTCCGAACTACATTTTGAGGTTAATGATTCTAAAGAAATTCAAGGGTACGGATCGACATGTCAAAAGAAGCATCTGATAATCTATTGTATATATATATTTCATCTGTTTTATATGTATATATATATAAATATATATATAATATATATTATAGTCTAGTATAAAATCTTTCAAAAAGATTCTAACTATATTATTGCTCATTAATCTGTCAATCTGTAAAAATTCTAATTTCGGGTTACTCGTATAATGTACGTTTACACATACTGAAACCAGTAATAACTGAATTCTATACTGATTCCACTTTTAATAAATTTAAAAAATAGCAAAATATCAAATCTATTAACCCCATACTAGATTTAATGCTCCCTACTCTTAAAGTATTTAAATTAAATTATTCTAAAGTCATAAATACTATTTAGAATAAATTTTTATACAAATTTTAAACTTCTCGATTGAATTAATTTTTTAAATTTTTTGTAAGAGAAATAATATATATACGACACTAATATAAATATTTAATTGATAGAGCCACTATTAAATTCTATTATAAAATATTTAATATTAGTATTTTGCAAATTAATTTTAAAAATTTAAATTAATATTAATTATTATTATCATTTGTATTAATTAGTTCTCAAAAAAGTAAAAATGGAAATTACAATAGTATATATTTATTGAAATGTAATTTTATTAAATTGAAAAATAAAGATTTAATTTATTTAAATTTAACGCATGTACGTGAGTGTGTGTGTGTATATATATAGATCTAGGCATTACTATATTAATTCTATATATTCTGCATGAATATTGTTAACATTGTTTTAAATCATTTCGAGGATAAGAATAGTCTGTTGCGAGACAAATGGTACGTATAATGTACCTCAAACGGTAAGCGAATGTGTCGGTAAAATGAACTACTACAGAGACGCGTAGTAGACATCCGTGAAAGCATAGTACACTAAAGATAGATAGTGTCGCATCGTAGCGAACGCGTTAAAGAGCTTCGTTATGACACACCAGGAACACTCTCCTTACCGGTAGAAACGATACACATACTGAAACCAATAATAATTTAATTCTATGCTGTTTCTACTCTTGATAAATTTTAAAAATAATTAAATATCTAATCTATTAACTCCCAGCTTGATTTAATGCACCCTTCTTTTAAGCTATATGAATTAAATTAAACTAAATTCATAAATACTATTTAGAATTAATTTTTATATAAATTTTAAATTTTTCGATTAAACTACATTTTTAAATTTTTAATAAAAGAAATAATATATTTACGACATTACGGTATATACTTAATTGATAGGTCAACTATTAGATGGTATTGTAAAATATTTGCTATTACTATTTTTCAAATTAATTTGAAAAATTTAAATCAACGCTGAATATAAAAATTTAATTTAATATTAATAATCATTTATATTAATTAATTCTTAAAAAAGAAAAATTGAAATTACAATAGTATATATTTATTGAAATGTAATTCTATTAAATTGAACAATAAAAATCTTATTTATTTAATTAGAATATATAACGCGTGTGTGTATATATACATATATATAGATCTAGGTGTTACTATTTTAATTCTACATATTCTGCATGAATATTGTTAACATTGTTATTAAACATTTCGAGGGTAAGAATAGTCTGTTGCGAGAAAAGTGGTACGTATAATTTACCTGTAACGGTAAGCGAATGTGTCGGTAAAATGAACTACTACAGAGACGCGTAGTAGCCATCCGCGAAAGCATAGTACACTAAAGAAAGATAGTGTCGCATCGTAGCTAACGCGTTAAAGAGCTTCGTAACGACACACCAGGAACACTCTCCTTACCGGTAGAAACGATACACATACTGAAACCAATAATAATTTATTTCTATGCTGTTTCTACTCTTGATAAATTCTAAACATAATAAAATATCAAATCTATAAACTCCTAACTAGATTTAATGCACCCTACCATTAAACTATTTGAATTAAATTAAACTAAATTCATAAATACTATTTAGAATTAATTTTTATATAAATTTTAAATTTTTCGATTAAACTACATTTTTAAATTTTTAATAAAGGAAATAATATATTTACGACATTACTGTATATACTTAATTGATAGGTCAACTATTAGAATGTATTGTAAAATATTTGCTATTACTATTTTTCAAATTAATTTGAAAAATTTAAGTCAACACTGATTATAAAAATTTAATTTAATATTAATAATCATTTTCATTAATTAATTCTTAAAAAAGAAAAATTGAAATTACAATAGTATATATTTAGTGAAATGTAATTTTATTAAATTGAACAATAAAAATTTTATTTATTTAATTTGAATATATATACGTGTGTGTGTGTATATATATATATATATAGATCTAGGTGTTACTATTTTAATTCTATATACTCTGCATGAATATTGTTAACATTGTTATAAAATATTTCGAGGATAAGAATAGTCTGTTGCGAGACAAATGGTACGTATAATTTACCTCAAACGGTAAGCGAATGTGTCGGTAAAATGAACTACTACAGAGACGCGTAGTAGACATCCGTGAAAGCATAGTACACTAAAGAATGATAGTGTCGCATCGTAGCTAACGCGTTAAAGAGCTTCGTAACGATACACCAGGAAAACTCTCCTTGCAGGTAGAAACGATACACATACTGAAACCAATAATAATTTAATTCTATGCTGTTTCTACTCTTGATAAATTTTAAAAATAATAAAATATCAAATCTATTAACTCCCAACTAGATTTAATGCACCCTACTTTTAAACTATTTAAATTAAATTATATTAAACTCATAAATACTATTTAGAATAAATTTTTATATAAATTTTAAATTTTTCGATTAAACTACATTTTTAAATTTTTAGTAAAAGAAATAATATATTTACGACATTACTGTATATACTTAATTGATAGGTCAACTATTAGATTGAATTGTAAAATATCTGCTATTATTATTTTTCAGATTAATTTTAAATATTTTAATCAACACGGACTAGAAAAATTTAATTTAATATTAATAATCATTTTTATTAATTAATTCTTAAAAAAGAAAAATTGAAATTACAATAGAATGTATTTATTGAAATGTAATTTTATTAAATTGAACAATAAAAATTTAATTTATTTAAATTTAATATACATGCGTGTGTGTGGGTATATATATATAGATCTAGGTATTACTATTTTAATTCTATATATTCTGCTTGAAAATTGTTAACATTGTTATAAAACATTTCTAGGATAAGAAAAGTCTGATGCGAGACAAAGGATACGTATAATTTACATCAAACCGTAAGCGAATGTGTCGGTAGAATGAACTAGTACACAGACGCGTAGGAGACATCCGCGAAAGCATAGTACATTAAAGAATGATAGTGTCGCATCGTAGCTAACGCGTTAAAGAGCATCGTAACGGTACACAAGGAATACTTTCATTATATTTAGAGATGATAATATAACAAAAATTGTTTTATCTTGCTAATATGTGTTTTACAAGATATATATATATATAACAATATAACAATTATAACATTATGACATTATAACAATTATAACAATTATAACAATTACACTTGTTTGGCTACTCTGTTAGTGCTGCTTCTCCCTCCTCTTCTTGCCAAATTGCATTCCATCTTCGTTTGTTGACGGATCCTGTGATGCAAATAGTCGCAAACTAACACACACACAGCAATATGCGTGTCAGTGTGCATGGCCAAAACAGAGTTGTAACGCATAATATTGCACACGCCTTTGGCATATGTACTGCTGAAGGACCCGGGTAAGGTGTGATTTGTTTCCCGTATATACATTCTACATTTGCGAACATTAGTGAGAAAACTAATATCTTACAGGCCGCCCAGCGACGAGTCGATGTACTACAAATGCAAGAGGACTAGTTGTTTACTACATTAACCTCTTAGGTACGGTTGAATTTTGTGCGCGGCTGTTTGTCTGTACGGCAGAGTTTGACGCGAATTACGCGTAAAAGATACAACACTGCAATGTGTGATGGATAATACTGTTCTCCACTCAAGCACATTGGAACGAAGTTTTTGATAATTAAATTATTATTTTTCTTAAGGATATGATGCATATACTTTAACTTTAATAATTGAATTTAATAATGAATAATCCAATTGAGTGTGATATATTTTGAAGCAGAGTACGACACATAGACGACGCAAATTTCAAACTCATTGCGCGATAGTGTTTTTCAAATTGCTCTTCGTTTTCTATTTCCGAACTACATTTTGAGGTTAATGATTCTAAAGAAATTCAAGGGTACGGATCGACATGTCAAAAGAAGCATCTGATAATCTATTGTATATATATATTTCATCTGTTTTATATGTATATATATATAAATATATATATAATATATATTATAGTCTAGTATAAAATCTTTCAAAAAGATTCTAACTATATTATTGCTCATTAATCTGTCAATCTGTAAAAATTCTAATTTCGGTTTACTTGTATAATGTACGTTTACACATACTGAAACCAGTAATAACTGAATTCTATACTGATTCCACTTTTAATAAATTTAAAAAATAGCAAAATATCAAATCTATTAACCCCATACTAGATTTAATGCTCCCTACTCTTAAAGTATTTAAATTAAATTATTCTAAAGTCATAAATACTATTTAGAATAAATTTTTATACAAATTTTAAACTTCTCGATTGAATTAATTTTTTAAATTTTTTGTAAGAGAAATAATATATATACGACACTAATATAAATATTTAATTGATAGAGCCACTATTAAATTCTATTATAAAATATTTAATATTAGTATTTTGCAAATTAATTTTAAAAATTTAAATTAATATTAATTATTATTATCATTTGTATTAATTAGTTCTCAAAAAAGTAAAAATGGAAATTACAATAGTATATATTTATTGAAATGTAATTTTATTAAATTGAAAAATAAAGATTTAATTTATTTAAATTTAACGCATGTACGTGAGTGTGTGTGTGTATATATATAGATCTAGGCATTACTATATTAATTCTATATATTCTGCATGAATATTGTTAACATTGTTTTAAATCATTTCGAGGATAAGAATAGTCTGTTGCGAGACAAATGGTACGTATAATGTACCTCAAACGGTAAGCGAATGTGTCGGTAAAATGAACTACTACAGAGACGCGTAGTAGACATCCGTGAAAGCATAGTACACTAAAGATAGATAGTGTCGCATCGTAGCGAACGCGTTAAAGAGCTTCGTTATGACACACCAGGAACACTATCCTTACCGGTAGAAACGATACACATACTGAAACCAATAATAATTTAATTCTATGCTGTTTCTACTCTTCATAAATTTTAAAAAAAATTAAATATCAAATCTATTAACTCCCACCTTGATTTAATGCACCCTACTTTTAAACTATTTAAATTAAATTATATTAAATTTATAAATACTATTTAGAATAAATTTTTATATAAATTTTAAATTTTTCGATTAAACTACATTTTTAAATTTTTAGTAAAAGAAATAATATATTTACGACATTACTGTATATACTTAATTGATAGGTCAACTATTAGATTGTAGTGTAAAATATTTGCTATTACTATTTTTCAAATTAATTTGAAAAATTTAAATCAACACTGAATATAAAAATTTAATTTAATATTAATAATCATTTTTATTAATTAATTCTTAAAAAAGAAAAATTGAAATTACAATAGAATATATTTATTGAAATGTAATTTTATTAAATTGAACAATAAAAATTTAATTTATTTAAATTTAATATACATGCGTGTGTGTGGGTATATATATATATAGATCTAGGTATTACTATTTTAATTCTATATATTCTGCTTGAAAATTGTTAAAATTGTTATAAAACATTTCGAGGATAAGAATAGTCTGATGCGTGACAAATGATACGTATAATTTACATCAAACCGTAAGCGAATGTGTCGGTAGAATGAACTAGTACACAGACGCGTAGGAGACATCCGCGAAAGCATAGTACACTAAAGAATGATAGTGTCGCATCGTAGCTAACGCGTTAAAGAGCATCGTAACGGTACACAAGGAATACTTTCATTATATTTAGAGATGATAATATAACAAAAATTGTTTTATCTTTCTAATATGTGTTTTACAAGATATATATATATATAACAATATAACAATTATAACATTATGACATTATAACAATTATAACAATTATAACAATTACACTTGTTTGGCTACTCTGTTAGTGCTGCTTCTCCCTCCTCTTCTTGCCAAATTGCATTCCATCTTCGTTTGTTGACGGATCCTGTGATGCAAATAGTCGCAAACTAACACACACACAGCTATATGCGTGTAAGTGTGCGCGGCCAAAACAGAGTTGTAACGCATAATATTACACATGCCTTTGGCATATGCACTGCTGAAGGACCCGGGTAAGGTGTGATTTGTTTCCCGTATATACATTCTACATTTGCGAACATTAGTGAGATAACTAATATCTTATAGGCCGCCCAGCGACGAGTCGATGTACTACAAACGATGTACTACAAACTAGAGGACTTGTTGTTTACTACATTAACCTCTTAGGTACGGTTGAATTTTGTGCGCGGCTGTTTGTCTGTACGGCAGAGTTTGACGCGAATTACGCGTAAAAGATACAACACTGCAATGTGTGATGGATAATACTGTTCTCCACTCAAGCACATTGGAACGAAGGTTTTGATAATTAAATTATTATTTTTCTTAAGGATATGATGCATATACTTTAACTTTAATAATTGAATTTAATAATGAATAATCCAATTGAGTGTGATATATTTTAAAGCAGAGTACGACACATAGACGACGCAAATTTCAAACTCATTGCGCGATAGTGTTTTTCAAATTGCTCTTCGTTTTCTATTTCCGAACTACATTTTGAGGTTAGTGATTCTAAAGAAATTCAAGGGTACGGATCGACATGTTAAAAGAAGCATCTGATAATCTATTGTATATATATATTTCATCTGTTTTATATGTATATATATATAAATATATGTCGGAGATGAAAGAACACCGGAGCCTCCCCTTTGGAGCGGTGGGAGGACCCCCTTAGCGCTGTAATCCAGATTTCATCATAGCCGCACTAAGAAACTGTTGTAATTCGATCCGACTGTACTTATTCGGAATTTATGATAGTGAGCTCGGGCTCGAGGTGACAACCGTTCGCCGAACGTAGTCGCGGTCAAGGGATGAACGTTTTATCTAACAGAGGCATGAAGTAACTCTATAGCTTTCCTTAATAGAAATACTTGGGACGGGGCACGACGGTAAACATTTCAACGATTTCTGTCCCGTGGCTCGCCACACGCAGACCTTGTCCTTCGGGTAAGACGATTGCCAGATGCCAACGCATCTTCACAGTATATGTTTAGCTGGGCGAGGACCCGCTACGAATATTAAATTTCAATTACACAAAGTCTCTCAAATAGACAAATGGCCTGTGCCCCGACTACGGGAAGATAAGAGAAATCTATCCTTCCACGAACGACGCTTCTCGCTAGCAACTTTCCCCAAGGACAGCTAATATCTTTCTCTAACCACCAACATGGAAATTGACCAATTAACAGCAACGTCAATTTCCCTCACCCTTCGAGCGAAGACTTTTCTCTGCGAATCCGATGATCTCGTGCCCTTAGGCACAACCATCATAGTTTTCTTCGACAGCGTCACCGCGACGGAGAGTCACTCTCTAGTGCGATCTCATCAGTAATCGACCTGTCTTTTGTATACGAAATAACTGCCCCCGTGCTCTAACATACAGTGTAACTTAGACGCAAACGAAGGGTAAAGTCCAGTATCCGTTGACCGCGGAAACGTTGCCGGAGCCGAGACCATTGTCATAGCGCCGCGAATATCGAAACCTTGTGATTACCTATCGACGCTGTAAATCTCCCTAATTTGTGTCAATAAACTCAACCATTGTTACACCGCACCTATGGCTAATTCCAACGAAGATTCACCGAACACCCCCACCCCCAATCCTGACGTGTATCCGACATCAGAAGTGGGATTCGGATCGGTTATGACGGTGAACGGAATGAGGGCCATTTTGCGCGGCCTAGTGGAGGAGCTGAATTTGAAGCCGAGTACGGAACCTACCAAAACTGTGCTACCGGACTTTAACCCTGACATCCCGGGCGCCTATCCAGTCGCATGGTGTACCACGGCTGGTCTGATTATGAAGGACCACCCCCTACAAGAGCGTTCGCTAGCCACCGCTTTGAGCAGTGCTCTGAAGGGTTCCGCAGCAAATTGGTTTTCGCAGGGAGTGTTCGAAGAAGGCCTCACTTGGCCAGCGTTTACGGAACTTTTTACGACGCGTTTTGGTGGCAAGGATACAGCAACCTCGACACTAATGAAGATACTTAACGAACAACCACAGAAGGGCGAAAACACGGCGGCTTTCGCCGCTCGCGTCCGTTTCCTCATAAAGATGAAGTGGCAACATATAACCTTGCCGGAATTATTCAATGCTATCGCCTTTTATCGGGTGAAGTCAGTCGACCGGCGTATCGAACGAGTGGCACTCGAGAAGGATATCCGGACCGAGGACCAATTTTTAAGCGAAATAAGAGTCTTCGCTCACGAGAAGAGGCCGGCGACAAGCAATACACCAACTAGCCCCGAAACCAAACGACACAAGCTGTCCGACCCCCAGAACAAGTGCCTCTACTGCGGTGCCTTTGGACATAAAATGACGGAGTGCCGCCAGAAGATGCGGGCCGAGAAACGGAAGATACGACGTCCAGAAGGAGGCCGACAAGCTACATCATCTAAGCCGGTTTGCTTCAAGTGTCAAGCGGAAGGACACATCGCCTCTGACTGCCCGCTGCGGAAGGAGAGAGGAGACAACAACGGCCAGGAACGTCGAGTCGAATCCTGCGTGGTGGAGGCCCCAACCGGTAAATTAAGCCTCCAGGGTGAGTCGTTCCCATTTTGCTTCGATTCTGGGGCCGAATGCTCGTTAATTAAGGAGTCCGTTGCCCCGAAATTTCCTGGCATACGAACGGCCGACGTAGTAGTAATGCGAGGGATAGGGAATACATGCGTTAAGAGTACGTCGCAGATCTTGTCCACCGTATGCATGAACGGTTTTGCGCTCGAGATAACTTTTCACGTCCTCCCCGATAGCCACTTAAAATACGATATCATGATTGGTCGCGAAATTTTGAGCCAAGGCTTCGACGTACATATTACGCGCGACAGTCTCAATATTTGCAAAACGAAAATAGTTAACACCTGTAATAGGACTGTCGAAAACGAGATCGATCTCGGTGAAGTAGACACCGAGGTACTCGGTAACGATAAGGGCCGGTTAATTTCCATTCTCGAAAGGTTTAAAAACTCATTCATCACGGGTTTCCCACGTACTCGTGTAACTACGGGCCAGCTAGAGATACGACTAATCGACCCTAACGTTACCGTTCAAAGAAGTCCTTACAGACTTAGCGAGGAAGAGCGAGAAACCGTGCGGGAGAGAATTAGCGAACTAATTAAAGCAAACATTATAAGACCTAGTAAGTCACCGTTCGCAAGTCCTATGTTGCTCGTGAAGAAGAAGGACGGCTCGGATAGACTGTGCGTAGACTTCCGAGCGCTAAATAAAAATACGGTTGCGGATCGGTATCCCCTACCCCTTATCGCAGACCAAATTGCGAGATTACAGAACGCGAAATACTTCATTAGCCTGGATATGGCCAGCGGGTTCCACCAAATCCCCATACATCCCAATTCAACGGAGTATACCGCGTTCGTTACACCCGACGGACAATATGAGTATGTAACAATGCCGTTCGGATTGAAAAATGCACCGTCCGTTTTTCAGAGGGCCATCTTTAACGCCTTAGGCGACCTTGCGTATTCTTACGTCGTCGTTTATTTAGATGACGTCTTAGTTATTGCCGACTCGATAGATCAAGCTCTAGAAAGGTTGAACACCGTACTAGATACTCTTGTGAAAGCCGGATTTTCGTTCAACTTCGCGAAATGTTCTTTTCTGAAAACAACGGTACTTTACTTGGGATATATAATCCATAACGGAGAAGTTCGCCCCAACCCGGGTAAAATACACGCCTTAAGTTCCTTACCCGCGCCAACGACCGTCACTCAGCTCAGATAATTCATCGGGTTAGCTTCGTATTTCCGTAGGTTCGTCCCTAAATTCTCGCAGATAAACCCCTGTATGCGCTCACCTCAGGTAGCAAAAACATAACATGGTCAGATAGGCACGAGAAAATCAGACAATAGGTAGTTTCCGTCCTGACCGACGCGCCGGTACTAATGATATTCGACCCTAATTACCCAATTGAGCTACATACCGACGCCAGCTCGGAGGGCTACGGAGCGATCTTGATGCATAAAGTCGAAGGTAAAAATAGAGTAATCGAGTACTACAGCAAAAGAACTACCCCCGCGGAATCTAGATATCATTCCTACGAACTAGAAACGTTAGCAGTCGTAAACGCCATCAAGCATTTCCGTCACTACCTACACGGACGAGAATTCCTTGTTGTTACGGATTGCAATTCGCTGAAAGCGTCAAGTAACAAAGCGCATTTGAACGACAGAGTCCACAGGCGGTGGGCCTACTTGCAGACTTTCACCTTCGACATTATGTATCGAGAAGGGAAGAGGATGTCCCACGTAGATTTCTTCTCGCGAAATCTCGTAGACTTAGGCCACCGTAAAATTGATAAAATTGCGGAGAAAGAAATCAACTGGGCCGAAATATCGGAAGACTGGCTACTGGCCGAACAGCGTCGCGACCCGCAAATTATAGAAACTACCCGCAAACTACGAAACGACGAGCTCGCGGAAGATATCGCGAATACCTATGAGTTGCGCTCAGGTATCCTCTATCGCAAAGTGCAGCGGAGGGGTAGAACCCTCTGCTTGCCCATTGTCCCGAGAGGCTTTAGATGGTCCGTTATCAACCATGTGCATCAGTCGATTATGCACTTGGGTTGGGATAAGACGCTCGAGAAGCTGTACGAGTATTACTGGTTCGAAGGAATGGCGAAGTACGTTCGCAAATTCGTAGAGAACTGTCATGCCTGTAGAGTTTCGAAGGCAAGCTCGGGTAAGATCCAGGCCGAGCTACATCCTATACCTAAGACCAGCATACCTTGGCATACGGTCCACATGGACATAACGGGTAAGCTAAGCGGTAAAAAGGATTCCAAAGAATATGTCATTGTTTTAGTCGATGCTTTCACGAAGTTTGTACACTTACATCATACCCGTAAGATAGACTCCTTTAACACCATCGAAGCTCTCAAGTCCGCTATATTTTTATTCGGCAGTCCCTGCCGGATAATAGCAGATCAGGGTAGATGTTTTACGGGCAAGGAATTTCAGGAGTTCTGTGAAAGCAAACAAATTAAAGTCCACTTGATAGCGACCGGTGCTAGTAGAGCCAATGGGCAGGTAGAGCGTGTTATGAGTACGTTGAAAAATATGTTCACGGTAGTAGAGACGACCGGTCGATCATGGCAAGACGCGATTGGGGAGATACAATTGGCCCTGAATTGCACCACCAACCGCGTGACTAAAGCGAGCCCACTGGAACTACTAATCGGTAGGACAGCAAGACCGTACGACTTGTTGCCACCTGATAGCGTTGAAGAAAGAGAAATAGATATCTCTGATGTAAGACAACAGGCGACAAAAAATATAGAAAGTAGCGCCAAACACGACAAAGAAAGATTCGTTAACACCAAAGCTAAAGTGGTTAGGTTTAACGTCGGTGATTTCGTATTGCGCAAAATCGAGGAAAGAAACCAAACCAAGTTAGATCCAAAGTTTAGGGGCCCATTCGTAATAGCAGAGATTTTGGAAGGGGATAGATATACTTTAAAGACATTAGATGGCAAACGATCGTATAAATACAGTCATGATAGATTAAGAAAAATGCCGAATAGTTGCGTTCCTGCTGAGTTGGACGTCTGTAGTGATGACAATGGCAGTGACAATGACGATATGACTACACCGATCTCAGAGGATCATTAACACTATGACTATGACATTTAACACAATGTTTCCACACACAAGCCTAGTGCGACCACACACTAGCATTCGATATTTCCACACAGGCCTAGTACGACCACACACTAGCATTCGATATTTCCACACAAGCCTAGTGCGACCACACACTAGCATTCGATATTTCCACACAAGCCTAGTGCGACCACACACTAGCATTCGATATTTCCTCACAAGCCTAGTGCGAATACACACTAGCATTCGGCATTCCCACATAAGCCTAGTGATACCATACACGCATTCAGTGTCTCCATACACGCCTATTACATCAATGCACCCGCACCCAGTGTCTCCACACACGCCCAGTGCGGTAATATGATCCAACAAACTGAGACTCATCCGTGTACGAAATCGAAAATGATCTGTCATGTCATTACGGTCTGACCGGTGACTCACAAGATGCAACTGGCGCTTTGAATACCAATCATAATGCTACTGACTTTTGCGTTTTTTCTTCCCTACCTTATCATTAAACATCCAATCGAAATTTTTGTTGTTAACCTGGGCCCTTGACCTATTTGGACAGTTAGTTAAGCCATAAAGAAACCAGTACAATATAATTTAGCTAAACTATAAAGGAACAAAATACCAGTTATATCAAGTTTAATATTAGGAAAACCCAATATTTTAGATCCACCCGAGGACGTGTGATAGTCAGAATGGCCGTGTCGGAGATGAAAGAACACCGGAGCCTCCCCTTTGGAGCGTTGGGAGGACCCCCTTAGCGCTGTAATCCAGATTTCATCATAGCCGCACTAAGAAACTGTTGTAATTCGATCCGACTGTACTTATTCGAAATTTATGATAGTGAACTCGGGCTCGAGGTGACAACCGTTCGCCGAACGTAGTCGCGGTCAAGGGATGAACGTTTTATCTAACAGAGGCATGAAGTAACTCTATAGCTTTCCTTAAAAGAAATACTTGGGACGGGGCACGACGGTAAACATTTCAACGATTTCTGTCCCGTGGCTCGCCACACGCAGACTTTGTCCTTCGGGTAAGACGGGAAGATAAGAGAAATCTATCCTTCCACGAACGACGCTTCTCGCTAGCAACTTTCCCCAAGGACAGCTAATATCTTTCTCTAACCACCAACATGGAAATTGACCAATTAACAGCAACGTCAATTTCCCTCACCCTTCGAGCGAAGACTTTTCTCCGCGAATCCGATGATCTCGTGCCATTAGGCACACCCATCATAGTTTTCTTCGACAGCGTCACCGCGACGGAGAGTCACTCTCTAGTGCGATCTCATCAGTAATCGACCTGTCTTTTGTATACGAAATAATTGCCCCCGTGCTCTAACATACAGTGTAACTTAGACGCAAACGAAGGGTAAAGTCCAGTATCCGTTGACCGCGGAAACGTTGCCGGAGCCGAGACCATTGTCATAGCGCCGCGAATATCGAAACCTTGTGATTACCTACCGACGCTGTAAATCTCCCTAATTTGTGTCAATAAATTCAACCATTGTTACACCGCACCTATGGCTAATTCCAACGAAGATTCACCGAACACCCCCACCCCCAATCCTGACGTGTATCCGACATATATATATAATATATATTATAGTCTAGTATAAAATCTTTCAAAAAGATTCTAACTATATTATTGCTCATTAATCTATCAATCCGTAAAAATTCTAATTTCGGTTTACTCGTATAATGTACGTTTACACATACTGAAACCAGTAATAACTGAATTCTATACTGATTCCACTTTTAATAAATTTAAAAAATAGCAAAATAACAAATGTATTAACCCCAAACTAGATTTAATGCTCCCTACTCTTAAAGTATTTAAATTAAATTATTCTAAAGTCATAAATACTATTTAGAATAAATTTTTATACAAATTTTAAAATTCTCGATTGAATTAATTTTTTAAATTTTTTGTAAGAGAAATAATATATATAAGACATTAATATAAATATTTAATTGATAGAGCAACTATTAAATTCTATTATAAAATATTTAATATTAGTATTTTTCAAATTAATTTAAAAAATTTAAATTAATATTAATTATTATTATCATTTGTATTAATTATTTCTCAAAAAAGTAAAAATGGAAATTACAATAGTATATATTTATTGAAATGTAATTTTATTAAATTGAAAAATAAAGATTTAATTTATTTAAATTTAACGCATGTACGTGAGTGTGTGTGTGTATATATATAGATCTAGGCATTACTATATTAATTCTATATATTCTGCATGAATATTGTTAACATTGTTATAAAACATTTCGAGGATAAGAATAGTCTGTTGCGAGACAAATGGTACGTATAATTTAACTCAAACGGTAAGCGAATGTGTCGGTAGATTGAACTACTACAGAGACGCGTAGTAGACATCCGCGAAAGCATAGTACACTAAGCAAAGATAGTGTCGCATCGTAGCAAATGCGTTAAACAGCTTCGTAACGGTACACCAGGAACACTATCCTTACCGGTAAAAACGATACACATACTGAAACCAATAATAATTTAATTCTATGCTGTTTCTACTCTTAATAAATTTTAAACGTAATAAAATATCAAATCTATTAACACCCAACTAGATTTAATGCACTCTACTTTTAAACTATTTGAATTAAATTATACTACATTCATAAATACTATTTAGAATTAATTTTTATATAAATTTTAAATTTTTAGGGTAAACTACATTTTTAAATTTTTTATAAAGGAAATAATATATTTACGACATTACTGTGTATACTTAATTGATAGGTCAACTATTAGATTGTAGTGTAAAATATATGCTATTACCATTTATCAAATTAATTTTAAAAATTTAAATCTACACTGATTATAAAAATTTAATTTAATATTAATAATCATTTTCATTAATTAATTCTTAAAAAAGAAAAATTGAAATTACAATAGTATATATTTATTGAAATGTAATTCTATTAAATTGAACAATAAAAGTTTTATTTATTTAATTAGAATATATATACACGTGTGTGTATATATATATATATAGATCTAGGTGTTACTATATTAATTCTATATATTCTGCATGAATATTGTTAACATTGTTATTAAACATTTCGGGGATAAGAATAGTCTGTTGCGAGAAAAATGGTACGTATAATTTACCTCAAACGGTAAGCGAATGTGTCGGTAAAATGAACTACTACAGAGACGCGTAGTAGACATCCGCGAAAACATAGTACACTAAAGAAAGATAGTGTCGCATCGTAGCTAACGCGTTAATGAGCTTCGTAACGACACACCAGGAACACTCTCCTTACCGGTAGATACGATACACATACTGAAACCAACAATAATTTAATTCTATGCTGTTTCTACTCTTGATAAATTTTAAAAATAATAAAATATCAAATCTATTAACTCCCAACTAGATTTAATGCACCCTACTTTTAAACTGTTTGAATTAAATTATACTAAATTCATAAATACTATTTAGAATAAATTTTTATACAAATTTTAAATTTTTCGATTAAACTACATTTTTAAATTTTTTACAAAAGAAATAATATATTTACGACATTACTGTATATACTTAATTGATGGGTCAACTATTAGATTGTATTGTAAAATATTTGCTATTATTATTTTTCAAATTAATTTTAAAAATTCAAATCTACACTGATTATAAAAATTTAATTTAATATTAATAATCATTTTTATTAACTAATTCTTAAAAAAGTAATATTCAAATTACAATAGTATATATTTATTGAAATGTCATTTTATAATATTGGACAATAGAAATTTAATTTATTTAAATTTAATATACTTACGTGTGTGTGAGTATATATATATATAGATCTAGGTGTTACTATTTTAATTCTATATATTCTGCTTGAAAATTGTTAAAATTGTTATAAAACATTTCGAGGATAAGAATAGTCTGATGCGTGAAAAATGATACGTATAATTTACATCAAACCGTAAGCGAATGTGTCGGTAGAATGAACTAGTACACAGACGCGTAGGAGACATCCGCGAAAGCATAGTACACTAAAGAATGATAGTGTCGCATCCTAGCTAACGCGTTAAAGAGCATCGTAAAGGTACACAAGGAATACTTTCATTATATTTAGAGATGATAATATAAAAAAAATTGTTTTATCTTTCTAATATGTGTTTTACAAGACATATATATAACAATATAACAATTATAACATTATGACATTATAACAATTATAACAATTATAACAATTACTCTTATTTGGCTACTCTGTTAGTGCTGCTTCTCCCTCCTCTTCTTGCCAAATTGCATTCCATCTTCGTTTGTTGACGGATCCTGTGATGCAAATAGTCGCAAACTAACACACACACAGCAATATGCGTGTCAGTGTGCATGGCCAAAACAGAGTTGTAACGCATAATATTTCACACGCCTTTGGCATATGCACTGCTGAAGGACCCGGGTAAGGTGTGATTTGTTTCCCGTATATACATTCTACATTTGCGAACATTAGTGAGAAAACTAATCTCTTATAGGCCGCCCAGCGACGAGTCGATGTACTACAAACGCAAGAGGACTAGTTGTTTACTACATTAACCTCTTAGGTACGGTTGAATTTTGTGCGCGGCTGTTTGTCTGTACGGCAGAGTTTGACGCGAATTACGCGTAAAAGATACAACACTGCAATGTGTGATGGATAATACTGTTCTCCACTCAAGCACATTGGAACGAAGTTTTTGATAATTAAATTATTATTTTTCTTAAGGATATGATGCATATATTTTAACTTTAATAATTGAATTTAATAATGAATAATCCAATTGAGTGTGATATATTTTAAAGCAGAGTACGACACATAGACGACGCAAATTTCAAACTCATTGCGCGATAGTGTTTTTCAAATTGCTCTTCGTTTTCTATTTCCGAACTACATTTTGAGGTTAATGATTCTAAAGAAATTCAAGGGTACGGATCGACATGTTAAAAGAAGCATCTGATAATCTATTGTATGTATATATTTCATCTGTTTTATATGTATATATATATAAACATATATATAATATATATTATAGTCTAGTATAAAATCTTTCAAAATGATTCTAACTATATTACTGTTCGTTAATCTATCAATCTGTAAAAATTCTAATTTCGGTTTACTCGTATAATGTACGTTTACACATACTGAAACCAGTAATAACTGAATTCTATACTGATTCCACTTTTAATAAATCTAAAAAATAGCAAAATATCAAATCTATTAACCCCAAACTAGATTTAATGCTCCCTACTCTTAAAGTGTTTAAATTAAATTATTCTAAAGTCATAAATACTATTTAGAATAAATATTTATACAAATTTTAAACTTCTCGAATGAATTAATTTTTTAAATTTTTTGTAAGAGAAATAATATATATACGACACTAATATAAATATTTAATTGATAGAGCAACTATTAAATTCTATTATAAAATATTTAATATTAGTATTTTGCAAATTAATTTTAAAAATTTAAATTAATATTAATTATTATTATCATTTGTATTAATTATTTCTCAAAAAAGTAAAAATGGAAATTACAATAGTATATATTTATTGAAATGTAATTTTATTAAATTGAAAAATAAAGATTTAATTTATTTAAATTTAACGCATGTACGTGAGTGTGTGTGTGTATATATATAGATCTAGGCATTACTATATTAATTCTATATATTCTGCATGAATATTGTTAACATTGTTATAAAACATTTCGGGGATAAGAATAGTCTGTTGCGAGACAAATGGTACGTATAATTTAACTCAAACGGTAAGCGAATGTGTCGGTAGGTTGAACTAGTACACAGACGCGTAGGAGACATCCGCGAAAGCATAGTACACTAAGGAAAGATAGTGTCGCATCGTAGCTAATGCGTTAAACAGCTTCGTAACGGTACACCAGGAACACTGTCCTTACCGGTAGAAACGATACACATACTGAAACCAATAATAATTTAATTCTATGCTGTTTCTACCATTAATAAATTTTAAAAATAATAAAATATCAAATCTATTAACTCCCAACTAGATTTAATGCACCCTACTTTTAAACTATTGAAATTAAATTATACTAAATTCATAAATAGTATTTAGAATAAATTTTTATATAAATTTTAAATTTTTCGATTAAACTACATTTTTAAATTTTTTATAAAAGAAATAATATATTTACGACATTACGGTATATACTTAATTGATAGGTCAATTATTAGATTGTAGTGTAATATATATGCTATTACTATTTTTCAAATTAATTTTAAAAATTTAAATCTACACTGAATATAAAAATTTAATTTAATATTAATAATCATTTTCATTAATTAATTCTTAAAAAAGAAAAATTGAAATTACAATAGTCTATATTTATTGAAATGTAATTCTATTAAATTGAACAATAAAAATTTTATTTATTTAAATTGAATATATATGTCGGAGATGAAAGAATACTGGAACCTTCCCTTCGGAACTTTGGGGAGACCCCTAGTATTGTAATTTAGATTTCACCATAGCCGAATTAAGAAACTGTTGTCATTCGATTCGACTGTACTTATTTGAGATTTATGATAGTGAGCTCGGGCTCGAGGCGACAACCAGTCGCCGAACGTAGTCGCGGTCAAGGGATGAACGTTTTGTCTAACAAAGGCATGAAGTAACCCTATAGCTCTCCTTAAAAGAAATACTTAGGACGGGGCACGACGGTAAGCATTTCAACGATTTCTGTCCCGTGGCTCGCCACACGCAGACTCTATTCTTTGAGTAAGATGATTACCAGATGTCGACGCGTCTCCACAGTACATGTTCAGCTAGCCCGAGGACCTGCTATAAATCTTAAGATCTGTTTAACTAAAGTCCTTCAAACCGACAAACAGTCCTCGTTCCAACTACGAGAAAATAGGAGAAATCTATTTTTCTCACGAACGACGCTTCCTCTTCTCGAACTTTCTCTTAAGGGCGGCTAGCACCCTTCCCTAACCACCAACATGGAAATTGACCAATTAACAGTAACGCCAATTTCCCTCACTTTCCGAATGAAGGCTTTTCTCCACGAATCCGATGATTTCGTGCCCTTGGGCACACCCATCATAGTTTTCCTCGACAGCGTTACCGTGATGGAGAACCACTCTCCGGTACGATCTAAAAGACGATTCAAGTAACTCTCGGATACGTAGTGATTGCCTCGTGCATTAACATTGAGTACAACTTAGACGCTGAGGAAAAGTAGAGTCCGTCATCCCCTTGACCGCGGATTCGTTAGTGAGCCTAGGATCATTGTCATTAGCTTCTCGAGTACCTAATTATCCGATTACTTGTCCAATTCCATCATAGTCATATTTGCACTAGTAAATATCTCCTCTATTGCATAATGATCACGTCTAGCGCCAATAGGGATTCGTTTCACGCCCTCAACCCTAACTCAAATCTTAACGCCGCCCCGACATCAGAAGTGGGATCAGTGCCGATTATAACAGTGCTAGAACTTACGATCATCGTGCGCAAGTCGCAAGTCGTGCGCAATTCAGTCGCTAGTGCAAATCGAGTGTGAAACCTAACAACTATCGTTACCACGTTTTAACCCTTAAAATCGCGTGCTCCGACTCCGCTGCATGGGGCGCAGCTGCCAACCTGATTATGGAAGGAAACTATAATTTCAATAACGAGTGGCGAGTCGACTTCTACGTACTGGAAGCACCAACGGATAGATCAAGTCATCTGGGTGAGTCGTTTCCATTTTACTCCGATTCGGGAGCCGAGCGTTCACTGACTGAAGAGTCCGCGGCCTCGAGATTTTCTGGCAAAGGAATGACTGGCATATTAGTAATGCGAGGAGTAGGGAATACCTGTATTAAACATACGCCTCCCATTTGTTCATTGTGTGTATTAATGATTTTTACATCGAAGATAGTTTCTCATGTCCTTGCTGATAGTTATTTGAAATATGATGTCGCGATTAGTTGCGGAACTCTAAGTCTGGTTTTTGACGTAACATTACACAAAATAGCCTCGCTATGTGTAAAACAAAAATGATTTGTGTCTGTAATGAAACCACTGCAAACGAGATCGTCGTTAATGAAGTTGACGCTGATGTACATGGTAATAATAAAAGTCGATCAATTTCTCTTCTCGACAAATTCAAAGATTCATTCGTTACGGGTTTCCTACGTATTCGCGTAAATGCAGGCCGGTTAGAAATACGATTAACTGATCCTAACACCACCGTAGGAGGAAGTCCTCATAGACTTAGCGAGGAGGAGCGAAGAGCGGTACGTGAGAAAACAAGCGTTCTAATTAAAGCAAAAATTATAAGGCCTAGTAATTCGCCATTAGCGAGCTGTAACTCGTGAAGAAAAAGGAAAAACGGCTCAGATAGATTACGAGTGGATCCCCGAGATCTAAATCAAAGTATCGTCGCGGATCGGTACCCTTTACTCCTTATTGCGGATCAAGTCGCGAGATCGCAAGAGGCGAGATATTTTATTAGCCGGGACATGGCCAGCGGGTTTCACCAAATTTCTATTTATCCTAATCCAACGAAGTTTACAGCGTTCGTTACCCCGACAGACAATATGAGTAGATAACGATGCCGTTTGGACTGAAAAATTGCACCGTCCGTCTTTCGGAGGGTCATTCGCAAGGCCTTAGGTGACCTCGCTCATTCGTATGTTGTTATTTATTTCAATGACGTCCTAATTATTGCCAACTCGATAGATCGAGCTTTAGAAAGATTGAACACCGTATTAGATACCCTCGTAAAAGCCGGATTCTCTTTTAATTTTGCGAAACGATCTTTTCTAAAGACATCGGTGCTCCATTTGCGATATGTAATTCATAACGGAGAAATTCGTCCTAACCCGGGTAAAATACACACCTTAAGTTCTTCACCTGTGCCAACGACCGTTACACAACTCAGGCAGTTCATAGGGTTAGCTCCGTACTTCCGAAAATTCATCCCTAAATTCTCACAGACGATGAAATCCCTGTATGCGCTCATCTCAGATAACAGAAATATAACTTGGACAGATAGACACGAGAAAATAAGACAACAGGTAGTTTCCGCCCTGACCGACGCGCCGGTGCTAACGATATTCAACCCCAATTACCCGATAGAACTACATACTGACGCTAGCTCGGAGAGTTACGGGGTGATTTTGACGCATCAAGCCGAAGGTAAGAACAAGGTAATAGGGTATTACAGTAAAAGAACCAGCCCCGCGGAATCCAGATATCACTCCTATGAACACAATACATTAGCTATCGTAAACGCCATAAAACATTTCTGTCACTATCTATAGGGACGGGAATTTCTTGTCGTCACGGATTGCAACTCGTTGAAAGCATCGAGTAATAAAGTACATTTAAATGACAGGGACCATAGGTGATGGGCTTACTTGCAGACTTTTATTTTTGACATTATGTATCGGGAAAGTAAACGGACGGCTCACAAATTTCTTGTCGCGAAACCCCACAGGCGTTGACCCTATTAAATTCGACAAAATCAAAGAGAAAATAGTTGACTGGCCGAAATTTCGGAAGATTGGCTATTAGCGGGACAACGTTGTGATTCTCAAACCTTGGAAATCGTCAAGGGATTGCAAAACGATGGACTCGCGGAAGACATCGCGAATACATACGAATTACGGTTCGGTACTCTGCACCGTAGGATACAAAGAAAAGGCAGGATTCTCTGTGTACCTACAGTCCCAAGATGTTTTAGATAGTCTGTTATTAACCATGTGTACCAGTCAGTTATGCGCTTAGGTTGGGAGAAAACGCTGGAGAAACTATACGAGTATTACTGGTTCGAAGGGATGGCGAAGTACGTTCGCCGATTCATTGAGAACTGTCATGCTTGTCATGTTTCGAAAGCTAGTTTAGGTAAGATACAAGCCGAACTGCATCCTATACCTAAGACCAGCATACCCTGGCATACGGTCCACATGGACATAACAGGCAAGTTGAGTGGTAAAAGCAATTCAAAGGAGTACGTCATTGTTTTGATCGACGTCTTCACTAAATTCGTATACCTGCATCATACTCGTAAGATAGATTCCCTTAACACCATTAAAGCGCTTAAATCCGCTATATTTTATTCGGGAGTCCCTGCCGGATAATAGCAGATCGGGGGAAGATGTTTTAAGGGTAAAAGAATTTCGAGAATTCTGCGAAAGCAAACGAATTAAGGTTCACTTGATAGCGATCGGTGGTAGTAGAGCCAGTGGACAGGTAGAGCGTGTTATGGGTACATTGGAAAATATGTTCACGGTAGTAGAGACGACCGGGCGGCCGTGGCAAGACGCGATTGGGGAAATACAGTTGGCTTTGAACTGCACCACCAACCGCGTGACAAACTCGAGCTCATTAGAACTACTAATAGGTAGAACGGCAAGACTTCACGATCTGTTGTTACCCGATAACATCAAAAGTATCGATATCTCCAATATAAGACGACAGGCAATAAAGTGGATGGAAACTAGTGCTAGGTATGATGAGGATGGATTTGACAAAGCTAAAGCTTAAGCGGTTAGGTTTAATCTCGGTGATTTCGTATTACGCAAGAATGAGGAAAGGAATCAAACCAAACTAGATCCAAAATTTAGAGGTCCATTTGTAATAGCAGAAGTCTTGGAAGGGGACAGGTATATCTTAAGGACATTAGACGGTAAGCGACCGTACAAGTACAGTCACGACAGGTTAAGGAAAATGCCAGATGGTTGCACCCCTGCCGAGTTGGATGTCTGTAGTGAAGGCAATAACAGTGACCATGACGATATGAGCACTTCGACCTCGGAAGATCAGTAGCACTATGCCAGTAACACCCGGCAGAGCGAGTTCACACGTGTTTCGGGGAAATAATGTGATAAAGCTCAGAGAGAACGTGTGATGTAGTTCAAACGCTTTTTGTGGTAATAGTGTGATGAGGCTCAGTGAGAACATGCGATGTGACTCGTATGCATCTCGGGGCGACAGTGTGATGAGGCTCAGTGAGAACATGCGATGTGACTCGTATGCATCTCGGGGCGACAGTGTGATGAGGCTCAGTGAGAACATGCGATGTGACTCGTATGCATCTCGGGGCGACAGTGTGATGAGGCTCAGTGAGAACATGCGATGTGACTCGCATGCATCTCGGGGCGACAGTGTGATGAGGCTCAGTGAGAACATGCGATGTGATTCGTATGCATCTCGGGGCGACAGTATGATAAGGCTCAGTGAGAACATGCGATGTGATTCGCATGCATCTCGGGGCGACAGTATGATAAGGCTCAGTGAGAACATGCGGTGTGGTTCGCATGCATCTCGGGGCGACAGTATGATAAGGGCTCAGTGAGAACATGCGGTGTGGTTCGTATGCATCTCGGGGCAACAATATGGTAAAGCTCGGTGAAACCGTGGAACAAAGCTCTATGTGCTCACACGATCTAGAAGACCGAGATCCTTTGGAGTGCGAAATCGAAAATGGTCCATCATGCCGATACGATCCGACTAATAACCTGCAGGATGCAACTATCACCTTGAATACTAACTATAACGCTACTAATTTTCATTATCTTTTATTTCTTTGCTGCCAAACCCCCGAACAGGATTTGTTGCTACACTGGACCCTTGCCTTATTCGAACATCTAGTTAAATTGTGAATAATGTCAATTGTATCGAGTCTAATGTTAGGAAACTCAATATTTTAGTTACACACGAGGACGTGTGATAGTCAGAATGGCCGTGTCGGAGATGAAAGAATACTGGAACCTTCCCTTCGGAACTTTGGGAAGACCCCTAGTATTGTAATTTAGATTTCACCATAGCCGAATTAAGAAACTGTTGTCATTCGATTCGACTGTACTTATTTGAGATTTATGATAGTGAGCTCGGGCTCGAGGCGACAACCAGTCGCCGAACGTAGTCGCGGTCAAGGGATGAACGTTTTGTCTAACAAAGGCATGAAGTAACCCTATAGCTCTCCTTAAAAGAAATACTTAGGACGGGGCACGACGGTAAGCATTTCAACGATTTCTGTCCCGTGGCTCGCCACACGCAGACTCTATTCTTTGAGTAAGATGATTACCAGATGTCGACGCGTCTCCACAGTACATGTTCAGCTAGCCCGAGGACCTGCTATAAATCTTAAGATCTGTTTAACTAAAGTCCTTCAAACCGACAAACAGTCCTCGTTCCAACTACGAGAAAATAGGAGAAATCTATTTTTCTCACGAACGACGCTTCCTCTTCTCGAACTTTCTCTTAAGGGCGGCTAGCACCCTTCCCTAACCACCAACATGGAAATTGACCAATTAACAGTAACGCCAATTTCCCTCACTTTCCGAATGAAGGCTTTTCTCCACGAATCCGATGATTTCGTGCCCTTGGGCACACCCATCATAGTTTTCCTCGACAGCGTTACCGTGATGGAGAACCACTCTCCGGTACGATCTAAAAGACGATTCAAGTAACTCTCGGATACGTAGTGATTGCCTCGTGCATTAACATTGAGTACAACTTAGACGCTGAGGAAAAGTAGAGTCCGTCATCCCCTTGACCGCGGATTCGTTAGTGAGCCTAGGATCATTGTCATTAGCTTCTCGAGTACCTAATTATCCGATTACTTGTCCAATTCCATCATAGTCATATTTGCACTAGTAAATATCTCCTCTATTGCATAATGATCACGTCTAGCGCCAATAGGGATTCGTTTCACGCCCTCAACCCTAACTCAAATCTTAACGCCGCCCCGACATATATATGTGTGTATGTGTATATATATAAATATATATATATATATATATATATATATATATATATATATAGAGAGAGAGAGAGAGAGAGATCTAGGAGTTACTATTTTAATTCTATATATTCTGCATGAATATTGTTAACATTGTTATAAAACATTTCGAGGATAAGAATAGTCTGTTGCGAGACAAATGGTACGTATAATGTACCTCAAACGGTAAGCGAATGTGTCGGTAAAATGAACTACTACAGAGACGCGTAGTAGACATCCGCGAAAGCATAGTACACTAAGGAAAGATAGTGTCGCATCGTAGCTAGTGCGTTAAACAGCTTCGTAACGGTACACCAGGAACACTATCCTTACCGGTAGAAACGATACACATACTGAAACCAATAATAATTTAATTCTATGCTGTTTCTACTCTTAATAAATTTTAAACATAATAAAATGTCAAATCTATAAACTCCCAACTAGATTTAATGTACCCTACTTTTAAACTATTTGAATTAAATTATACTAAATTCATAAATACTATTTAGAATAAATTTTTATACAAATTTTAAATTTTTCGATTAAACTACATTTTTAAATTTTTTACAAAAGAAATAATATATTTACGACATTACTGTATATACTTAATTGATGGGTCAACTATTAGATTGTATTGTAAAATATTTGCTATTATTATTTTTCAAATTAATTTTAAAAATTTAAATCTACACTGATTATAAAAATTTAATTTAATATTAATAATCATTTTTATTAATTAATTCTTAAAAAAGTAATATTCAAATTACAATAGTATATATTTATTGAAATGTCATTTTATAATATTGGACAATAGAAATTTAATTTATTTAAATTTAATATACTTACGTGTGTGTGAGTATATATATATATAGATCTAGGTGTTACTATTTTAATTCTATATATTCTGCTTGAAAATTGTTAAAATTGTTATAAAACATTTCGAGGATAAGAATAGTCTGTTGCGAGAAAAATGGTACGTATAATTTACCTCAAACGGTAAGCGAATGTGTCGGTAGGTTGAACTACTACAGAGACGCGTAGTAGACATCCGCGAAAGCATAGTACACTAAAGAAAGATAGTGTCGCATCGTAGCGAACGCGTTAAAGAGCTTCGTAACGACACACCAGGAACACTCTCCTTACCGGTAGAAACGATACACATACTGAAACCAATAATAATTTAATTCTATGCTGTTTCTACTCTTGATAAATTTTAAAAATAATTAAATATCAAATCTATTAACTCCCAACTTGATTTAATGCACCCTACTTTTAAACTATATGAATTAAATTAAACTAAATTCATAAATACTATTTAGAATAAATTTTTATATAAATTTTAAATTTTTCGATTAAACTACATTTTTAAATTTTTAGTAAAAGAAATAATATATTTACGACATTACTGTATATACTTAATTGATAGGTCAACTATTAGATTGAATTGTAAAATATCTGCTATTATTATTTTTCAAATTAATTTGAAAAATCTAAATCAACACTGAATATAAAAATTTAATTTAATATTAATAATCATTTTCATTAATTAATTCTTAAAAAAGAAAAATTGAAATTACAATAGTATATATTTATTGAAATGTAATTTTATTAAATTGAACAATAAAAATTTTATTTATTTAATTTGAATATATATACGTGTGTGTGTATATATATATGTAGTATCGTGGACAAAAGGCCTAAGATATCTGTCGAATCGTAGACAATGTCGCGAGAGCCGCGGCATCGTCGGGTACATCAAGGTGTCGTCGGTCCTTTTTAAGTTTCGTGGAAAGGGCCCGCGTGACCCTGGCCACGCGCGTTTCGGGACACGTGTCTCGAACGACGGGAAAAGACAAAGAGACGTTAAAGTCAGTATTAGTTGAGAAGCCGGAGAGAACGGATGCGAAAGGTGTGCAGAGTGTGAATTGAGAAGCGAGAGCGAGCGAGTGTAGAAGCCGAAGGGTGTGAATCGGGAAGTCGAAAGCCGCGTCTGAAAATAAGACGTACGACAGCATTGTAATTATTTCGTTGCTTCGAATATTATTAATTAAATCAAAACATCATTACTTGTCCTTTCCTCTAAGACCCATTAAGATACTACATAATTTTGGGGGCTCGTCCGGGATCTAGAGCGCTAAGTGACAAGTGAAAGGGATATTTCGGAACGATGAGTAACTACATTGCAGGAGAAGCAGATTTGACTGACGAGCAGGTGGCTCAGATGCGAATACCTGAGTTAAAAGACGAGCTGAGAAAACGACGGCTGAGATTAACGGGTAGAAAGCGCGAGTTGGTAGCGCGATTGCTGGCTGCGGTACGTTTAGAGCGGGAACACGGTGCACGAGAAGAAGACGATGACGACGACGATGATTTAGAGGACGACGATGACGATGAGATGGGCGTGATTGGGGACCGGTTAGACTGCAACGATCCAGGGAATCACGATCTCAATAGTCAAATTCGGGCGACTCCAGGGGGAAGACGTCGAAGCCAAGACGAGCGTAAGTGCACAGGGTTAACGTTTGAAGACGTGGAAGGCTCGTTAAAGAAATTTAGCGGAGATGACCTACCGAATGTAACTCAGTGGATAAGAGATTTCGAGGAAATGGCGGAAGTGTGTGGCTGGTCGGACATCCACATGGTGGTTTTCGCGAGGAAGCTTCTCACAGGCTCTGCTCAAGCTTTCGTACGCCAGGAACGATGCATGAAGTCCTGGGCGAAGTTTAAAATGGCGCTGGTAGATGAATTCGAAGACGCAGTGAGTGACCGGCAGGTACATCAGGAGTTAGCGCACGTACAAGAACCTCACTACCATGAAGCGATCCGCGATATCATTAGGGGGTATAAGCCAGAGAAGACGCGGGATGTCGGGATAACCGCGAAAATCGTGTTGAAAAGCGACAAACCCGTGGTACGAAGATCGCGACGGCTGGCGCCGTCTGAGAAAAAGGAAGTGGACGATTTGATGGAGGTGTGGACAGACGAGGGTATTATAAAACCATCGGACTCGGAGTATGCGTATACCACGAGTAGAAATCCACTGCCGGGTGCTGTGTATGTGGCTGAGTGTGAGGACGGGCTGATTGCACGGTTGAGAAGCGCACAGAAGAAGGGCATTGAAGTCTGTAAGATTTTAGATGCCGCAACGTGCAGTCAGGCCGATGGATATGTAACCAGAAGGTTAATAGACGAAGAGTGGGGCGTGAATTTCGAAAAACAGCGTCGTGAGTTACGTGAGGACGCGAAAAGGAAGATCGCTGCGACGCAAGAAGAAAACAAAAGGAATTTCGACAAAAGACGGAAGAGTGCGAAGCAGTACCTAAGGGGAGATCTGGTAGCCATTAAGAGAACTCAATTTGGCCCAGGTTTAAAATTCGGGGGAAAATTTTTAGGTCCGTACCGGGTATTGCGAACAATGTGGAATGACCGATACATGGTGGAGAAAGTAGGGGAGCATGAGGGGCCTACGCACACGTCGGCGACCGCCGACTTCATGAAGCCTTGGGTCCTCAACGCCGAAGACGATGCATCCGACGATAGCGAAATTGAAGACCACATCTGAGGGCAGATGTTATTGCAGGATGGCCAAATGTAGTATCGTGGACAAAAGGCCTAAGATATCTGCCGAATCGTAGACAATGTCGCGAGAGCCGCGGCATCGTCGGGTACATCAAGGTGTCGTCGGTCCTTTTTAAGTTTCGTGGAAAGGGCCCGCGTGACCCTGGCCACGCGCGTTTCGGGACACGTGTCTCGAACGACGGGAAAAGACAAAGAGACGTTAAAGTCAGTATTAGTTGAGAAGCCGGAGAGAACGGATGCGAAAGGTGTGCAGAGTGTGAATTGAGAAGCGAGAGCGAGCGAGTGTAGAAGCCGAAGGGTGTGAATCGGGAAGTCGAAAGCCGCGTCTGAAAATAAGACGTACGACAGCATTGTAATTATTTCGTTGCTTCGAATATTATTAATTAAATCAAAACATCATTACTTGTCCTTTCCTCTAAGACCCATTAAGATACTACATATATATATATATATAGATCTAGGTGTTACTATTTTAATTCTATATACTCTGCATGAATATTGTTAACATTGTTATAAAATATTTCGAGGATAAGAATAGTCTGTTGCGAGACAAATGGTACGTATAATTTACCTCAAACGGTAAGCGAATGTGTCGGTAAAATGAACTACTACAGAGACGCGTAGTAGACATCCGTGAAAGCATAGTACACTAAAGAATGATAGTGTCGCATCGTAGCTAACGCGTTAAAGAGCTTCGTAACGACACACCAGGAAAACTCTCCTTACAGGTAGAAACGATACACATACTGAAACCAATAATAATTTAATTCTATGCTGTTTCTACTCTTGATAAATTTTAAAAATAATAAAATATCAAATCTATTAACTCCCAACTAGATTTAATGCACCCTACTTTTAAACTATTTGAATTAAATTAAACTAAATTCATAAATACTATTTAGAATTAATTTTTATACAAATTGTAAATTTTTCGATTAAACTACATTTTTAAATTTTTTACAAAAGAAATAATATATTTACGACATTACTGTATATACTTAATTGATGGGTCAACTATTAGATTGTATTGTAAAATATTTGCTATTATTATTTTTCAAATTAATTTTAAAAATTTAAATCTACACTGATTATAAAAATTTAATTTAATATTAATAATCATTTTTATTAATTAATTCTTAGAAAAGTAATATTCAAATTACAATAGTATATATTTATTGAAATGTCATTTTATAATATTGGACAATAGAAATTTAATTTATTTAAATTTAATATACTTACGTGTGTGTGAGTATATATATATATAGATCTAGGTGTTACTATTTTAATTCTATATATTCTGCTTGAAAATTGTTAAAATTGTTATAAAACATTTCGAGGATAAGAATAGTCTGATGCGTGACAAAGGATACGTATAATTTACATCAAACCGTAAGCGAATGTGTCGGTAGAATGAACTAGTACACAGACGCGTAGGAGACATCCGCGAAAGCATAGTACACTAAAGAATGATAGTGTCGCATCCTAGCTAACGCGTTAAAGAGCATCGTAAAGGTACACAAGGAATACTTTCATTATATTTAGAGATGATAATATAAAAAAAATTGTTTTATCTTTCTAATATGTGTTTTACAAGACATATATATAACAATATAACAATTATAACATTATGACATTATAACAATTATAACAATTATAACAATTACACTTGTTTGGCTACTCTGTTAGTGCTGCTTCTCCCTCCTCTTCTTGCCAAATTGCATTCCATCTTCGTTTGTTGACGGATCCTGTGATGCAAATAGTCGCAAACTAACACACACAAAGCTATATGCGTGTAAGTGTGCGCGGCCAAAACAGAGTTGTAACGCATAATATTACACACGCCTTTGGCATATGCACTGCTGAAGGACCCGGGTAAGGTGTAATTTGTTTCCCGTATATACATTCTACATTTGCGAACATTAGTGAGATAACTAATATCTTATAGGCCGCCCAGCGACGAGTCGATGTACTACAAACGCAAGAGGACTTGTTGTTTACTATATTAACCTCTTATGTACGGTTGAATTTTGTGCGCGGCTGTTTGTCTGTACGGCAGAGTTTGACGCGAATTACGCGTAAAAGATACAACACTGCAACGTGTGATGGATAATACTGTTCTCCACTCAAGCACATTGGAACGAAGTTTTTGATAATTAAATTATTATTTTTCTTAAGAATATGATGCATATACTTCAACTTTAATAATTGAATTTAATAATGAATAATCCAATTGAGTGTGATATATTTTGAAGCAGAGTACGACACATAGACGACGCAAATTTCAAACTCATTGCGCGATAGTGTTTTTCAAATTGCTCTTCGTTTTCTATTTCCGAACTACATTTTGAGGTTAATGATTCTAAAGAAATTCAAGGGTACGGATCGACATGTTAAAAGAAGCATCTGATAATCTATTGTATGTATATATTTCATCTGTTTTATATGTATATATAGATAAACATATATATAATATATATTATAGTCTAGTATAAAATCTTTCAAAATGATTCTAACTATATTATTGTTCGTTAATCTATCAATCTGTAAAAATTCTAATTTCGGTTTACTCGTATAATGTACGTTTACACATACTGAAACCAGTAATAACTGAATTCTATACTGATTCCACTTTTAATAAATTTAAAAAATAGCAAAATATCAAATCTATTAACCCCAAACTAGATTTAATGCTCCCTACTCTTAAAGTGTTTAAATTAAATTATTCTAAAGTCATAAATACTATTTAGAGTAAATATTTATACAAATTTTAAACTTCTCGATTGAATTAATTTTTTAAATTTTTTGTAAGAGAAATAATATATATACGACACTAATATAAATATTTAATTGATAGAGCAACTATTAAATTCTATTATAAAATATTTAATATTAGTATTTTTCAAATTAATTTTAAAAATTTAAATTAATATTAATTATTATTATCATTTGTATTAATTATTTCTCAAAAAAGTTAAAATGTAATTTGCAATGGTATATATTTATTTAAATGTAATTTTATTAAATTGAAAAATAAAGATTTAATTTATTTAAATTTAACGCATGTACGTGAGTGTGTGTGTGTATATAAATAGATCTAGGTATTACTATTTTAATTCTATATATTCTGCTTGAAAATTGTTAACATTGTTATAAAACATTTCTAGGATAAGAAAAGTCTGATGCGAGACAAATGATACGTATAATTCACCTCAAACGGTAAGCGAATGTGTCGGTAGGTTGAACTACTACAGAGACGCGTAGTAGACATCCGCGAAAGCATAGTACACTAAAGAAAGATAGTGTCGCATCGTAGCGAACGCGTTAAAGAGCTTCGTAACGACACACCAGGAACACTCTCCTTACCGGTAGAAACGATACACATACTGAAACCAATAATAATTTAATTCTATGCTGTTTCTACTCTTGATAAATTTTAAAAATAATTAAATATCAAATCTATTAACTCCCAACTAGATTTAATGCACCCTACTTTTAAACTATTTAAATTAAATTATATTAAACTCATAAATACTATTTAGAATAAATTTTTATATAAATTTTAAATTTTTCGATTAAACTACATTTTTAAATTTTTAGTAAAAGAAATAATATATTTACGACATTACTGTATATACTTAATTGATAGGTCAACTATTAGATTGAATTGTAAAATATCTGCTATTATTATTTTTCAAATTAATTTGAAAAATCTAAATCAACACTGAATATAAAAATTTAATTTAATATTAATAATCATTTTCATTAATTAATTCTTAAAAAAGAAAAATTGAAATTACAATAGTATATATTTATTGAAATGTAATTTTATTAAATTGAACAATAAAAATTTTATTTATTTAATTTGAATATATATACGTGTGTGTGTATATATATATGTAGTATCGTGGACAAAAGGCCTAAGATATCTGCCGAATCGTAGACAATGTCGCGAGAGCCGCGGCATCGTCGGGTACATCAAGGTGTCGTCGGTCCTTTTTAAGTTTCGTGGAAAGGGCCCGCGTGACCCTGGCCACGCGCGTTTCGGGACACGTGTCTCGAACGACGGGAAAAGACAAAGAGACGTTAAAGTCAGTATTAGTTGAGAAGCCGGAGAGAACGGATGCGAAAGGTGTGCAGAGTGTGAATTGAGAAGCGAGAGCGAGCGAGTGTAGAAGCCGAAGGGTGTGAATCGGGAAGTCGAAAGCCGCGTCTGAAAATAAGACGTACGACAGCATTGTAATTATTTCGTTGCTTCGAATATTATTAATTAAATCAAAACATCATTACTTGTCCTTTCCTCTAAGACCCATTAAGATACTACATAATTTTGGGGGCTCGTCCGGGATCTAGAGCGCTAAGTGACAAGTGAAAGGGATATTTCGGAACGATGAGTAACTACATTGCAGGAGAAGCAGATTTGACTGACGAGCAGGTGGCTCAGATGCGAATACCTGAGTTAAAAGACGAGCTGAGAAAACGACGGCTGAGATTAACGGGTAGAAAGCGCGAGTTGGTAGCGCGATTGCTGGCTGCGGTACGTTTAGAGCGGGAACACGGTGCACGAGAAGAAGACGATGACGACGACGATGATTTAGAGGACGACGATGACGATGAGATGGGCGTGATTGGGGACCGGTTAGACTGCAACGATCCAGGGAATCACGATCTCAATAGTCAAATTCGGGCGACTCCAGGGGGAAGACGTCGAAGCCAAGACGAGCGTAAGTGCACAGGGTTAACGTTTGAAGACGTGGAAGGCTCGTTAAAGAAATTTAGCGGAGATGACCTACCGAATGTAACTCAGTGGATAAGAGATTTCGAGGAAATGGCGGAAGTGTGTGGCTGGTCGGACATCCACATGGTGGTTTTCGCGAGGAAGCTTCTCACAGGCTCTGCTCAAGCTTTCGTACGCCAGGAACGATGCATGAAGTCCTGGGCGAAGTTTAAAATGGCGCTGGTAGATGAATTCGAAGACGCAGTGAGTGACCGGCAGGTACATCAGGAGTTAGCGCACGTACAAGAACCTCACTACCATGAAGCGATCCGCGATATCATTAGGGGGTATAAGCCAGAGAAGACGCGGGATGTCGGGATAACCGCGAAAATCGTGTTGAAAAGCGACAAACCCGTGGTACGAAGATCGCGACGGCTGGCGCCGTCTGAGAAAAAGGAAGTGGACGATTTGATGGAGGTGTGGACAGACGAGGGTATTATAAAACCATCGGACTCGGAGTATGCGTATACCACGAGTAGAAATCCACTGCCGGGTGCTGTGTATGTGGCTGAGTGTGAGGACGGGCTGATTGCACGGTTGAGAAGCGCACAGAAGAAGGGCATTGAAGTCTGTAAGATTTTAGATGCCGCAACGTGCAGTCAGGCCGATGGATATGTAACCAGAAGGTTAATAGACGAAGAGTGGGGCGTGAATTTCGAAAAACAGCGTCGTGAGTTACGTGAGGACGCGAAAAGGAAGATCGCTGCGACGCAAGAAGAAAACAAAAGGAATTTCGACAAAAGACGGAAGAGTGCGAAGCAGTACCTAAGGGGAGATCTGGTAGCCATTAAGAGAACTCAATTTGGCCCAGGTTTAAAATTCGGGGGAAAATTTTTAGGTCCGTACCGGGTATTGCGAACAATGTGGAATGACCGATACATGGTGGAGAAAGTAGGGGAGCATGAGGGGCCTACGCACACGTCGGCGACCGCCGACTTCATGAAGCCTTGGGTCCTCAACGCCGAAGACGATGCATCCGACGATAGCGAAATTGAAGACCACATCTGAGGGCAGATGTTATTGCAGGATGGCCAAATGTAGTATCGTGGACAAAAGGCCTAAGATATCTGCCGAATCGTAGACAATGTCGCGAGAGCCGCGGCATCGTCGGGTACATCAAGGTGTCGTCGGTCCTTTTTAAGTTTCGTGGAAAGGGCCCGCGTGACCCTGGCCACGCGCGTTTCGGGACACGTGTCTCGAACGACGGGAAAAGACAAAGAGACGTTAAAGTCAGTATTAGTTGAGAAGCCGGAGAGAACGGATGCGAAAGGTGTGCAGAGTGTGAATTGAGAAGCGAGAGCGAGCGAGTGTAGAAGCCGAAGGGTGTGAATCGGGAAGTCGAAAGCCGCGTCTGAAAATAAGACGTACGACAGCATTGTAATTATTTCGTTGCTTCGAATATTATTAATTAAATCAAAACATCATTACTTGTCCTTTCCTCTAAGACCCATTAAGATACTACATATATATATATATAGATCTAGGTGTTACTATTTTAATTCTATATACTCTGCATGAATATTGTTAACATTGTTATAAAATATTTCGAGGATAAGAATAGTCTGTTGCGAGACAAATGGTACGTATAATTTACCTCAAACGGTAAGCGAATGTGTCGGTAAAATGAACTACTACAGAGACGCGTAGTAGACATCCGTGAAAGCATAGTACACTAAAGAATGATAGTGTCGCATCGTAGCTAACGCGTTAAAGTGCTTCGTAACGACACACCAGGAACACTCTCCTTACCGGTAGATACGATACACATACTGAAACCAACAATAATTTAATTCTATGCTGTTTCTACTCTTGATAAATTTTAAAAATAATAAAATATCAAATCTATTAACTCCCAACTAGATTTAATGCACCCTACTTTTAAACTATTTGAATTAAATTATACTAAATTCATAAATACTATTTAGAATTAATTTTTATATAAATTTTAAATTATTCGATTAAACTACATTTTTAAATTTTTAATAAAAGAAAAAATATATTTACGACATTACTGCATATACTTAATTGATAGGTCAACTATTAGATTGTAGTGTAAAATATTTGCTATTACTATTTTTCAAATTAATTTGAAAAATTGAAGTCAACCCTGAATATAAAAATTTAATTTAATATTAATAATCATTTTTATTAATTAATTCTTAAAAAAGAAAAATTGAAATTACAATGGAATATATTTATTGAAATGTAATTTTATTAAATTGAACAATAAAAATTTAATTTATTTACATTTAATATATATACGTGTGTGTGTATATTACATATATAGATCTAGGTATTACTATTTTAATTCTATATATTCTGCATGAATATTGTCAACATTGTTATAAAACATTTCGAGGATAAGAATAGTCTGTTGCGAGACAAATGGTACGTATAATTTACCTCAAACGGTAAGCGAATGTGTCGGTAAAATGAATGACTACAGAGAGGAGTAATAGACATCCGTGGAAGCATAGTGCTCTAAAGAAAGATAGTGTCGAATCGTAGCTAACGCGTTAAAGAGCTTCGTAACGATACACCAGGAACACTCTCCTTAACGGTAGAAACGATACACATACTGAAACCAATAAGAATTTAATTCTATGCTGTTTCTACTATTAATAAATTTTAAAAATAATAAAATATCAAATCTATTAACTCCCAACTAGATTTAATGCACACTACTTTTATACTATTTAAATTAAATTATACTAAATTCATAAATACTATTTAGAATAAATTTTTATATAAATTTTAAATTTTTCGATTAAACTACATTTTTAAATTTTTAATAAAAGAAATAATATATTTACGACATTACTGTATATACTTAATTGATAGGTCAACTATTAGATTGTATTGTAAAATATTTGCTATTACTATTTTTCAAATTAATTTGAAAAATTTAAGTCAACACTGATTATAAAAATTTAATTTAATATTAATAATCATTTTTATTAATTAATTCTTAAAAAACAAAAATTGAAATTACAATAGTATATATTTATTGAAATGTAATTTTATTAAATTGAACAATAAAAATTTTATTTATTTAATTTGAATATATATACGTGTGTGTATATATATGTAGTATCGTGGACAAAAGGCCTAAGATATCTGCCGAATCGTAGACAATGTCGCGAGAGCCGCGGCATCGTCGGGTACATCAAGGTGTCGTCGGTCCTTTTTAAGTTTCGTGGAAAGGGCCCGCGTGACCCTGGCCACGCGCGTTTCGGGACACGTGTCTCGAACGACGGGGAAAGACAAAGAGACGTTAAAGTCAGTATTAGTTGAGAAGCCGGAGAGAACGGATGCGAAAGGTGTGCAGAGTGTGAATTGAGAAGCGAGAGCGAGCGAGTGTAGAAGCCGAAGGGTGTGAATCGGGAAGTCGAAAGCCGCGTCTGAAAATAAGACGTACGACGGCATTGTAATTATTTCGTTGCTTCGAATATTATTAATTAAATCAAAACATCATTACTTGTCCTTTCCTCTAAGACCCATTAAGATACTACATATATATATATAGACTATTTACTATTACTATTTACTATTTACTATTTACTATTTACTATTTACTATTACTATTTACTATTTACTATTTACTATTTTAATTCTATATACTCTGCATGAATATTGTTAACATTGTTATAAAATATTTCGAGGATAAGAATAGTCTGTTGCGAGACAAATGGTACGTATAATTTACCTCAAACGGTAAGCGAATGTGTCGGTAAAATGAACTACTACAGAGACGCGTAGTAGACATCCGTGAAAGTGTAACCCCAAACTCTTTTGCCCTGACGTCACCTTAGGCGACCACTTCTAAACATTCTCCAGACAGCCGATACTTGAACATTACACATGGCGACCTTGGCGACAATGTATATTGCCGGAGTACCTGAGGGTTCATCTATGTCCTAACGGTCCTTCCACCGAATGTTCTAGAAGCGTAGCAACAGTCACGTACGCCTACAGGGTAGTGGGGATGATGAAGGATGAAAAACAAAAGAAGAAACAGATGTCATCGAAAGTAAGAAGATATTGTAAGAGCCTCAGTCTCGAACGGCCACGGCTAGAGTTCAGAAGTGTATAAACGAGGAAAAAATAAATTTTTTTTTCTTTCCTTTAAATTTCTTCCTTATTTTACGTGACATTTTGGCGATCCTGCCAGGATACATCAACGTTGGATAAAACAAGATTACGGTTTTGGCCTACGGGACATCCGACCAAAGGTGTATCAAGCAACCTGGACTACGAAAAACGGTTTTATTAGTAAGTAGAACCATTTCCTCTAAAAGGATCGATCGATTGCATTCGATAACGTCAGACTCCGACGATCTATTACTCTGAAATGGACAAAAGGGACGATAAGAAAATTACACCTGTCGCTTCGACTAGCGGTGATCCAAACCTGCGGGCAATTTTGGATATGATGCAGCGCCAGCACGAAGAACATAAGGCAGCTATAAATGATTTGTATAAACTAATTCGCGATGAAAGCACTCAACGGATCAAGGAAATAGAACCAATAGGGAAGACTGTGGCCGAACTCAAGCTAGGAGTACAATCCTCCGTAGATACGTCTGAGTTCAACTCAATTATGACAGACGATACTAGTTCTGCCAGCAGAAGCACTACTCGGGACACCCGCATAGTGAAATCTCCGGAAGAACGCGTTCGGATCAAAGAAACTCCAGAAACCTCCGACCCAGCGAACTCCGAGGACGAGGAAGAAGAATCAGCCTCGTACGAACGACATATGTTCGACGCGAAAACCAGCATCGAGTTCATCCCAGTCCTCAACGGTCAAGATGACATTGGAGTGGAGGGATTCATCAAGCGGGTAAGCGAAGCTAGATCGGAATGTAAGGAAAAGCGTGCTTTATTGAAATTAATTTTAACCAAACGCATTGTCGGCGAAGCCGAAAGAAGCATTAGACATTTGGTTATCGAGACGTACGGCGCCTTATTCGAAAATCTGAGGAAGTTCGTATCGATTAACGTAACTTCAAACGGTGCGCGCGATAAATTACAAAGAACTCGGCAAAGTTTTAACGAATCAGTACACGGATACGTCAAAAGATTTCGACACGGTCTTAATGAACTTATGTACGCATTGCAACACGAAATCCGCGATCCTATTCGACGAGCAGTCGCGATAGACCTAGAGAACGAACGCGCAACCAAAACGTTCATACTAAATTTAAAACCCGAGATAGAAATCAGAACATCAAGCATGAAACCGCGCACCTTACAAGAAGCACAAGATGCCGCGTTCGAAGCAGAACTATTAATCGGAGAAATTGAGCGAAACCGCGGAAATCAGTGCAGCCAGCAAATAAGAGCTCACTCATTCGCCCGAGGGAATGTATCGTCACAACGCAAACCCCCACTTAGGAGCGGTCCGATGACTACGCAAAATCGCCTGCCGACAAGCACTCAAATAAACAACGGAGGGAGAATGAAGTGTTTTAAGTGCAACCAAATAGGACATACCGCAAGTTACTGCCGAAAATTTTCAACCGGCCAGCCAGCGAAATCTTCCGCCACCGCGCAGCTACAATATAAACATGGTGAATGCGGGACGAGAAGAGGAAACAGCGCTACCAGAACCTCGAGAGACGTCGTACGAGTACACGCAACAACAGGAAAACTTCTATCCATTGGAGTTCGATCGGGAACAGAAATCAAACGATATTTAATCGATACCGGTGCAGGAATAAATTTAGTTAAAAGATCAAGTGCCATATTTAAACCTAAAAAGACAGTAGCTAAAACATTTTACATGGGCAATGACAAATACCAAACTGACGAAACAGTAGACTTTCAATTCTTTAACATCATGAACACATTTCACGTTGTGCCAGACGATTTTCCTTTAATAGAAGACGGAATAATTGGTTTACCTATGCTCTCTAACTACTCATATCGAATTAACAACGAATCAATACAATTAAACGGGAACGAAATATTTTTCCAGGCGCCGAAAACCATTCTCCCAGGGCAAACCAAAATCGAAACAATTTATCTGGATAAAGTTCCGACGAGAGTATGTTTCTGCAATACTGGTGAGCAACCAACTATAATCACTAATGATCTTTCTTATGAACACGATCTCGATAAAATTGCTAAAATGAAACAAATAATTAGACTAGACCATATTGAAGACAAACTTCGTATTCCTATCGAAAAGATCCTCCTACATTACATAGACGTGTTTGACCTAGAATCCGATACCCTACCTTGTACTAACCTAACAAAACACACTATTACCCTACGCGAAAACAAAATCGTCAATACCAAATCGTACCGACCTCCCGAAGCCCATAAAGCAGAAATTGAAAAACAAATGAAAAAAATGTTAGATAAAAATATCATTGAAGAATCAGATTCTCCTTACAACAGTCCAGTATGGGTAGTACCCAAGAAATCAGACGCATCAGGCAAACAGAAATGGCGTATAGTTATCGACTTTCGAAAATTAAATGAACTTACCGATCAAGACGCCTACCCACTACCGACAATCGACGACATTCTATCACAATTAGGCAACGCCAAATTCTTCTCTGCTCTAGATTTATCTTCGGGATTCCATCAAATACCTATGGACCCCGACTCAAAGAAATATACAGCCTTTAGCACACCTCAGGGACACTTTCACTACAATCGCATGCCATTTGGTTTAAAAAACGCCCCAGCCACCTTCCAACGCATGATGGATACCGCGTTACGAGGATTATTGAACAAATACTGCTTTGTATACTTTGACGACATAATAATATTCGGTAGTACAATTCAACAACACAATGAAAACCTTGCTATAGTATTGCAAAGATTAAAAGAGTTAGGACTAAAAATCCAACCCGACAAATGCGAATTTCTAAAACCTGAATTAGAATACTTAGGACATGTCATAACACACGAGGGCATAAAGCCAAATCCTAAAAAGATCTCCGCAGTTAAAGACTTTAAGATTCCCAAAACACCAACAGACGTAAAGTCATTTCTCGGATTAGCTGGATACTACAGAAAATTCATTAAAAACTTTTCCAAACTCGCCAAACCATTAACAGATCTCACAAAGAAAGACAATCCTTTTAGATGGACAGAAACGCAACAGACAAGCTTTGACACACTAAAAGAAAAGCTATGCTCAGCCCCAGTTTTAGCATACCCAGACTACACGAAAACATTCACACTCACCACAGACGCTTCCAATGAAGGAATAGGCGCAATCTTATCACAAGACGGACATCCTTGTTGTTACATATCACGGACACTCAACCCCCCAGAGAAAAATTATTCTACCACAGAAAAGGAATTATTAGTTATCGTATGGGCAGTTAAGAGACTCAGGCAATACCTGTTAGGAAGACGATTCGTTATTCGAACCGATCACCAAGCACTCACTTGGCTCAAAAATTGCAAAGACCCTTCCTCGCGTTTGATTAGATGGAGACTTAAACTCGAAGAATACGAGTACGATATTCAGTATTGCAAAGGTAAAGAGAACACAGCAGCCGACGCACTTTCCAGAAAAATTTACCAAATTACCGACAAATCAGTCCCAGACACACCTGCAAACTCCGAAAATATTGTAGAACACTTTAACGCATGGTCAGAAGACGCGACACCCCCGAGACGACTTAAAATCACGCCAAACGATCACACCTTCTATCAATTGAATAGAGAAACATTAGGTCCATTCGACAAAGATATTTGGATTCGAAAAATTTTTGAACTAACGAAGAAACACAAGAAAATTGGGATAGGAGACAATAGTTTTACCGAAACCGAAAAAGCTAGGATCAAAGTAACACTCATGTTTATTAATGACCAAATTGAAGAAATAACTTTTGCATACGAACCAATACAAACCATAACTGACGAACAAGCTCTAGACATTATACGCGAAAACCATAACGACATTAGTGGACACTTGGGTATTCAAAAGACATATAGTAAAATCAAAGACCAATTCAAAATCCCACGCTTCATGGAAAAGATAGAAGATTTTATAAAAAATTGCGAAGCTTGTCAACGACAAAAGCTAGTTAGAATCAGACCCAAGGAACAACCCGTAATTTCTCAGACACCAGTAGAGCCAAACGAAAAGATAGCCATGGATCTAATTGGTCCGATGCCTAAAACCACACGTGGAAATCAATACATTCTTTCGATTCACGATGACCTAACGAAATATCTCGTTCTAGTACCACTGAAAACACAACGAACCGAATCGATTATCGATGCACTACTACACCACTACATTTACATCTTCTCAGCACCCAAAACGATACTGACAGACCAGGGACAAAACTTTATTAGCGAACTAATGGAAAAATTCGAAGAAGCATTTAAAATCAAACATATAAAGACCACTAGTTTTCATCCTCAATCTAACGGATCCTTAGAACGAACACACGCCACAGTAAAAGACATGATTCGCACGAGCCTACACGATTCTAATAAAGAATGGGATCAGGTATTAGACTTTATTTGCCTAGGGTATAATACCGCGATACACGATGCAACTGGATTTTCACCCTTCGAACTAACATTTGGAAGAAAAGCCAACCTCCCGTCTTCCGTATCCCGAACTTCCAATTACACCTACGAAGAAATGTTTGCACTATGGCAAAAACAATTGCAAAAATATAGAATGATAGCGAAGAACACTCTTGAACAAAGTAGAAAGAGGTACATGAGAGATCAGACAAGGAAAATCATTAGAACTCAAACCTTATTTAAGGAAGGAGATCGTATACTCCTTCACAACGATCATAAGTCCGATAAATTGGACGACGAATGGTTAGGACCCTACGTTATTAAATCAGTCAAGACACCGTATTATGAGATTCTCATTAGAGATCGAGTTAAGAAAATCCACGGTAACAGAATAAAACCTTATTTTTCAGGACGATCGCCCTTGCCGTCGGCTTTACCACCCTTAACGGATTAAAAATAACCCCTATTGACAATAACGGAATATTTCATGAGAAAATATCCAAAGCATATCTTTATAGCGAACACATAAATGTTATTATAGGACTAGATATTAGTGCTGTATTGGAACAAGTAAGATATATCGAAAAGGGAGTAGCCGAAGTTAGGAATCACTGCGAGACACGAAAAGACTGTAGCATATTACCAGAAATACGCTCTTTACAAGCAAAAATAAATAACGTCAGAACACTTAGCATCGAATTACGATCCTTAGCTCACATTCATCCCAGAAGTAGACGAGGACTAGTAGACGATATCGGATCTATTAGTAAAACTCTTTTTGGAACCCTAGCCGCGAACGATCTAGATATAATCAACAAAAATATAGACAAACTCTTTGAAGAAGGTAACAGCCTAAAAACCATAGTAGCCAACCAGACAGCTTTGATTAAACGAATTTTAAATAACGACGTCATCCAGCGACTGAAACAAGTAGACACAGGTGTAACAAAAGAACTTAAAACGCTTAACAAAAACGAGATCACCTTAATAAAAGTCATAGCTCTAGAAAGCTCACTCTCTGACTTACATTTCCAAATCGACGAAATATTCAATTTAATCATCTTAGGAAAACAAGGAATAATAAGCCCACAGATTATTGATCCCGGAACTTTTATTAACAATTACGCCCAAGTACTAGGTAGCAAAACAGTAGGAAACGCTTTTATACCAAAGGAAGAGAATTTCCAAAATATTTTAGATATCTCAGAACTCACATTGTTTACTCGACAAAACAAAGTTTTCTTTGTAATTTCTGTACCAACAGTTATGGACATGGAATGGGATATAGAGCAAATATATCCCATACCATCTCTCACGAACAAAGTGTTTTTAGCACCTTTAGTAGTTCATCCGATATTTTTAACGTCAGGACTAAATTACATCAACGTCGATCAAAACTACTTGGATAAGCAATGCCGTTCTATATCTGACTTTTACATTTGCAAACAAACTCAGCCGATTCACGACCGTCGAGTGAAGCACGATTGTAACTCTGAAATCTTAAGCGCAGAAAACACTGTCAAATTCTGTAAGGTGGTAGTTTATAACATTGAAGATATAACTTTTATCCCATTAAATGCTGAGAATCATTTTATAGCTATACCAGAAAAACCAATAGATCTGAGCATTTTCGAAGAAAAGACACATCGAATTGTTAGACTAGAGAAACCATCTTTGTTACAAACTAATAAAACCGTAGACATATTGTACAAGAATAACCATATGAGAATCAGTGGTAGTAGCAAGGAAATTTCTTACGAGATTAAAATCAAAACAGTCAATGTAACTAATGATTCAGACTGGATTGTTTTACTAAATAAACTAGAGAAAACTCCAAAACTTATTAACGATAATTACGGATACAAAGACACTCTGGATGGAATCGAAGATCAAACGAATCAACTAACTTTTGCTCATAGAATCGATCAAGTTGAATCACGGGGAATATCTATATTACAAATTATAGGATATTTATCCATTGCTCTCATATGCTTATACTTTCTCAACAAAATAGGAATGCCGAAATTGTGTTTTCATTTATTCTGTTGTAAAATCAAGCGAAACACGACAAATAACAATCCACCAGCCAGCGCTCCGATGCCAATCAACCCGGCACCTATCAACATATTCACCCCGATTCTACCTGTGCCCAGCACCAGCAACGATTCACAAGTAACCTTCGACCTGGAAACACCCAAGGCAAAATTTCACCCATCTATCTTAAAGAGGAAAAGGAACTTCGAGGACTAAGTTCATTCTAAGGAGGGGGGAGTGTAACCCCAAACACTTTTGCCCTGACGTCACCTTAGGCGACCACTTCTAAACATTCTCCAGACAGCCGATACTTGAACATTACACATGGCGACCTTGGCGACAATGTATATTGCCGGAGTACCTGAGGGTTCATCTATGTCCTAACGGTCCTTCCACCGAATGTTCTAGAAGCGTAGCAACAGTCACGTACGCCTACAGGGTAGTGGGGATGATGAAGGATGAAAAACAAAAGAAGAAACAGATGTCATCGAAAGTAAGAAGATATTGTAAGAGCCTCAGTCTCGAACGGCCACGGCTAGAATTCAGAAGTGTATAAACGAGGAAAAAATAAATTTTTTTTTCTTTCCTTTAAATTTCTTCCTTATTTTACGTGACAAAAGCATAGTACACTAAAGAATGATAGTGTCGCATCGTAGCTAACGCGTTAAAGAGCTTCGTAACGACACACCAGGAACACTCTCCTTACAGGTAGAAACGATACACATACTGAAACCAATAATAATTTAATTCTATGCTGTTTCTACTCTTGATAAATTTTAAAAATAATAAAATATCGAATCTATTAACTCCCAACTAGATTTAATGCACCCTACTTTTAAACTATTTGAATTAAATTAAACTAAATTCATAAATACTATTTAGAATTAATTTTTATATAAATTTTAAATTTTTCGGGTAAACTACATTTTTAAATTTTTTATAAAGGAAATAATATATTTACGACATTACTGTATATACTTAATTGATAGGTCAACTATTAGATTGAATTGTAAAATATCTGCTATTATTATTTTTCAAATTAATTTTAAATATTTTAATCAACACTGACTATAAAAATTTAATTTAATATTAATAATCATTTTCATTAATTAATTCTTAAAAAAGAAAAATTGAAATTACAATAGTATATATTTATGGAAATGTAATTTTATTAAATTGAACAATAAAAATTTTATTTATTTAATTTCAATATATATACGTGTGTGTGTATATATATATATATATATATAGATCTAGGTATTACTATTTTAATTCTATATATTCTGCATGAATATTGTTAACATTGTTTTAAAACATTTCGAGGATAAGAATAATCTGTTGCGAGACAAATGGTACGTATAATGTACCTCAAACGGTAAGCGAATGTGTCGGTAAAATGAACTACTACAAAGACGCGTAGTAGACATCCGTGAAAGCATAGTACACTAAAGAAAGATAGTGTCGCATCGTAGCTAACGCGTTAAAGAGCTTCGTGATGGTACACCAGGAACACTATCCTTACCGGTAGAAACGATACACATACTGAAAGCAATAATAATTTAATTCTATGCTGTTTCTACTCTTGATAAGTTTTAAAAATAATAAAATATCAAATCTATTAACTCCCAACTAGATTTAATGCACCCTACTTTTAAACTATTTAAATTAAATTATATTAAACTCATAAATACTATTTAGAATAAATTTTTATATAAATTTTAAATTTTTCGATTAAACTACATTTTTAAATTTTTAGTAAAAGAAATAATATATTTACGACATTACTGCATATACTTAATTGATAGGTCAACTATTAGATTGAATTGTAAAATATCTGCTATTATTATTTTTCAAATTAATTTTAAATATTTTAATCAACACTGACTATAAAAATTTAATTTAATATTAATAATCATTTTCATTAATTAATTCTTAAAAAAGAAAAATTGAAATTACAATAGTATATATTTATTGAAATGTAATTTTATTAAATTGAACAATAAAAATTTTATTTATTTAATTTGAATATATATACGTGTGTGTGTATATATATATATATAGATCTAGGTGTTACTATTTTAATTCTATATACTCTGCATGAATATTGTTAACATTGTTATAAAATATTTCGAGGATAAGAATGGTCAGTTGCGAGACAAATGGTACGTATAATTTACCTCAAACGGTAAGCGAATGTGTCGGTAAAATGAACTACTACGGAGACGCGTAGTAGACATCCGTGAAAGCATAGTACACTAAAGAATGATAGTGTCGCATCGTAGCTAACGCGTTAAAGAGCTTCGTAACGATACACCAGGAAAACTCTCCTTACAGGTAGAAACGATACACATACTGAAACCAATAATAATTTAATTCTATGCTGTTTCTACTCTTGATAAATTTTAAAAATAATAAAATATCAAATCTATTAACTCCCAACTAGATTTAATGCACCCTACTTTTAAACTATTTGAATTAAATTAAACTAAATTCATAAATACTATTTAGAATTAATTGTTATATAAATTTTAAATTTTTCGGGTAAACTACATTTTTAAATTTTTTATAAAGGAAATAATATATTTACGACATTACTGTATATACTTAATTGATAGGTCAACTATTAGATTGTATTGTAAAATATTTGCTATTATTATTTTTCAAATTAATTTTAAATATTTAAATCAACACTGATTATAAAAATTTAATTTAATATTAATAATCATTTTCATTAATTAATTCTTAAAAAAGAAAAATTGAAATTACAATAGTATATATTTATTGAAATGTAGTTTTATTAAATTGAACAATAAAAATTTTATTTATTTAAATTGAATATATATATGTGTGTATGTGTATATATATATATGTAGTATCGTGGACAAAAGGCCTAAGATATCGGCCGAACCGTATACAATGTTGCGAGAACCGCGGTGTCGTCGGGTACAACAATGTATCGTCGATCTTTACAACTGAACAGTTTCGTCGAAAAGGCCTACGTGACCATGGCCACGAGCGTTTTCGGGACACGTGCGCTATTGGGCGGGGAAAAAACAAAAGAGACGCTAAAGACAATGTTAGTTAAGACGCAGGCGAGAACGAATGCAAAAGGCGTGCAGTATGAGTTGAGAATCGGGAGCGTGCGAGTGCGGATGCCGAAGACGAGAGTTATAGAGAGTGATTTGAGCGAAATAAGACTTTTGTGTTTTAGTTCAAGTTGAACATTTATCGTTCTCTGTCCAATTAATCCTTGTTATTTTTATTTATCTTAATAAATAGTATTAGGAGAATTTTACAAACCTAAATTATCCTAATCCCATCCTTTTCCGATACTACAAATTGGGGGCTCAGCCGGGATTGAAACCAGACAGAGAACGACACGTTTAACGGAACTAATTGTGCTGAAAAAAAAGAGTTGAAAATGGCAAATTGTGAAGAGGAACAGTTTTCGACTGAAGAGGTTTCGACGCTGGAGGAGCTAAGAAATAAGCTCGCAAGTCTGAATCTGCCGATATCAGGTTCGAAGTCAGTGCTGATGGCCAGGCTGAACCGAGCGTATAAGGCTGGTCAATCAACTTCGAAGGAATCGAAGCGCGATGAGGAATCGGTAAATCAGCGAAACCTAAGGAGTGGGCAGAGAGCTGAGCGCGATCAGGATGGAGACGAAGACCTCGAGAAGCTGAGGACGAAGGAGTTGAGAGCGCGCCTCGCTAGCTTGGGATTAAAGGTCACAGGGAGAAAATCTGAACTACGCGCACGGCTACAGGCGGCCCTGGAAGGAGACAACGTATCGTCGGAAGAAGAAAGCGACGACGAAAGTGACAATGAAGAAGATGAGAGAGACGTGAAGAAACACGAAGGAGGTACGCGAGCGATGTGCTCGGACCGTGATGAACATCGCCAAAAGGCAGGTACCGTTTCGGTGTTAAGCTTTAAAGACGTCGAAGACGCATTAGAATTGTTTAGCGGTGACAAAGGTGAAAACGTGGAGCGATGGTTCGAATCATTCGAAGAAGTCGCGGACACGTGTATGTGGTCCGACGGTCAGAAGGCAGTCTACGCGAGGAAGCTGCTGAGGGGATCGGCGAAAATATTCGCAAGCTTCGAGTGCCATGCCAGGACTTGGCATGAGCTGAAGAAGGGACTAATCGGAGAGTTCTCCAGAAAGTCCAACAGTAGGCAAGTACACCAAAAGCTTAGTGGGACGAGAAAGAAAAGCGACGAGGCGTGCTTGGCCTACATGTATCGCATGCTGGAAATAGCCAGTCATGCCGATATAGAGGAAGAAGTCAAAGTAGAGTACATCATAGACGGGATAATAGACGAAGAAGTCCATAAATCTATGCTGTATGGTGCTGCATCCATCAAGGAGCTAAGGAAGAGGCTAATCGCGTACGAGGAGCAGAAGAGCCGAAGGACGAAGTCGGTTGCGAAGTCGGCCAGAGTTGAGAGAAACAACAGTCCCAGTCAATGTGGAAGTGCGAGAAAGACGCGTTGCTACAACTGCGGTGATGAAGAACATGTGTGTGCAGAGTGCCCGAACAGGTCGAAGGGACCTAAATGTTTCAAGTGTAAAGAGTACGGACACATCGCATCGAAGTGCGACAATCTGAGCGAGTCCATTAAAGAGGTTGGTAGTGTGTTTCGATTGTTACCGACGAAGCGTGGTAAAGACGTGAAGATCGGAAATTTCGAACTGAGCGCGCTGATAGACACCGGTAGCGAGTTAACTTTGATGCGGTATAATCAGTATGTAAAAATCGGAGCGCCTAAGTTAAGTCAAGACATTATCGAATTTCACAGTATCGGGTCTAAGAGAAATTTTACGCTCGGCAAATTTCCGACAGATATTATTATAGACGGTGAATTGTATCATATAACGATACACGTAGTTCCGAACACTGCGATGCAACACTCGTTGTTGATAGGTACAGACTTCTTGGATACCGTCGAGATAAGCATGAAGAGGGGAGATATCTCCATTCATAGAATAAAAAATGAGAATTCCGATGGGTTTCCAGAGGTCCTTAAAGTAGACATAGAGACAGGAACGCGTGAAGTGGATCTATCTCGTGTTGAGAACGTGCAACATAAGCAGGCAGTTGCAGTTCCCACGAGTGCTTGTCTCAAGGATACCGTCGTAATGAACAAAATTTCGTTAGATGAATCGGTTGCGGCGAACATAACCGCAGTAGCGTCGGGTGGAAACGATACGGACGGTTGCGATCAAGTTTTTGTAGGATGCATCGAGCATCGCGCGAATTGTAGAGTTGTACAAACAAATTCTGTCGCGAATTCTACGAAGCGAAACAAAAGCAAGAATAAGGCGGCTGCAAGAGAATTTGAGGTAGTGCGAAGACGAGCTATCAACGCGACCTCTTGTCGGCGAAGGGCGTTCAACAAGAGACGCAAGAAGGCGACAATCTACAAAACAGGAGATCTGGTGGCGATCGAGAGGACGCAAGGCGGTCCTGGGTTAAAGCTGCATTCAAAGTTCCTTGGGCCGTACCGTGTGGTGAAAGTCCTGCGAAATGACCGCTACGTAGTGCAACGAGAAGGCGAACACGAGGGACCGCGCACGACTTCCACTGCAGCCGACCACATGAAGTGGTGGAACGTTGGTGTTAGTGATGATAGTGAGGACAGTGATGAGCACATCTGAGGGCAGATGTGATTTGTCAGGAATGGCCGAGTGTAGTATCGTGGACAAAAGGCCTAAGATATCGGCCGAACCGTATACAATGTTGCGAGAACCGCGGTGTCGTTGGGTACAACAATGTATCGTCGATCTTTACAACTGAACAGTTTCGTCGAAAAGGCCTACGTGACCATGGCCACGAGCGTTTTCGGGACACGTGCGCTATAGGGCGGGGAAAAAACAAAAGAGACGCTAAAGACAATGTTAGTTAAGACGCAGGCGAGAACGAATGCAAAAGGCGTGCAGTATGAGTTGAGAATCGGGAGCGTGCGAGTGCGGATGCCGAAGACGAGAGTTATAGAGAGTGATTTGAGCGAAATAAGACTTTTGTGTTTTAGTTCAAGTTGAACATTTATCGTTCTCTGTCCAATTAATCCTTGTTATTTTTATTTATCTTAATAAATAGTATTAGGAGAATTTTACAAACCTAAATTATCCTAATCCCATCCTTTTCCGATACTACATATATATATATATATATATATATATATATATATATATATATATATATACAGAGAGAGAGAGAGAGAGAGAGAGAGAGAGAGAGATCTAGGAGTTACTATTTTAATTCCATATATTCTGCATGAATATTGTTAACATTGTTATAAAACATTTCGAGGATAAGAATAGTCTGTTGCGAGACAAATGGTACGTATAATGTACCTCAAACGGTAAGCGAATGTGTCGGTAAAATGAACTACTACAGAGACGCGTAGTAGACATCCGCGAAAGCATAGTACACTAAGGAAAGATATTGTCGCATCGTAGCTAGTGCGTTAAACAGCTTCGTAACGGTACACCAGGAACACTATCCTTACCGGTAGAAACGATACGCATACTGAAACCAATAATAATTTAATTCTATGCTGTTTCTACTCTTAATAAATTTTAAACATAATAAAATGTCAAATCTATAAACTCCCAACTAGATTTAATGTACCCTACTTTTAAACTATTTGAATTAAATTAAACTAAATTCATAAATACTATTTAGAATTAATTTTTATATAAATTTTAAATTTTTCGGGTAAACTACATTTTTAAATTTTTTATAAAGGAAATAATATATTTACGACATTACTGTATATACTTAATTGATAGGTCAACTATTAGATTGTATTGTAAAATATTTGCTATTATTATTTTTCAAATTAATTTTAAAAATTTAAATCAACACTGAATATAAAAATTTAATTTAATATTAATAATCATTTTCATTAATTAATTCTTAAAAAAGAAAAATTGAAATTACAATAATATATATTTATTGAAATATAGTTTTATTAAATTGAACAATAAAAATTTAATTTATTTACATTTAATATATATACGTGTGTGTGTATATTACATATATAGATCTAGGTATTACTATTTTAATTCTATATATTCTGCATGAATATTGTCAACATTGTTATAAAACATTTCGAGGATAAGAATAGTCTGTTGCGAGACAAATGGTACGTATAATTTACCTCAAACGGTAAGCGAATGTGTCGGTAAAATGAATGACTATAGAGAGGAGTAATAGACATCCGTGGAAGCATAGTGCACTAAAGAAAGATAGTGTCGCATCGAAGCTAACGCGTTAAAGAGCTTCGTAACGATACACCAGGAACACTCTCCTTAACGGTGGAAACGATACACATACTGAAACCAATAAGAATTTAATTCTATGCTGTTTCTACTATTAATAAATTTTAAAAATAATAAAATATCAAATCTATTAACTCCCAACTAGATTTAATGCACACTACTTTTATACTATTTAAATTAAATTATACTAAATTCATAAATACTATTTAGAATAAATTTTTATATAAATTTTAAATTTTTCGATTAAACTACATTTTTAAATTTTTAATAAAAGAAATAATATATTTACGACATTACTGTATATACTTAATTGATAGGTCAACTATTAGATTGAATTGTAAAATATCTGCTATTATTATTTTTCAAATTAATTTTAAATATTTTAATCAACACTGACTATAAAAATTTAATTTAATATTAATAATCATTTTCATTAATTAATTCTTAAAAAAGAAAAATTGAAATTACAATAGTATATATTTATTGAAATGTAATTTTATTAAATTGAACAATAAAAATTTTATTTATTTAATTTGAATATATATACGTGTGTGTGTATATATATATGTAGTATCGTGGACAAAAGGCCTAAGATATCTGCCGAATCGTAGACAATGTCGCGAGAGCCGCGGCATCGTCGGGTACATCAAGGTGTCGTCGGTCCTTTTTAAGTTTCGTGGAAAGGGCCCGCGTGACCCTGGCCACGCGCGTTTTGGGACACGTGTCTCGAACGACGGGAAAAGACAAAGAGACGTTAAAGTCAGTATTAGTTGAGAAGCCGGAGAGAACGGATGCGAAAGGTGTGCAGAGTGTGAATTGAGAAGCGAGAGCGAGCGAGTGTAGAAGCCGAAGGGTGTGAATCGGGAAGTCGAAAGCCGCGTCTGAAAATAAGACGTACGACAGCATTGTAATTATTTCGTTGCTTCGAATATTATTAATTAAATCAAAACATCATTACTTGTCCTTTCCTCTAAGACCCATTAAGATACTACATAATTTTGGGGGCTCGTCCGGGATCTAGAGCGCTAAGTGACAAGTGAAAGGGATATTTCGGAACGATGAGTAACTACATTGCAGGAGAAGCAGATTTGACTGACGAGCAGGTGGCTCAGATGCGAATACCTGAGTTAAAAGACGAGCTGAGAAAACGACGGCTGAGATTAACGGGTAGAAAGCGCGAGTTGGTAGCGCGATTGCTGGCTGCGGTACGTTTAGAGCGGGAACACGGTGCACGAGAAGAAGACGATGACGACGACGATGATTTAGAGGACGACGATGACGATGAGATGGGCGTGATTGGGGACCGGTTAGACTGCAACGATCCAGGGAATCACGATCTCAATAGTCAAATTCGGGCGACTCCAGGGGGAAGACGTCGAAGCCAAGACGAGCGTAAGTGCACAGGGTTAACGTTTGAAGACGTGGAAGGCTCGTTAAAGAAATTTAGCGGAGATGACCTACCGAATGTAACTCAGTGGATAAGAGATTTCGAGGAAATGGCGGAAGTGTGTGGCTGGGCGGACATCCACATGGTGGTTTTCGCGAGGAAGCTTCTCACAGGCTCTGCTCAAGCTTTCGTACGCCAGGAACGATGCATGAAGTTGTCACGACCGGCATACTTCAAATCCGATGGACCGATGATGGAGATAGAGATGTGGCGGCCTTGGCGACAATGTATATCGCCGAAGTGCCTAATGAGTCATCTGTATCCTAACGGTCCTTCCACCGAACGTCCTAGAAGTGTGACAACGGTCACGTACGCCTACAGGGTAGTGGGGATATTAAGGGATGACAAACAAAGAAGAAACAGATGTTACCGAAAGTCAAATTGTAAGAGCTTCAGTCTTGGAAAGTCACGGCTGGAGCTCAGAACAAAATCGCAGTCAGTGTAAATTCAGAAATAAATTCTCTCGTTTTTTTTGTTATCTTAATTTTTTCTTTTCGTTCGGGCCTCCTGCTTTTTATTTTACGTGACATTTTTGGCGATCCTGCCAGGATAGTGAAAAGTGTTTGTTCGGAAACCAAAAGACATTCATCATCTACGGAAGATAGAATTATTTGGGACTACGGTCATCCGCAACAACGAAGTAACTATCACGAACCGAGTGAAGTGACAAAGGAAGGTAAACTGGATTCCTTCGTACGTTACCGTGAAAGAAAATCTAGCTTCAGTAGCCAAGACTCATCTTCGCCCGAAAGCAGGAAGATGTCTAAGACAAACGAATCTCAAACTTCTACCTCAACGGATCCAACGTTGCGAACAATATTGGATAGCATTCAAAAACAGCAAGAGAGTATTGCCCGTTTACAAGAGGATATATTACGTTTGTCTATGCAAAGTGACGAAACAAATAGATACTGGGTAACAGAATTCGGAAGTCTTGGGAGAACCGTCGCAGAGCTACGGACTGGGTTCGGATCCCTTGCGACCGATGATTCTGGTTCCATCATTACCGAAAGCAACGAAAGTAAATCGACGGCGATTAATCGCACCGGGAGTACGGTTAGGGCACGCGAACCGACCGGGTTAACGATTCCAGGCATCCCACCTGCGCACATCGACACCGAACAACCCGAGGTTGAAGAAAGAGGCTATTTTCCACCCGCTCTTTCCACTCTGCGAGTTAAGGATGCAATACGTTGTATTCCAATGCTCAACGGAGACGATGATGTAGGTGTGGAAGAATCTATCAAAGAAGTGAGCAGTATGAAAGATCGTTGCATGGAGCAAGATTTATTGCTAAAAGCAATAAAGGTAGAAAAAATAGTAGGAAAAGCAGCTCAAAGTATCCGCAACATCCCCATTGAGTGCTACAGTGATCTGTACAACGCACTGAGGAACAATGTGGCAGCTCAAGTGACTTCGGAAGAATATCGGGAACAATTAAAAGAGTTGAGACAGGGACGAGAAGAATCAGTGCAGAGTTTTAATATTCGGTTCAGAAGAATACTCAACCGTTTACTGTACGCAGTAACCAACGAGTACCCACAACCACTTCTACGCAAGCTAATGATCGAAGAAACTACAAAGAAGATTGTCCGTGTGTACCTAAAGGGACTCAGGTGCGACATAGGCCGAACATTATTAATCATTGAACCCGTGAATCTTGAAGAAGCTGAAAAGAAAGCAGCCGACTTAGAACGCTATTCACGAGAAGAACGGCAAGCCAATTGGTCAAGTAGACGCTTGCCTTCCGCTAGTAATCGCCTCAACAATCAATCAATGCAGGTAAGACGATCTAATACACTATCTAGATCGCCTAACGCACTAGTAGCTCAGAAACCTACCACATTTGACCGAGTAGAGAATAGGCCACCCGCTGAACGCGCGCAAATGAAGTGTTTCAAATGCGGAAAGCTGGGACACATGGCCAACAAATGCCAAAATTTTCTACAACCGAGCCAATACGACCGACCACCCGCAAGAATTCAAGCAGTCCAAGAAAGGGACGAAACACGAGAAGTAACATCGAACCAGAGTATAGACGAACCGCGCGAAACATACGAGTCAACATCACCACAGGAAGATTACTCACAATACCTTTGTCAACCCGAACCACAGAGCGAGTATTTCTGGTCGACACAGGAGCAGGGATAAACCTAGTGAAATGTAACAAAACTGTCAACGCGATACAAATAGGGCCTAGACAAAAATTTTCTATGGGACGAGACAAATACGAAACGAACGAATACGTAACGAAACGAATTTTTGGACAAGACCACATCTTTCACATAGTACCGGATAACTTCCCAATCATCGAAGACGGAATCATTGGGCTACCATGTTTAGAGAAGTATAACTATTCAATATCCAATGACAGAATCCGACTAAATGACAAAACCATTTTATTTCAGAAACCAATACAATTAACTCCTGGAGAAAACAGAGTTCAAACAATCTATCTGGAAGGCAAACCAACTAAAGTATGTTTTATCAACACTGGTGAGCAAAACATTGAAATTTCTAATAATATTCAAAATTCCCATGATGTTTCCAACGTATCAAAACTAAAAAGCCTAGTGAGAACAGATCACATTGAAAAGCCAATCCGCGAATCCATAGAAAAGATTATTCTCCACTACGTTGACATCTTTAATTTAGAAACCGACCTTTTGCCCTGTACTAATTTAACCCAGCACACAATTTCATTAACCAAAGATAAAATCATTAACACACGATCGTATAGACCACCGGAATGTCATCGAGACGAAATTTCGCGACAAATAGGAGACATGTTAAAGAAAAATATTATAGAAGAATCAGATTCCCCTTATAACTCTCCGGTATGGGTAGTTCCGAAAAAATTAGACGCCTCAGGAAAACAGAAATGGAGGATAGTCATTGATTTTAGGAAAATAAATGAACTCACGGAACAAGACGCTTATCCTTTACCTGACATAGACGACATTTTAACACAACTAGGAAACGCGAAGTTCTTTTCGGCGCTTGATTTATCCTCAGGATTTCATCAAATTCCAATGAACGAGAAATCCAAAAAATATGCCGCTTTTTCGACACCGCAAGGCCACTTTCATTTCAATCGAATGCCATTCGGTCTTAAAAACGCACCCGCTACTTTTCAAAGATTAATGGACAGAGCCTTAACTGGACTTGTAGGAAAATATTGCCTTGTTTATTTGGACGACATAGTGATATTCGGAAAAACGATTCAAGAACATAATGAAAACCTCGCGATAGTATTTCAGAGACTCAGAGAATTAGGACTTAAATTGCAACCGGATAAGTGCGAATTCGTAAAACCGGAACTAGAATACTTAGGTCACGTAGTTTCAGCCGAAGGAGTTAAACCAAACTCCAAGAAATTAGACGCTGTAAAAAACTTTCGATTATCCCGCAATGCCACGGACGTTAAATCATTCTTAGGTTTAGCAGGTTATTACCGCAAATTTATTCGGAATTTTTCTAAAATCGCGAAAAGCCTTACAGACTTAACAAAAAAGGACACACCATTCCATTGGACTGACAAACACCAGACTAGCTTTGATACTTTAAAGGACAAACTTTGTAATTCCCCAATACTAGCTTATCCGGACTTTAACAAAACCTTTACCCTAACCACCGACGCAAGTAACGAAGGACTAGGAGCAATACTGTCACAAGACGGTCATCCTTGCTGTTACATTTCAAGGACACTAAACCCACCCGAACGAAACTATACCACGACAGGAAAGGAACTCTTGGCTATCGTATGGGCCGTGAAAAGACTTAGGCAATACTTGTTAGGACGACGCTTCATTATTCGAACCGACCACCAAGCCCTTAAGTGGCTACACAATTGCAAAGACCCCTCTAGTCGACTGATTCGTTGGAGACTTAGACTCGAAGAATACAACTATGAAATCGAATACACAAAGGGTAAGGATAATACAGCTGCAGACGCCTTATCTAGGGTTCACGCGGTAACTCGCAACGAAATAGTTAATCTCGACCTATTAATTGACCACACTAATTCATTCAACGAATGGAAAAACAACAACGAAAACCCGAAACTCTTAGAAATTAAACCGAATGATCAAACATTTTACCAATTAACTCGAAACGATTTAGGAGAATACGACGAGACACTTTGGATCAGAAAACTTTACAAAATTCTTAAAAATACAACAAAAATCGGCATAGGAAATAACGATTTCACTGAATTAGAGAAAACACAGATTAAACTCATGCTAATATATTTCAACGACACATACAAGGAAATTACTTATGCGCCCAACCCCATCTTAAAACTAGACGAAAGCGAAATACTACAAGCAATAAAGGAAAACCATAACGACACCGTAGGACATTTAGGGATACAGAAAACGTATCAACGGATTAAGGATAAGTTCAAAATCCCCGGCCTTTTTGAAAGAGTAGAAAACTTCGTGAAGACATGCGACACATGTCAAAAGGAGAAACTAACACGTATCAGACCCAAAGAGTCCCCACAGATCTCAGACACACCACTTCACCCTAACGACAAAATCGCTATGGACATCATAGGACCGATGACGAAAATCAAACGCGGAAATCAATATATACTTTCAATTCACGACGAACTTACGAAATATCTGATCCTTGTTCCCCTTAAAACGCAACGAACTGAATTTATAATTAACGCGCTCATTGAGCACTATATTTACATATTTTCGGCACCAAAGACGATTCTGACAGATCAAGGACAAAATTTTGTTAGCGATTTAATGACGAAATTTGAAGAGGCCTTTAAAATTAAACACGTCAAAACAACTTCATTTCACCCACAGAGTAACGGATCCCTCGAAAGAACACATGCCTCGGTTAAAGATTTAATTCGTACTGCGTTACACGACAATGACAAAGAATGGGACGAAGTACTTAATTTCATTTGTTTAGGATACAACACTGCAAAACACGAAGGAACAGGATTCTCCCCCTTCGAATTGACTTTTGGGCGAAAAGCGAACCTACCTTCCGCAATATCCAAATTCCCCACATTTACCTATGACGATATGTACTCACTTTGGCAAAAACAGTTAAATAAATATTGGGAAACAGCTCACAAAACACTTATTCAAAATAAGCAACGCTACAAGCGAGACCAAGAAAGAAAGATTGTTAAAACTCAGACCGTGTTTAGGGAAGGAGACTTTGTTTTAATTCACAATGACCATAAAAGAGATAAGTTGGACATTGAATGGTTAGGACCCTATAGAATCAATGATGTGAAAACTCCTTACTACATTATATCTATCGACAATATTAAGAAAAAGATACATGGTAACCGATTGAAAACGTACTTTTTCCAGGATAATGCTGACCCTAGCACTAGTAACAATACCTTTGGTTAGTTGTCTTAAATTCACAGGATAGGAATTACGATTTATAAACAAATCCAACCAATTCTACTACGATCTTAGAGGACCAAGATCAATCTAAACTGGGGGGTATGTCACGACCGGCATACTTCAAATCCGATGGACCGATGATGGAGATAGAGATGTGGCGGCCTTGGCGACAATGTATATCGCCGAAGTGCCTAATGAGTCATCTGTATCCTAACGGTCCTTCCACCGAACGTCCTAGAAGTGTGACAACGGTCACGTACGCCTACAGGGTAGTGGGGATATTAAGGGATGACAAACAAAGAAGAAACAGATGTTACCGAAAGTCAAATTGTAAGAGCTTCAGTCTTGGAAAGTCACGGCTGGAGCTCAGAACAAAATCGCAGTCAGTGTAAATTCAGAAATAAATTCTCTCGTTTTTTTTGTTATCTTAATTTTTTCTTTTCGTTCGGGCCTCCTGCTTTTTATTTTACGTGACAAAGTCCTGGGCGAAGTTTAAAATGGCGCTGGTAGATGAATTCGAAGACGCAGTGAGTGACCGGCAGGTACATCAGGAGTTAGCGCACGTACAAGAACCTCACTACCATGAAGCGATCCGCGATATCATTAGGGGGTATAAGCCAGAGAAGACGCGGGATGTCGGGATAACCGCGAAAATCGTGTTGAAAAGCGACAAACCCGTGGTACGAAGATCGCGACGGCTGGCGCCGTCTGAGAAAAAGGAAGTGGACGATTTGATGGAGGTGTGGACAGACGAGGGTATTATAAAACCATCGGACTCGGAGTATGCGTATACCACGAGTAGAAATCCACTGCCGGGTGCTGTGTATGTGGCTGAGTGTGAGGACGGGCTGATTGCACGGTTGAGAAGCGCACAGAAGAAGGGCATTGAAGACTGTAAGATTTTAGATGCCGCAACGTGCAGTCAGGCCGATGGATATGTAACCAGAAGGTTAATAGACGAAGAGTGGGGCGTGAATTTCGAAAAACAGCGTCGTGAGTTACGTGAGGACGCGAAAAGGAAGATCGCTGCGACGCAAGAAGAAAACAAAAGGAATTTCGACAAAAGACGGAAGAGTGCGAAGCAGTACCTAAGGGGAGATCTGGTAGCCATTAAGAGAACTCAATTTGGCCCAGGTTTAAAATTCGGGGGAAAATTTTTAGGTCCGTACCGGGTATTGCGAACAATGTGGAATGACCGATACATGGTGGAGAAAGTAGGGGAGCATGAGGGGCCTACGCACACGTCGGCGACCGCCGACTTCATGAAGCCTTGGGTCCTCAACGCCGAGGACGATGCATCCGACGATAGCGAAATTGAAGACCACATCTGAGGGCAGATGTTATTGCAGGATGGCCAAATGTAGTATCGTGGACAAAAGGCCTAAGATATCTGCCGAATCGTAGACAATGTCGCGAGAGCCGCGGCATCGTCGGGTACATCAAGGTGTCGTCGGTCCTTTTTAAGTTTCGTGGAAAGGGCCCGCGTGACCCTGGCCACGCGCGTTTCGGGACACGTGTCTCGAACGACGGGAAAAGACAAAGAGACGTTAAAGTCAGTATTAGTTGAGAAGCCGGAGAGAACGGATGCGAAAGGTGTGCAGAGTGTGAATTGAGAAGCGAGAGCGAGCGAGTGTAGAAGCCGAAGGGTGTGAATCGGGAAGTCGAAAGCCGCGTCTGAAAATAAGACGTACGACAGCATTGTAATTATTTCGTTGCTTCGAATATTATTAATTAAATCAAAACATCATTACTTGTCCTTTCCTCTAAGACCCATTAAGATACTACATATATATATATATAGATCTAGGTGTTACTATTTTAATTCTATATACTCTGCATGAATATTGTTAACATTGTTATAAAATATTTCGAGGATAAGAATAGTCTGTTGCGAGACAAATGGTAAGTATAATGTACCTCAAACGGTAAGCGAATGTGTCGGTAAAATGAACTACTACAGAGACGCGTAGTAGACATCCGTGAAAGCATAGTACACTAAAGAATGATAGTGTCGCATCGTAGCTAACGCGTTAAAGAGCTTCGTAACGACACACCAGGAAAACTCTCCTTACAGGTAGAAACGATACACATACTGAAACCAATAATAATTTAATTCTATGCTGTTTCTACTCTTGATAAATTTTAAAAATAATAAAATATCAAATCTATTAACTCCCAACTAGATTTAATGCACACTACTTTTATACTATTTAAATTAAATTATACTAAATTCATAAATACTATTTAGAATAAATTTTTATATAAATTTTAAATTTTCCGGGTAAACTACATTTTTAAATTTTTTATAAAGGAAATAATATATTTACGACATTACTGTATATACTTAATTGATAGGTCAACTATTAGATTGTATTGTAAAATATTTGCTATTACTATTTTTCAAATTAATTTGAAATATTTAAGTCAACACTGATTATAAAAATTTAATTTAATATTAATAATCATTTTTATTAATTAATTCTTAAAAAAGAAAAATTGAAATTACAATAGTATATATTTATTGAAATGTAATTTTATTAAATTGAACAATAAAAATTTTATTTATTTAAATTGAATATATATTTGTGTGTGTGTATATATATATATATAGAGAGAGAGATCTAGGAGTTACTATTTTAATTCTATATATTCTGCATGAATATTGTTAACATTGTTTTAAAACATTTCGAGGATAAGAATAGTCTGTTGCGAGACAAATGGTACGTATAATGTACCTCAAACGGTAAGCGAATGTGTCGGTAAAATGAACTACTACAAAGACGCGTAGTAGACATCCGTGAAAGCATAGTACACTAAAGAAAGATAGTGTCGCATCGTAGCTAACGCGTTACAGAGCTTCGTGATGGTACACCAGGAACACTTTCCTTACCGGTAGAAACGATACACATACTGAAAGCAATAATAATTTAATTCTATGCTGTTTCTACTCTTGATAAATTTTAAAAATAATAAAATATCAAATCTATTAACTCCCAACTAGATTTAATGCACCCTACTTTTAAACTATTTAAATTAAATTATATTAAACTCATAAATACTATTTAGAATAAATTTTTATATAAATTTTAAATTTTTCGCTTAAACTACATTTTTAAATTTTTAGTAAAAGAAATAATATATATACGACATTACTGTATATACTTAATTGATAGGTCAACTATTAGATTGAATTGTAAAATATCTGCTATTATTACTTTTCAAATTAATTTTAAATATTTTAATCAACACTGACTATAAAAATTTAATTTAATATTAATAATCATTTTCATTAATTAATTCTTAAAAAAGAAAAATTGAAATTACAATAGTATATATTTATTGAAATGTAATTTTATTAAATTGAACAATAAAAATTTTATTTATTTAATTTGAATATATATACGTGTGTGTGTGTATATATATATATATATATATATATATATATATAGATCTAGGTGTTACTATTTTAATTCTATATACTCTGCATGAATATTGTTAACATTGTTATAAAATATTTCGAGGATAAGAATAGTCTGTTGCGAGACAAATGGTACGTATAATTTACCTCAAACGGTAAGCGAATGTGTCGGTAAAATGAACTACTACAGAGACGCATAGTAGACATCCGTGAAAGCATAGTACACTAAAGAATGATAGTGTCGCATCGTAGCTAACGCGTTAAAGTGCTTCGTAACGACACACCAGGAACACTCTCCTTACAGGTAGAAACGATACACATACTGAAACCAATAATAATTTAATTCTATGCTGTTTCTACTCTTGATAAATTTTAAAAATAATAAAATATCAAATCTATTAACTCCCAACTAGATTTAATGCACCCTACTTTTAAACTATTTGAATTAAATTAAACAAAATTCATAAATACTATTTAGAATTAATTTTTATATAAATTTTAAATTTTTCGGGTAAACTACATTTTTAAATTTTTTATAAAGGAAATAATATATTTACGACATTACTGTATATACTTAATTGATAGGTCAACTATTAGATTGTATTGTAAAATATTTGCTATTATTATTTTTCAAATTAATTTTAAAAATTGAAATCAACACTGATTATAAAAATTTAATTTAATATTAATAATCATTTTCATTAATTAATTCTTAAAAAAGAAAAATTGAAATTACAATAGTATATATTTATTGGAATGTAGTTTTATTAAATTGAAGAATAAAAATTTTATTTATTTAAATTGAATATATATATGTGTATGTGTATATATATATATATATATATATATATATATATATATATATATATATATATATATATATAGAGAGAGAGAGAGAGAGAGATCTAGGAGTTACTATTTTAATTCTATATATTCTGCATGAATATTGTTAACATTGTTATAAAACATTTCGAGGATAAGAATAGTCTGTTGCGAGACAAATGGTACGTATAATGTACCTCAAACGGTAAGCGAATGTGTCGGTAAAATGAACTACTACAGAGACGCGTAGTAGACATCCGCGAAAGCATAGTACACTAAGGAAAGATAGGTTCGCATCGTAGCTAGTGCGTTAAACAGCTTCGTAACGGTACACCAGGAACACTATCCTTACCGGTAGAAACGATACACATACTGAAACCAATAATAATTTAATTCTATGCTGTTTCTACTCTTAATAAATTTTAAACATAATAAAATGTCAAATCTATAAACTCCCAACTAGATTTAATGTACCCTACTTTTAAACTATTTGAATTAAATTATACTAAATTCATAAATACTATTTAGAATAAATTTTTATACAAATTGTAAATTTTTCGATTAAACTACATTTTTAAATTTTTTACAAAAGAAATAATATATTTACGACATTACTGTATATACTTAATTGATGGGTCAACTATTAGATTGTATTGTAAAATATTTGCTATTGTTATTTTTCAAATTAATTTTAAAAATTTAAATCTACACTGATTATAAAAATTTAATTTAATATTAATAATCATTTTTATTAATTAATTCTTAAAAAAGTAATATTCAAATTACAATAGTATATATTTATTGAAATGTCATTTTATAATATTGGACAATAGAAATTTAATTTATTTAAATTTAATATACTTACGTGTGTGTGAGTATATATATATATAGATCTAGGTGTTACTATTTTAATTCTATATATTCTGCTTGAAAATTGTTAAAATTGTTATAAAACATTTCGAGGATAAGAATAGTCTGATGCGTGACAAATGATACGTATAATTTACATCAAACCGTAAGCGAATGTGTCGGTAGAATGAACTAGTACACAGACGCGTAGGAGACATCCGCGAAAGCATAGTACACTAAAGAATGATAGTGTCGCATCCTAGCTAACGCGTTAAAGAGCATCGTAAAGGTACACAAGGAATACTTTCATTATATTTAGAGATGATAATATAAAAAAAATTGTTTTATCTTTCTAATATGTGTTTTACAAGACATATATATAACAATATAACAATTATAACATTATGACATTGTAACAATTATAACAATTATAACAATTACTCTTATTTGGCTACTGTGTTAGTGCTGCTTCTCCCTCCTCTTCTTGCCAAATTGCATTCCATCTTCGTTTGTTGACGGATCCTGTGATGCAAATAGTCGCAAACTAACACACACACAGCAATATGCGTGTGAGTGTGCATGGCCTAAACAGAGTTGTAACGCATAATATTTCACACGCCTTTGGCATATGCACTGCTGAAGGACCCGGGTAAGGTGTGATTTGTTTCCCGTATATACATTCTACATTTGCGAACATTAGTGAGAAAACTAATCTCTTATAGGCCGCCCAGCGACGAGTCGATGTACTACAAACGCAAGAGGACTAGTTGTTTACTACATTAACCTCTTAGGTACGGTTGAATTTTGTGCGCGGCTGTTTGTCTGTACGGCAGAGTTTGACGCGAATTACGCGTAAAAGATACAACACTGCAATGTGTGATGGATAATACTGTTCTCCACTCAAGCACATTGGAACGAAGTTTTTGATAATTAAATTATTATTTTTCTTAAGGATATGATGCATATATTTTAACTTTAATAATTGAATTTAATAATGAATAATCCAATTGAGTGTGATATATTTTAAAGCAGAGTACGACACATAGACGACGCAAATTTCAAACTCATTGCGCGATAGTGTTTTTCAAATTGCTCTTCGTTTTCTATTTCCGAACAACATTTTGAGGTTAATGATTCTAAAGAAATTCAAGGGTGCGGATCGACATGTTAAAAGAAGCATCTGATAATCTATTGTATGTATATATTTCATCTGTTTTATATGTATATATATATAAACATATATATAATATATATTATAGTCAAGTATAAAATCTTTCAAAATGATTCTAACTATATTATTGTTCGTTAATCTATCAATCTGTAAAAATTCTAATTTCGGTTTACTCGTATAATGTACGTTCACACATACTGAAACCAGCAATAACTGAATTCTATACTGATTCCACTTTTAATAAGTTTAAAAAATAGCAAAATATCAAATCTATTAACCCCAAACTAGATTTAATGCTCCCTACTCTTAAAGTGTTTAAATTAAATTATTCTAAAGTCATAAATACTATTTAGAATAAATATTTATACAAATTTTAAACTTCTCGAATGAATTAATTTTTTAAACTTTTTGTAAGAGAAATAATATATATACGACACTAATATAAATATTTAATTGATAGAGCAACTATTAAATTCTATTATAAAATATTTAATATTAGTATTTTGCAAATTAATTTTAAAAATTTAAATTAATATTAATTATTATCATTTGTATTAATTATTTCTCAAAAAAGTAAAAATGGAAATTACAATAGCATATATTTATTGAAATGTAATTTTATTAAATTGAAAAATAAAGATTTAATTTATTTAAATTTAACGCATGTACGTGTGTGTGTGTGTGTATATATATAGATCTAGGAATTACTATATTAATTCTATATATTCTGCATGAATACTGTTAACATTGTTATAAAACATTTCGGGGATAAGAATAGTCTGTTGCGAGACAAATGGTACGTATAATTTAACTCAAACGGTAAGCGAATGTGTCGGTAGGTTGAACTAGTACACAGACGCGTAGGAGACATCCGCGAAAGCATAGTACACTAAGGAAAGATAGTGTCGCATCGTAGCTAATGCGTTAAACAGCTTCGTAACGGTACACCAGGAACACTGTCCTTACCGGTAGAAACGATACACATACTGAAACCAATAATAATTTAATTCTATGCTGTTTCTACCATTAATAAATTTTAAAAATAATAAAATATGAAATCTATTAACTCCCAACTAGATTTAATGCACCCTACTTTTAAACTATTTAAATTAAATTATATTAAATTCATAAATACTATTTAGAATAAATTTTTATATAAATTTTAAATTTTTCGATTAAACTACATTTTTAAATTTTTAATAAAAGAAATAATATATTTACGACATTACTGTATATACTTAATTGATAGGTCAACTATTAGATTGTATTGTAAAATATTTGCTATTATTATTTTTCAAATTAATTTTAAAAATTTAAATCAACACTGATTATAAAAATTTAATTTAATATTAATAATCGTTTTTATTAATTAATTCTTAAAAAAGAAAAATTGAAATTACAATAGTATATATTTATTGAAATGTAATTCTATTAAATTGAACAATAAAAATCTTATTTATTTAATTAGAATATATAACACGTGTGTGTATATATATATATATATAGATCTAGGTGTTACTATTTTAATTCTACATATCCTGCATGAATATTGTTAACATTGTTATTAAACATTTCGGGGGTAAGAATAGTCTGTTGCGAGAAAAGTGGTACGTATAATTTACCTCAAACGGTAAGCGAATGTGTCGGTAAAATGAACTACTACAAAGACGCGTAGTAGACATCCGTGAAAGCATAGTACACTAAAGAAAGATAGTGTCGCATCGTAGCTAACGCGTTAAAGAGCTTCGTGATGGTACACCAGGAGCACTATCCTTACCGGTAGAAACGATACACATACTGAAACCAATAATAATTTATTTCTATGATGTTTCTACTCTTAATAAATTTTAAACGTAATAAAATATCAAATCTATTAACTCCCAACTAGATTTAATGCACCCTACTTTTAAACTATTGAAATTAAATTATACTAAATTCATAAATAGTATTTAGAATAAATTTTTATATAAATTTTAAATTTTTCGATTAAACTACATTTTTAAATTTTTTATAAAAGAAATAATATATTTACGACATTACGGTATATACTTAATTGATAGGTCAATTATTAGATTGTAGTGTAATATATATGCTATTACTATTTTTCAAATTAATTTTAAAAATTTAAATCTACACTGATTATAAAAATTTAATTTAATATTAATAATCATTTTCATTAATTAATTCTTAAAAAAGAAAAATTGAAATTACAATAGTCTATATTTATTGAAATGTAATTCTATTAAATTGAACAATAAAAATTTTATTTATTTAATTAGAATATATATACACGTGTGTGTATATATATATATATGTAGTATCGTGGACAAAATGCCTAAGATATCGGCCGAACCGTATACAATGTTGCGAGAACCGCGGTGTCGTTGGGTACAACAATGTATCGTCGATCTTTTCAACTGAACAGTTTCGTCGAAAAGGCCTACGTGACCCTGGCCATGAGCGTTTTCGTGACACGTGCACTATAGGGCGGGGAAAAAACAAAAGAGACGCTAAAGACAATGTTAGTTAAGACGCAGGCGAGAACGAATGCAAAAGGCGTGCAGTATGGGTTGAGAATCGAGAGCGTGCGAGTGCGGATGCCGAAGACGAGAGTTATAGAGAGTGATTTGAGCGGAATAAGACTTTTGTGTTTTAGTTCAAGTTGAACATTTATCGTTCTCTGTCCAATTAATCCTTGTTATTTTTATTTATCTTAATAAATAGTATTAGGAGAATTTTACAAACCTAAATTATCCTAATCCCATCCTTTTCCGATACTACATATATATAGATCTAGGTGTTACTATTTTAATTCTATATATTCTGCATGAATATTGTTAACACTGTTATTAAACATTTCGAGGATAAGAATAGTCTGTGGCGAGAAAAATGGTACGTATAATTTACCTCAAACGGTAAGCGAATGTGTCGATAAAATGAAATACTACAGAGACGCGTAGTAGACATCCGAGGAAAGCATAGTACACTAAAGAAAGATAGTGTCGCATCGTAGCGAACGCGTTAAAGAGCTTCGTAACGACACACCAGGAACACTCTCCTAACCGGTAGAAACGATACACATACTGAAACCAATAATAATTTAATTCTATGCTGTTTCTACACTTGATAAATTCTAAACATAATAAAATATCAAATCTATAAACTCCTAACTAGATTTAATGCACCCTACCATTAAACTATTTGAATTAAATTAAACTAAATTCATAAATACTATTTAGAATTAATTTTTATATAAATTTTAAATTTTTCGGGTAAACTACATTTTTAAATTTTTTATAAAGGAAATAATATATTTACGACATTACTGTATATACTTAATTGATAGGTCAACTATTAGATTGTAGTGTAAAATATTTGCTATTACTATTTTTCGAATTAATTTGAAAAATTTAAGTCAACCCTGAATATAAAAATTTAATTTAATATTAATAATCATTTTTATTAATTAATTCTTAAAAAAGAAAAATTGAAATTACAATAGTATATATCTATTGAAATGTAATTCTATTAAATTGAACAATAAAAATCTTATTTATTTAATTAGAATATATAACACGTGTGTGTATATATATATATATATATATAGATCTAGGTGTTACTATTTTAATTCTACATATTCTGCATGAATATTGTTAACATTGTTATAAAACATTTCGAGGGTAAGAATAGTCTGTTGCGAGAAAAGTGGTACGTATAATGTACCTCAAACGGTAAACGAATGTGTCGGTAAAATGAACGACTACAGAGAGGAGTAATAGACATCCGTGGAACCATAGTGCACTAAAGAAAGATAGTGTCGCATCGTAGCTAACGCGTTAAAGAGCTTCGTAACGATACACCAGGAACGCTCTCCTTAACGGTAGAAACGATACACATACTGAAACCAATAAGAATTTAATTCTATGCTGTTTCTACTATTAATAAATTTTAAAAATAATAAAATATCAAATCTATTAACTCCCAACTAGATTTAATGCACACTACTTTTAAACTATTTAAATTAAATTATACTAAATTCATAAATACTATTTAGAATAAATTTTTATATAAATTTTAAATTTTTCGATTAAACTACATTTTTAAATTTTTAATAAAAGAAATAATATATTTACGACATTACTGTATATACTTAATTGATAGGTCAACAATTAGATTGTATTGTAAAATATTTGCTATTACTATTTTTCAAATTAATTTGAAAAATTTAAGTCAACACTGATTATAAAAATTTAATTTAATATTAATAATCATTTTTATTAATTAATTCTTAAAAAAGAAAAATTGAAATTACAATAGTATATATTTATTGAAATGTAATTTTATTAAATTGAACAATAAAAATTTTATTTATTTAAATTGAATATATATATGTGTGTATGTGTATATATATATATATATATATATATATATAGAGAGAGAGAGAGAGAGAGAGAGATCTAGGAGTTACTATTTTAATTCTATATATTCTGCATGAATATTGTTAACATTGTTATGAAACATTTCGAGGATAAGAATAGTCTGTTGCGAGACTAATGGTACGTATAATTTAACTCAAACGGTAAGCGAATGTGTCGGTAGGTTGAACTACTACAGAGACGCGTAGTAGACATCCGCGAAAGCATAGTACACTAAGGAAAGATAGTGTCGCATCGTAGCTAGTGCGTTAAACAGCTTCGTAACGGTACACCAGGAACACTATCCTTACCGGTAGAAACGATACACATACTGAAACCAATAATAATTTAATTCTATGCTGTTTCTACTCTTAATAAATTTTAAACATAATAAAATGTCAAATCTATAAACTCCCAACTAGATTTAATGTACCCTACTTTTAAACTATTTGAATTAAATTATACTAAATTCATAAATACTATTTAGAATAAATTTTTATACAAATTTTAAATTTTTCGATTAAACTACATTTTTAAATTTTTTACAAAAGAAATAATATATTTACGACATTACTGTATATACTTAATTGATGGGTCAACTATTAGATTGTATTGTAAAATATTTGCTGTTATTATTTTTCAAATTAATTTTAAAAATTAAAATCTACACTGATTATAAAAATTTAATTTAATATTAATAATCATTTTTATTAATTAATTCTTAAAAAAGTAATATTCAAATTACAATAGTATATATTTATTGAAATGTCATTTTATAATATTGGACAATAGAAATTTAATTTATTTAAATTTAATATACTTACGTGTGTGTGAGTATATATATATATAGATCTAGGTGTTACTATTTTAATTCTATATATTCTGCTTGAAAATTGTTAAAATTGTTATAAAACATTTCGAGGATAAGAATAGTCTGATGCGTGACAAATGATACGTATAATTTACATCAAACCGTAAGCGAATGTGTCGGTAGAATGAACTAGTACACAGACGCGTAGGAGACATCCGCGAAAGCATAGTACACTAAAGAATGATAGTGTCGCATCCTGACTAACGCGTTAAAGAGCATCGTAAAGGTACACAAGGAATACTTTCTTTATATTTAGAGATGATAATATAAAAAAAATTGTTTTATCTTTCTAATATGTGTTTTACAAGACATATATATAACAATATAACAATTATAACATTATGACATTATAACAATTATAACAATTATAACAATTACTCTTATTTGGCTACTCTGTTAGTGCTGCTTCTCCCTCCTCTTCTTGCCAAATTGCATTCCATCTTCGTTTGTTGACGGATCCTGTGATGCAAATAGTCCCAAACTAACACACACACAGCAATATGCGTGTCAGTGTGCATGGCCAAAACAGAGTTGTAACGCATAATATTTCACACGCCTTTGGCATATGCACTGCTGAAGGACCCGGGTAAGGTGTGATTTGTTTCCCGTATATACATTCTACATTTGCGAACATTAGTGAGAAAACTAATCTCTTATAGGCCGCCCAGCGACGAGTCTATGTACTACAAACGCAAGAGGACTAGTTGTTTACTACATTGACCTCTTAGGTACGGTTGAATTTTGTGCGCGGCTGTTTATCTGTACGGCAGAGTTTGACGCGAATTACGCGTAAAAGATACAACACTGCAATGTGTGATGGATAATACTGTTCTCCACTCAAGCACATTGGAACGAAGTTTTTGATAATTAAATTATTATTTTTCTTAAGGATATGATGCATATATTTTAACTTGAATAATTGAATTTAATAATGAATAATCCAATTGAGTGTGATATATTTTAAAGCAGAGTACGACACATAGACGACGCAAATTTCAAACTCATTGCGCGATAGTGTTTTTCAAATTGCTCTTCGTTTTCTATTTCCGAACTACATTTTGAGGTTAATGATTCTAAAGAAATTCAAGGGTACGGATCGACATGTTAAAAGAAGCATCTGATAATCTATTGTATGTATATATTTCATCTGTTTTATATGTATATATATATAAACATATATATAATATATATATTAGTCTAGTATAAAATCTTTCAAAAAGATACTAACTATATTATTGTTCGTTAATCTATCAATCTGTAAAAATTCTAATTTCGGTTTACTCGTATAATGTACGATTACACATACTGAAACCAGTAATAACTGAATTCTATACTGATTCCACTTTTAATAAATTTAAAAAATTGCAAAATATCAAATCTATTAACCCCAAGCTAGATTTAATTTAATATACATACGTGTGTGTGGGTATATATATATAGATCTAGGTATTACTATTTTAATTCTATATATTCTGCATGAATATTGTTATGATTGTTATAAAACATTTCGAGGATAAGAATAGTCTGTTGCGAAACAAATGGTACGTATAATTTACCTCAAACGGTAAGCGAATTTGTCGGAAGATTGAACTACTACAGAGACGCGTAGTAGCCATCCGCGAAAGCATAGTACACTAAAGAAAGATAGTGTCGCATCGTAGCTAACGCGTTAAAGAGCTTCGTAACGGTACACCAGGAACACTATCCTTACCGGTAAAAACGATATACATACTGAAACCAATAATAATTTAATTCTATGCCGTTTCTACTCTTAATAAATTTTAAACAAAATAAAATATCAATTCTATTAACTCCCAACTAGATTTAATGCACCCTACTTTTAAACTATTTGAATTAAATTATACTAAATTCATAAATACTATTTAGAATAAATTTTTATATAAATTTTAAATTTTTCGATTAAACTACATTTTTAAATTTTTAATAAAAGAAATAATATATTTACGACATTACTGTATATACTTAATTGATAGGTCAACTATTAGATTGTATTGTAAAATATTTGCTATTACTATTTTTCAAATTAATTTGAAAAATTTAAGTCAACACTGATTATAAAAATTTAATTTAATATTAATAATCATTTTTATTAATTAATTCTTAAAAAAGAAAAATTGAAATTACAATAGTATATATTTATTGAAATGTAATTTTATTAAATTGAACAATAAAAATTTTATTTATTTAAATTGAATATATATATGTGTGTGTGTATATATATATATATAGAGAGAGAGATCTAGGTGTTACTATTTTAATTCTATATATTCTGCATGAATATTGTTAACATTGTTAAAAAACATTTCGATGATAAGAGTAGTCTGTTGCGAGACAAATGGTACGTATAATTTACCTCAAACGGTAAGCGAATGTGTCGGTAAAATGAACTACTACAAAGACGCGTAGTAGACATCCGTGAAAGCATAGTACACTTAAGAAAGATAGTGTCGCATCGTAGCTAACGCGTTAAAGAGCTTCGTGATGGTACACCAGGAACACTATCCTTACCGGTAGAAACGATACACATACTGAAACCAACAATAATTTAATTCTATGCTGTTTCTACCATTAATAAATTTTAAAAATAATAAAATATCAAATCTATTAACTCCCAACTAGATTTAATGCACCCTACTTTTAAACTATTTAAATTAAATTATATTAAATTCATAAATGCTATTTAGAATAAATTTTTATATAAATTTTAAATTTTTCGGGTAAACTACATTTTTTAATTTTTTACAAAGGAAATAATATATTTACGACATTACTGTATATACTTAATTGATAGGTCAACTATTGGATTGTAGTGTAAAATATTTGCTATTACTATTTTTCAAATTAATTTGAAAAATTTAAGTCAACCCTGAATATAAAAATTTAATTTAATATTAATAATCATTTTTATTAATTAATTCTTAAAAAAGAAAAATTGAAATTACAATAGAATATATTTATTGAATTGTAATTTTATTAAATTGAACAATAAAAATTTAATTTATTTACATTTAATATATATACGTGTGTGTGTATGTTACATATATAGATCTAGGTATTACTATTTTAATTCTATATATTCTGCATGAATATTGTCAACATTGTTATAAAACATTTCGAGGATAAGAATAGTCTGTTCCGAGACAAATGGTACGTATAATTTACCTCAAACGGTAAGCGAATGTGTCGGTAAAATGAACGACTACAAAGACGCGTAGTAGACAACCGTGAAAGCATAGTACACTAAAGAAAGATAGTGTCGCATCGTAGCTAACGCGTTAAAGAGCTTCGTGATGGTACACCAGGAACACTATCCTTACTGGTTGAAACGATACACATACTGAAACCAATAATAATTTAATTCTATGCTGTTTCTACTCTTAATAAATTTTAAAAATAATAAAATATCAAGTCTATTAACTCCCAACTAGATTTAATGCACCCTACTTTTAAACTATTTAAATTAAATTATATTAAATTCATAAATACTATTTAGAATAAATTTTTATATAAATTTTAAATTTTTCGATTAAACTACATTTTAAAATTTTTAGTAAAAGAAATAATATATTTACGACATTACTGTATATACTTAATTGATAGGTCAACTATTAGATTGTATTGTAAAATATCTGCTATTATTATTTTTCAAATTAATTTAAAAAATTTTAATCAACACTGACTATAAAAATTTAATTTAATATTAATAATCATTTTCATTAATTAATTCTTAAAAAAGAAAAATTGAAATTACAATAGTATATATTTATTGAAATGTAATTTTATTAAATTGAACAATAAAAATTTTATTTATTTAATTTGAATATATGTACGTGTGTGTGTATATATATATATATATAGATCTAGGTGTTACTATTTTAATTCAATATATTCTGCATGAATATTGTTAACATTGTTATAAAATATTTCGAGGATAAGAATAGTCTGTTGCGAGACAAATGGTACGTATAATTTACCTCAAACGGTAAGCGAATGTGTCGGTAAAATGAACTACTACAGAGACGCGTAGTAGACATCCGTGAAAGCATAGTACACTAAAGAAAGATAGTGTCGCATCGTAGCTAACGCGTTAAAGAGCTTCGTGATGGTACACAAGGTATACTTTCTTTATATTTAGAGATGATAATATAAAAAAAATTGTTTTATTTTGCTAATATATGTTTTACAAGATATATGTTGTTATTTTATGTTTTAGATGTAGGATCGCGTTAGTTATTATTATGTTATATAGATAATAAATCCACACTTCTCGAAGCAGAAAAACCTTTATTGCACACACTTAGAAGGGTCACAAACGTATGAAAGAAAAAAAGGCAAGAGGGGTCCTAAAACTATCGATCAGTTGTGTCGACCCTGTCTAGGTACAACTTCGAATTACTTCTGTTGTAACTAGCCGTCAGCATATAGATGGCGAGCGAGAACTCACGTTGTTATTTTCAACACCCCCTCTCAACGGAATTCGAGCGCTCGTCAAACCAATAGTCTCTAGGTGAGCATTATGACTTGGCCTTCCCAAACTTTTCGTTAACAAGTCAGCTGGCATCTCATTCGAGGGCATGTAGCAAATTCCAATGATCCCCTGTTGGAAAATCTCACGAACATAGTGATGTCGGACGTCTATGTGTTTCGTACGACCGTGGAACATTGGGTTTTGTACCAGCTTAGCTGCACTCTGGTTGTCGCAGTATATTTTGGTTGCTCTATCTTCAGCTACTCTATCGAACTTGTTTAGGAATCGTCGTAAGTGTACGGCTTCTTTAGTGGCTTCTGTTAGCGCCATGTATTCGGCCTCGGTGCTGGAAATCGCCACACTTTTTTGTTTTCTAGATTCCCATGATATGGCACTATTTGATAATTTGAATATGAAGCCAGTTCTAGATTTCCTATCGACAATATCACCTCGCCAGTCGGAGTCGGTATATCCTGTTAGATCGTCACCAGTGTCTCTGAAACATAGACCAATGTTAGACGTTCCCTTAAGGTAACGTAAAACCCTTTTGGCGGATAACCAATGACTTCTCTTCGGGTTGTCATTAAAACAACTTAGCGCGCTCACAGCATACATTATGTCAGGTCTGGTAGCTATGGCAGCATACATTAGCGATCCGATCAATGACCGATAGGTGCTCGGGTCAAATTCAGGTGAGTCGTCGTCTTTACTAAGGTTTATTTTCGCTTCTAACGGAGTAAGTGCAATTTTAGCATCTCCTAGACCGAATTTCTTCACCATATCTTTAATGTATTTCTCTTGACTTACCCTAACCTCTTTGGTTTCGTTATTTTGGTAGAATTGCAGACCCAAACAAAAATTCAACTTTCCAAGGTATCTCATTTCGAACCTTTTTATTATGTTCTCTTTTAAATGATTAAACAACTTATGGTTGTTAGTTGCTACTATCAAGTGATCCACATAAACTGCCAGTATGAGGATTTTATCTCCATCTCTTTTTGAGTAAACACAAGGATCTTCTTCCATTTGTCTAAGGTTGAGTTCTTTCAAGAAGCCATTCAATTTATCAAACCATTGTTTACCCGATTGCTTCAATCCATATAATGACTTCTTCAAGTGATATACATGATCTTCCTTGCCCGGTACCTCGAAATACTTGGCTTGTTGCATATAAATGTCTTCCTTTAAGTCGCCGTAAGTGTACGCCATGGTTATATCCAATTGATATAAGTCCAATTTCAATTTGGCAGCTAAAGCCATAATGACTCTAATGGAAGTCAATCGAGCCACGGGAGCGAAGGTTTCGTTGTATTCTATGCCCGGTTTTTGAGCAAAACCTCTCGCTACTAATCTAGCCTTTCTGCGCTCAACCTCTCCATTTTCCTTGTATTTGGTCTTTAAGACCCATTTTGATCCAATTGGAGATCTATTCGCTGGGCATTTTACCAATGCCCAAACATCATTCTTAATCAAGCCGTCATATTCTGTTTTCATGGCTTCCTTCCATTTTTCGGCATGGGGTCCAGATAACAATTCATCCACTGACTCGGTCAAATTATCATTGACTAATTGCACCATTTCCTGATCTATTGGGACTGTTTGGTAAATTTTTCTTGGCCTGCCTACGTTTCCTGTACGTATTATGGTTGGTCTTCCTCGCCCCCTCTTAACCACAGATCAATCTTGGCCACTATTTTCATTTTGTTCCATGTTTTCATCATCATCGTGTTCTTGCTCTTGAATCTCTTCTGCGGTTTCCTCGTCAAGTTTTTGGTTTATCAATTCATATTTGAATTGTTCATGTTCATTTTCAGTTTCATCATTGTGGCATTCAATATTTTTTAGGAAGGAAACATCTCTACTTATTATAATCTTTCTTTTATTTGGATTCCATAATCTGAATGCTTTTGTTTCGTCGGCGTATCCAACAAAAATGCATTTTGTTGATCTTGCTTCAAACTTACCTTTATCGGGCCGCTTATTTAGTGCATAAGCTTCAGTGCCAAAAATTTTTAGATGATTCACATTTGGTTTCCTTTTGTGCCAAATTTCATATGGTGTTTTACCATGAACTGTTGGGCATCTATTTCTAATATATGATGCTGTGTTAACAGCTTCCGCCCAAAAATGAATAGGTAAGTTTGACTGTATCAACATACATCGTGCCATCTCCACGAGTGTCCTGTTCATTCGCTCAGCCACTTCATTTTGCTGAGGTGTATGGGGAGTTGTAAATTCCCTGCGAATACCACAGTTTTCCAATTCATTTGTGAACTCCTTTCCTAGATATTCTAAACCATTGTCAGTCCTGAGGGCTTTTATCCTTTTTCCTGTTTGTCTTTCAACTAAGGCTTTAAATTTCAAGAATGCGCTCTTAACCTCATCCTTTGTCTTGAGGATATACACATGTACTAGCCTTGAAGTGTCATCTATAAAGGTGGCAAAATACCTTGCTCCGCCTACAGATGCTTGTTTTATAGGACCACATACGTCAGAATGTATCAGTTCCAATATTTCTAATTTTCTTGGTTCGGACCTCTTTGGTATTGGGATTGCTGCCTGTTTGCCTTTCAGACATACTTCGCAAGCATTCATTTTACTCCGTCTTATGTCAGGTAGACCGTTTACCATATTCTTATTTATCAATTTCCACAGGTCAGATTCGTTCAAGTGTCCATATTTGTAGTGCCAGTCCATAAGTGTATTTTTGTTTTCACACACCATACCAACATATTCAGGTCTTGTATCTACAATATACAAATCCCTTTTGCGACTTGCGGTGGTAATGATCTCATCCTTCTCCCCAAGTATTGTGGCCGTCGTATTTGTGAACATGATTCTTTTTCCTTTCGCTGTAACTTTTGATACCGAGATCAAATTTGCCTTTAATTCTGGTACGTACAATGCATTTTCCAATCGGAATTTTTTAAGTTTATTTTTTTTGTAACTAAATAGTATTGCAGTACCTTTACCTTTGATTTGTGCTAATTTGTCATTCGCTAATCTTACCCTTTGATTTTTGATTGGCTCTATGGATTCAAAACAGTTTATGTCACAGCATCACAGCACATGTGTGACGTCGCACCACTGTCAATGCACCATTCCTTCGGTAATTCCATATTTGTATTCAACGAGATATCAGTAATAATACTATTACCCTGATTATCTTCGTCCTGAATGTTGGAAATATGTAGGCATTGTTCAGTGTTGGGTATTTCAGGGACTTGGGCTAGTTGAGCTTTATGATCATCATTTTTTTTCTTCAAACATTGATTCGCCTTATGTCCACGTTTGTGACAATAAAAACATTCAATGTGTTTTGCCTTATTAGCTTTAGTAAGTCCATTCTTATTTAAGAAATTTTTATTTTTGTCATACCTTTTGTATTTGTTTGAATCTTCCACTTGTAGGGCTTCCTGGTGATCGCTCGCAGCATTCGAATTGCGACGGGAATTAGCTTCTTCTAATAGCTTTGTCCTGAGTACATCTGGAGTAGGCAATTGATCCCGCGATTCGATCGCACATCTAAGGTTTTCATACGTGTTCGGGACGCTGTATAACAATAGGATTGACAGCAGATCATCAGCGATTTCAATGTCCATTTCCTTTAGCTTATCCACGTGGCTGAAAAAATTGTTTAAATGATCGGACATATTTTCATTACCGGACATTCTCGCGAACAATAATTATTTCAGGAGCGTGGCCTTCCTTGCGGGTCCTTTGGATTCGTAAACCTCCTTTAATTTATTCCATATTTCGTGTGAAGTTTTGCAATGCTTCACGTGACATAGCTCACTCGAGCTCACGGCAAGAATAATATCAGCTTGGGCTTTACCATCCCTTTTATTCCATAGAGAGGCTTCATCCGCTGCTTGGGGTTTACTTATTGTACCATCCACATATTCCCATAGGTCATCCTTAACGAGTATTGCTTTCATTTGCATTTTCCACGTGTCGTAATTTTCTCTGTTTAGTTGTTCAATATTAGAACTCATTCCGCTCGACATTTTATGTTCTTCTAATTATTGTATTATAACTCAAGCAAATTTTTTTTTTTTTTGATAAGGCGTCTTTACGATATTCAACACTGAATCATCGACCACGTGCTCCCCCCCCCTTTTTTTTAGGTTATCTTCTGCGCTCCCTAATATTCTCACTATTTAAAATATTTCCAATAAAAATAATTACTAATTATCGAACCTGGGCCCATAACCTGTTGTTATTTTATGTTTTAGAGATATGATCGCGTTAGTAATTATTATGTTATATAGATAATAAATCCACACTTCTCGAAGCAGAAAAACCTTTATTGCACACACTTAGAAGGGTGACAAACGAATGAAAGAAAAAAAGACAAGAGGGGTCCTAAAACTATCGATCAGGTCTATCGACCGTGTCTAGGAACAACTTCTAGTTACTTCGTTTGTAACTAGCCGTCAGCATATAGATGGAGAGCGAGAACTCACGTTGTTATTTTCAACAATATATATATAACAATATCACAATTATAACATTATGACATTATAACAATTACACTTGTTTGGCTACTCTGTTAGTGCTGCTTCTCCCTCCTCTTCTTGCCAAATTGCATTCCATCTTCGTTTGTTGACGGATCCTGTGATGCAAATAGTCGCAAACTAACACACACACAGCAATATGCGTGTCAGTGTGCATGGCCAAAACAGAGTTGTAACGCATAATATTACACACGCCTTTGGCATATGCACTGCTGAAGGACCCGGGTAAGGTGTGATTTGTTTCCCGTATATACATTCTACATTTGCGAACATTAGTGAGAAAACTAATCTCTTATAGGCCGCCCAGCGACGAGTCGATGTACTACAAACGCAAGAGGACTTGTTGTTTACTACATTAACCTCTTATGTACGGTTGAATTTTGTGCGCGGCTGTTTGTCTGTACGGCAGAGTTTGACGCGAATTACGCGTAAAAGATACAACACTGCAATGTGTGATGGATAATACTGTTCTCCACTCAAGCACATTGTAACGAAGTTTTTGATAATTAAATTATTATTTTTCTTAAGGATATGATGCATATACTTTAACTTTAATAATTGAATTTAATAATGAATAATCCAATTGAGTGTGATATATTTTAAAGCAGAGTACGACACATAGACGACGCAAATTTCAAAGTCATTGCGCGATAGTGTTTTTCAAATTGCTCTTCGTTTTCTATTTCCGAACTACATTTTGAGGTTAAAGATTCTAAAGAAATTCATGGGTACGGATCGACATGTTAAAAGGAGCATCTGATAATCAATTGTATATATATATTTCATCTGTTTTATATGTATATATATATAAATATATATATGTCGGAGATGAAAGAATACTGGAACCTTCCCTTCGGAACTTTGGGAAGACCCCTAGTATTGTAATTTGGATTTCACCATAGCCGAATTAAGAAACTGTTGTCATTCGATTCGACTGTACTTATTTGAGATTTATGATAGTGAGCTCGGGCTCGAGGCGACAACCAGTCGCCGAACGTAGTCGCGGTCAAGGGATGAACGTTTTGTCTAACAAAGGCATGAAGTAACCCTATAGCTCTCCTTAAAAGAAATACTTAGGACGGGGCACGACGGTAAGCATTTCAACGATTTCTGTCCCGTGGCTCGCCACACGCAGACTCTATTCTTTGAGTAAGATGATTACCAGATGTCGACGCGTCTCCACAGTACATGTACAGCTAGCCCGAGGACCTGCTATAAATCTTAAGGTCTGTTTAACTAAAGTCCTTCAAACCGACAAACAGTCCTCGTCCCAACTACGAGAAAATAGGAGAAATCTATTCTTCTCACCAACGACGCTTCCTCTTCTCGAACTTTCTCTTAAGGGCGGCTAGCACCCTTCCCTAACCACCAACGTGGAAATTGACCAATTAACAGTAACGCCAATTTCCCTCACTTTCCGAATGAAGGCTTTTCTCCACGAATCCGATGATTTCGTGCCCTTGGGCACACCCATCATAGTTTTCCTCGACAGCGTTACCGTGATGGAGAACCACTCTCCGGTACGATCTAAAAGACGATTCAAGTAACTCTCAGATACGTAGCGATTGCCTCGTGCATTAACATTGAGTACAACTTAGACGCTGAGGAAAAGTAGAGTCCGTCATCCCCTTGACCGCGGATTCGTTAGTGAGCCTAGGATCATTGTCATTAGCTTCTCGAGTACCTAATTATCCGATTACTTGTCCAATTCCATCATAGTCATATTTGCACTAGTAAATATCTCCTCTATTGCATAATGATCACGTCTAGCGCCAATAGGGATTCGTTTCACGCCCTCAACCCTAACTCAAATCTAAACGCCGCCCCGACATATATAATATATATTATATTCTAGTATAAAATCTTTCAAAAAGATTCTAACTATATTATTGTTCATTAATCTCTCAATCTGCAAAAATTCTAATTTCGGTTTACACGTATAATGTACGTTTACACATACTGAAACCAGTAATAATTGAAATCTATACTGATTCCACTTTCAATAAACTTAAAAAATAGCAAAATATCAAATCTATTAACCCCAAACTAGATTTAATGCTCCCTACTTATAAAGAATTTAAATTAAATTATTTTAAAGTCTTAAATACTATTTGGAATAAATTTTTATACAAATTTTAAACATCTCGATTGAATTCATTTTTTAAATTTTTTGTAAGAGAAATAATATATATACGACAATAATATAAATATTTAATTGATAGAGCAACTATTAAATTCTATTCTAAAATATTTAATATTAGTATTTTGCAAATTAATTTTAAAAATTTAAATTAATATTAATTATTATTATCATTTGTATTAATTATTTCTCAAAAAAGTAAAAATGGAAATTACAATAGTATATATTTATTGAAATGTAATTTTACTAAATTGAAAGATATAGATTTAATTTATTTAAATTTAACGCATGTACGTGTGTGTGTGTGTATATATATATAGATCTAGGCATTACTATATTAATTCTATATATTCTGCATGAATATTGTTAACATTGTTATAAAACATTTCGGGGATAAGAATAGTCTGTTGCGAGACAAATGGTACGTATAATTTACCTCAAACGGTAAGCGAATGTGTCGGTAAAATGAATGACTACAGAGAGGAGTAATAGACATCCGTGGAAGCATAGTGCACTAAAGAAAGATAGTGTCGCATCGTAGCTAACGCGTTAAAGATCTTCGTAACGATACACCAGGAACACTCTCCTTAACGGTAGAAACGATACACATACTGAAACCAATAAGAATTTAATTCTATGCTGTTTCTACTATTAATAAATTTTAAAAATAATAAAATATCAAATCTATTAACTCCCAACTAGATTTAATGCACCCTACTTTTAAACTATTTAAATTAAATTATATTAAACTCATAAATACTATTTAGAATAAATTTTTATATAAATTTTAAATTTTTCGATTAAACTACATTTTTAAATTTTTAGTAAAAGAAATAATATATTTACGACATTACTGTATATACTTAATTGATAGGTCAACTATTAGATTGAATTGTAAAATATCTGCTATTATTAATTTTCAGATTAATTTTAAATATTTTAATCAACACTGACTAGAAAAATTTAATTTAATATTAATAATCATTTTCATTAATTAATTCTTAAAAAAGAAAAATTGAAATTACAATAGTATATATTTATTGAAATGTAATTTTATTAAATTGAACAATAAAAATTTTATTTATTTAATTTGAATATATATACGTGTGTGTGTATATATATATATATATAAATCTAGGTGTTACTATTTTAATTCTATATACTCTGCATGAATATTGTTAACATTGTTATAAAATATTTCGAGGATAAGAATAGTCTGTTGCGAGACAAATGGTACGTATAATTTACCTCAAACGGTAAGCGAATGTGTCGGTAAAATGAACTACTACAGAGACGCGTAGTAGACATCCGTGAAAGCATAGTACACTAAAGAATGATAGTGTCGCAACGTAGCTAACGCGTTAAAGAGCTTCGTAACGATACACCAGGAAAACTCTCCTTGCAGGTAGAAACGATACACATACTGAAACCAATAATAATTTAATTCTATGCTGTTTCTACTCTTGATAAATTTTAAAAATAATAAAATATCAAATCTATTAACTCCCAACTAGATTTAATGCACCCTACTTTTAAACTATTTAAATTAAATTATATTAAACTCATAAATACTATTTAGAATAAATTTTTATATAAATTTTAAATTTTTCGATTAAACTACATTTTTAAATTTTTAGTGAAAGAAATAATATATTTACGACATTACTGTATATACTTAATTGATAGGTCAACTATTAGATTGAATTGTAAAATATCTGCTATTATTATTTTTCAGATTAATTTTAAATATTTTAATCAACACTGACTAGAAAAATTTAATTTAATATTAATAATCATTTTTATTAATTAATTCTTAAAAAAGAAAAATTGAAATTACAATAGAATATATTTATTGAAATGTAATTTTATTAAATTGAACAATAAATATTTAATTTATTTACATTTAATATATATACGTGTGTGTGTATATTACATATATAGATCTAGGTATTACTATTTCAATTCTATATATTCTGCATGAATATTGTCAACATTGTTATAAAACATTCCGAGGATAAGAATAGTCTGTTGCGAGACAAATGGTACGTATAATTTACCTCAAACGGTAAGCGAATGTGTCGGTAAAATGAATGACTACAGAGAGGAGTAATAGACATCCGTGGAAGCATAGTGCACTAAAGAAAGATAGTGTCGCATCGTAGCTAACGCGTTAAAGAGCTTCGTAACGATACACCAGGAACACTCTCCTTAACGGTAGAAACGATACACATACTGAAACCAATAAGAATTTAATTCTATGCTGTTTCTACTATTAATAAATTTTAAAAATAATAAAATATCAAATCTATTAACTCCCAACTAGATTTAATGCACACTACTTTTATACTATTTAAATTAAATTATACTAAGTTCATAAATACTATTTAGAATAAATTTTTATATAAATTTTAAATTTTTCGATTAAACTACATTTTTAAATTTTTAGTAAAAGAAATAATATATTTACGACATTACTGTATATACTTAATTGATAGGTCAACTATTAGATTGAATTGTAAAATATCTGCTATTATTATTTTTCAGATTAATTTTAAATATTTTAATCAACACTGACTAGAAAAATTTAATTTAATATTAATAATCATTTTTATTAATTAATTCTTAAAAAAGAAAAATTGAAATTACAATAGAATGTATTTATTGAAATGGAATTTTATTAAATTGAACAATAAAAATTTAATTTATTTAAATTTAATATACATGCGTGTGTGTGGGTATATATATATAGATCTAGGTATTACTATTTTAATTCTATATATTCTGCTTGAAAATTGTTAACATTGTTATAAAACATTTCTAGGATAAGAAAAGTCTGATGCGAGACAAAGGATACGTATAATTTACATCAAACCGTAAGCGAATGTGTCGGTAGAATGAACTAGTACACAGACGCGTAGGAGACATCCGCGAAAGCATAGTACATTAAAGAATGATAGTGTCGCATCGTAGCTAACGCGTTAAAGAGCATCGTAACGGTACACAAGGAATACTTTCATTATATTTAGAGATGATAATATAACAAAAATTGTTTTATCTTGCTAATATGTGTTTTACAAGATATATATATATATAACAATATAACAATTATAACATTATGACATTATAACAATTATAACAATTATAACAATTACACTTGTTTGGCTACTCTGTTAGTGCTGCTTCTCCCTCCTCTTCTTGCCAAATTGCATTCCATCTTCGTTTGTTGACGGATCCTGTGATGCAAATAGTCGCAAACTAACACACACACACAGCAATATGCGTGTCAGTGTGCATGGCCAAAACAGAGTTGTAACGCATAATATTGCACACGCCTTTGGCATATGTACTGCTGAAGGACCCGGGTAAGGTGTGATTTGTTTCCCGTATATACATTCTACATTTGCGAACATTAGTGAGAAAACTAATATCTTACAGGCCGCCCAGCGACGAGTCGATGTACTACAAACGCAAGAGGACTAGTTGTTTACTACATTAACCTCTTAGGTACGGTTGAATTTTGTGCGCGGCTGTTTGTCTGTACGGCAGAGTTTGACGCGAATTACGCGTAAAAGATACAACACTGCAATGTGTGATGGATAATACTGTTCTCCACTCAAGCACATTGGAACGAAGTTTTTGATAATTAAATTATTATTTTTCTTAAGGATATGATGCATATATTTTAACTTTAATAATTGAATTTAATAATGAATAATCCAATTGAGTGTGATATATTTTAAAGCAGAGTACGACACATAGACGACGCAAATTTCAAACTCATTGCGCGATAGTGTTTTTCAAATTGCTCTTCGTTTTCTATTTCCGAACTACATTTTGAGGTTAATGATTCTAAAGAAATTCAAGGGTACGGATCGACATGTTAAAAGAAGCATCTGATAATCTATTGTATGTATATATTTCATCTGTTTTATATGTATATATATATAAACATATATATAATATATATTATAGTCTAGTATAAAATCTTTCAAAAAGATACTAACTATATTATTGTTCCTTAATCTCTCAATCTGTAAAAATTCTAATTTCGGTTTACTCGTATAATGTACGTTTACACATACTGAAAGCAGTAATAATGGAATTCTATACTGATTCCACTTTTAATAAATTTAGAAAATAGCAAAATATCAAATCTATTAACCCCATACTAGATTTAATGCTCCCTACTCTTAAAGTATTTAAATTAAATTATTCTAAAGTCATAAATACTATTTAGAATAAATTTTTATACAAATTTTAAACTTCTCGATTGAATTAATTTTTTAAATTTTTTGTAAGAGAAATAATATATATACGACACTAATATAAATATTTAATTGATAGAGCAACTATTAAATTCTATTATAAAATATTTAATATTAGTATTTTGCAAATTAATTTTAAAAATTTAAATTAATATTAATTATTATTATCATTTGTATTAATTATTTCTCAAAAAAGTAAAAATGGAAATTACAATAGTATATATTTATTGAAATGTAATTTTATTAAATTGAAAAATAAAGATTTAATTTATTTAAATTTAACGCATGTACGTGAGTGTGTGTGTGTATATATATAGATCTAGGCATTACTATATTAATTCTATATATTCTGCATGAATATTGTTAACATTGTTATAAAACATTTCGAGGATAAGAATAGTCTGTTGCGAGACAAATGGTACGTATAATTTAACTCAAACGGTAAGCGAATGTGTCGGTAGGTTGAACTAGTACACAGACGCGTAGGAGACATCCGCGAAAGCATAGTACACTAAGGAAAGATAGTGTCGCATCGTAGCTAATGCGTTAAACAGCTTCGTAACGGTACACCAGGAACACTGTCCTTACCGGTAGAAACGATACACATACTGAAACCAATAATAATTTAATTCTATGCTGTTTCTACCATTAATAAATTTTAAAAAGAATAAAATATCAAATCTATTAACTCCCAACTAGATTTAATGCACCCTACTTTTAAACTATTTAAATTAAATTATATTAAATTCATAAATACTATTTAGAATAAATTTTTATATAAATTTTGAATTTTTCGATTAGACTACATTTTTAAATTTTTAATAAAAGAAATAATATATTTACGACATTACTGTATATACTTAATTGATAGGTCAACTATTAGATTGTATTGTAAAATAGTTGCTATTATTATTTATCAAATTAATTTTAAAAATTTAAATCAACACTGATTATAAAAATTTAATTTAATATTAATAATCATTTTCATTAATTAATTCTTAAAAAAGAAAAATTGAAATTACAATAGTACATATTTATTGAAATGTAATTTTATTAAATTGAACAATAAAAATTTTATTTATTTAAATTGAATATATATATGTGTGTGTGTATATATATATATATATATATATATATAGAGAGAGAGAGATCTAGGTGTTACTATTTTAATTCTATATATTCTGCATGAATATTGTTAACATTGTTAAAAAACATTTCGATGATAAGAATAGTCTGTTGCGAGACAAATGGTACGTATAATTTACCTCAAACGGTAAGCGAATGTGTCGGTAAAATGAACTACTACAAAGACGCGTAGTAGACATCCGTGAAAGCATAGTACACTAAAGAAAGATAGTGTCGCATCGTAGCTAACGCGTTAAAGAGCTTCGTGATGGTACACCAGGAGCACTATCCTTACCGGTAGAAACGATACACATACTGAAACCAATAATAATTTAATTCTATGATGTTTCTACTCTTAATAAATTTTAAACGTAATAAAATATCAAATCTATTAACTCCCAACTAGATTTAATGCACCCTACTTTTAAACTATTGAAATTAAATTATACTAAATTCATAAATAGTATTTAGAATAAATTTTTATATAAATTTTAAATTTTTCGATTAAACTACATTTTTAAATTTTTTATAAAAGAAATAATATATTTACGACATTACGGTATATACTTATTTGATAGGTCAATTATTAGATTGTAGTGTAATATATATGCTATTACTATTTTTCAAATTAATTTTAAAAATTTAAATCTACACTGATTATAAAAATTTAATTTAATATTAATAATCATTTTCATTAATTAATTCTTAAAGAAGAAAAATTGAAATTACAATAGTCTATATTTATTGAAATGTAATTCTATTAAATTGAACAATAAAAATTTTATTTATTTAATTAGAATATATATACATGTGTGTGTATATATATATATGTAGTATCGTGGACAAAATGCCTAAGGTATCGGCCGAACCGTATACAATGTTGCGAGAACCGCGGTGTCGTTGGGTACAACAATGTATCGTCGATCTTTTCAACTGAACAGTTTCGTCGAAAAGGCCTACGTGACCCTGGCCATGAGCGTTTTCGTGACACGTGCACTATAGGGCGGGGAAAAAACAAAAGAGACGCTAAAGACAATGTTAGTTAAGACGCAGGCGAGAACGAATACAAAAGGCGTGCAGTATGGGTTGAGAATCGAGAGCGTGCGAGTGCGGATGCCGAAGACGAGAGTTATAGAGAGTGATTTGAGCGGAATAAGACTTTTGTGTTTTAGTTCAAGTTGAACATTTATCGTTCTCTGTCCAATTAATCCTTGTTATTTTTATTTATCTTAATAAATAGTATTAGGAGAATTTTACAAACCTAAATTATCCTAATCCCATCCTTTTCCGATACTACATATATATAGATCTAGGTGTTACTATTTTAATTCTATATATTCTGCATGAATATTGTTAACACTGTTATTAAACATTTCGAGGATAAGAATAGTCTGTTGCGAGAAAAATGGTACGTATAATTTACCTCAAACGGTAAGCGAAAGTGTCGGTAAAATGAAATACTACAGAGACGCGTAGTAGACATCCGTGAAAGCATAGTACACTAAAGAAAGATAGTGTCGCATCGTAGCGAACGCGTTAAAGAGCTTCGTAACGACACACCAGGAACACTCTCCTTACCGGTAGAAACGATACACATACTGAAACCAATAATAATTTAATTCTATGCTGTTTCTACACTTGATAAATTCTAAACATAATAAAATATCAAATCTATAAACTCCTAACTAGATTTAATGCACCCTACCCTTAAACTATTTGAATTAAATTAAACTAAATTCATAAATACTATTTAGAATTAATTTTTATATAAATTTTAAATTTTTGGGTAAACTACATTTTTAAATTTTTTATAAAGGAAATAATATATTTACGACATTACTGTATATACTTAATTGATAGGTCAACTATTAGATTGTAGTGTAAAATATTTGCTATTACTATTTTTCAAATTAATTTGAAAAATTTAAGTCAACCCTGAATATAAAAATTTAATTTAATATTAATAATCATTTTTATTTATTAATTATTAAAAAAGAAAAATTGAAATTACAATAGTATATATTTATTGAAATGTAATTCTATTAAATTGAACAATAAAAATCTTATTTATTTAATTAGAATATATAACACGTGTGTGTATATATATATATATATATATATATATAGATCTAGGTGTTACTATTTTAATTCTACATATTCTGCATGAATATTGTTAACATTGTTATTAAACATTTCGAGGGTAAGAATAGTCTGTTGCGAGAAAAGTGGTACGTATAATGTACCTCAAACGGTAAGCGAATGTGTCGGTAAAATGAACGACTACAGAGAGGAGTAATAGACATCCGTGGAAGCATAGTGCACTAAAGAAAGATAGTGTCGCATCGTAGCTAACGAGTTAAAGAGCTTCGTAACGATACACCAGGAACACTCTCCTTACCGGTAGAAACGATACACATACTGAAACCAATAATAATTTAATTCTATGCTGTTTCTACTCTTGATAAATTTTAAAAATAATTAAATATCTAATCTATTAACTCCCAGCTTGATTTAATGCACCCTTCTTTTAAGCTATATGAATTAAATTAAACTAAATTCATAAATACTATTTAGAATTAATTTTTATATAAATTTTAAATTTTTCGATTAAACTACATTTTTAAATTTTTAATAAAAGAAATAATATATTTACGACATTACGGTATATACTTAATTGATAGGTCAACTATTAGATTGTATTGTAAAATATTTGCTATTACTATTTTTCAAATTAATTTGAAAAATTTAAGTCAACACTGATTATAAAAATTTAATTTAATATTAATAATCATTTTTATTAATTAATTCTTAAAAAAGAAAAATTGAAATTACAATAGTATATATTTATTGAAATGTAATTTTATTAAATTGAACAATAAAAATTTTATTTATTTAAATTGAATATATATATGTGTGTATGTGTATATATATATATATATATATATATATATATATATATATATAGAGAGAGAGAGAGAGAGAGAGATCTAGGTGTTACTATTTTAATTCTATATATTCTGCTTGAAAATTGTTAACATTGTTATAAAACATTTCTAGGATAAGAAAAGTCTGATGCGAGACAAAGGATACGTATAATTTACATCAAACCGTAAGCGAATGTGTCGGTAGAATGAACTAGTACACAGACGCGTAGGAGACATCCGCGAAAGCATAGTACACTAAAGAATGATAGTGTCGCATCGTAGCTAACGCGTTAAAGAGCATCGTAACGGTACACAAGGAATACTTTCATTATATTTAGAGATGATAATATAACAAAAATTGTTTTATCTTGCTAATATGTGTTTTACAAGATATATATATATAACAAAATAACAATTATAACATTATAACATTATAACAATTATAACAATTATAACAATTACACTTGTTTGTCTACTCTGTTAGTGCTGCTTCTCCCTCCTCTTCTTGCCAAATTGCATTCCATCTTCGTTTGTTGACGGATCCTGTGATGCAAATAGTCGCAAACTAACACACACACAGCAATATGCGTGTCAGTGTGCATGGCCAAAACAGAGTTGTAACGCATAATATTGCACACGCCTTTGGCATATGCACTGCTGAAGGACCCGGGTAAGGTGTGATTTGTTTCCCGTATATACATTCTACATTTGCGAACATTAGTGAGAAAACTAATCTCTTATAGGCCGCCCAGCGACGAGTCGATGTACTACAAACGCAAGAGGACTAGTTGTTTACTACATTAACCTCTTAGGTACGGTTGAATTTTGTGCGCGGCTGTTTGTCTGTACGGCAGAGTTTGACGCGAATTACGCGTAAAAGATACAACACTGCAATGTGTGATGGATAATACTGTTCTCCACTCAAGCACATTGGAACGAAGTTTTTGATAATTAAATTATTATTTTTCTTAAGGATATGATGCATATATTTTAACTTTAATAATTGAATTTAATAATGAATAATCCAATTGAGTGTGATATATTTTAAAGCAGAGTACGACACATAGACGACGCAAATTTCAAACTCATTGCGCGATAGTGTTTTTCAAATTGCTCTTCGTTTTCTATTTCCGAACTACATTTTGAGGTTAATGATTCTAAAGAAATTCAAGGGTACGGATCGACATGTTAAAAGAAGCATCTGATAATCTATTGTATGTATATATTTCATCTGTTTTATATGTATATATATATAAACATATATATAATATATATTATAGTCTAGTATAAAATCTTTCAAAAAGATACTAACTATATTATTGTTCCTTAATCTCTCAATCTGTAAAAATTCTAATTTCGGTTAACTTGTATAATGTACGTTTACACATACTGAAAGCAGTAATAATTGAATTCTATACTGATTCCACTTTTAATAAATTTAGAAAATAGCAAAATATCAAATCTATTAACCCCAAGCTAGATTTAATTTAATATACATACGTGTGTGTGGGTATATATATATAGATCTAGGTATTACTATTTTAATTCTATATATTCTGCATGAATATTGTTATCATTGTTATAAAACATTTCGAGGATAAGAATAGTCTGTTGCGAAACAAATGGTACGTATAATTTACCTCAAACGGTAAGCGAATTTGTCGGAAGATTGAACTACTACAGAGACGCGTAGTAGCCATCCGCGAAAGCATAGTACACTAAAGAAAGATAGTGTCGCATCGTAGCTAACGCGTTAAAGAGCTTCGTAACGGTACACCAGGAACACTATCCTTACCGGTAAAAACGATATACATACTGAAACCAATAATAATTTAATTCTATGCTGTTTCTACTCTTAATAAATTTTAAACAAAATAAAATATCAAATCTATTAACTCCCAACTAGATTTAATTCACCCTACTTTTAAACTATTTAAATTAAATTATACTAAATTCATAAATACTATTTAGAATAAATTTTAATATAAATTTTAAATTTTTCGATTAAACTACATTTTTAAATTTTTTATAAAGGAAATAACATATTTACGACATTACTGTATAGACTTAATTGATAGGTCAACTATTAGATTGTAGTGTGATATATTTGCTATTACTATTTTTCAAATTAATTTGAAAAATTTAAATCAACGCTGAATATAAAAATTTAATTTAATATTAATAATCATTTATATTAATTAATTCTTAAAAAAGAAAAATTGAAATTACAATAGTATATATTTATTGAAATGTAATTCTATTAAATTGAACAATAAAAATCTTATTTATTTAATTAGAATATATAACGCGTGTGTGTATATATACATATATATAGATCTAGGTGTTACTATTTTAATTCTACATATTCTGCATGAATATTGTTAACATTGTTATTAAACATTTCGAGGGTAAGAATAGTCTGTTGCGAGAAAAGTGGTACGTATAATTTACCTCAAACTGTAAGCGAATGTGTCGGTAAAATGAACTGCTACAGAGACGCGTAGTAGACATACGCGAAAGCATAGTACACTAAAGAAAGATAGTGTCGCATCGTAGCTAACGCGTTAAAGAGCTTCGTAACGACACACCAGGAACACTCTCCTTACCGGTAGAAACGATACACATACTGAAACCAATAATAATTTATTTCTATGCTGTTTCTACTCTTGATAAATTCTAAACATAATAAAATATCAAATCTATAAACTCCTAACTAGATTTAATGCACCCTACCCTTAAACTATTTGAATTAAATTAAACTAAATTCATAAATACTATTTAGAATTAATTTTTATATAAATTTTAAATTTTTGGGTAAACTACATTTTTAAATTTTTTATAAAGGAAATAATATATTTACGACATTACTGTATATACTTAATTGATAGGTCAACTATTAGATTGTAGTGTAAAATATTTGCTATTACTATTTTTCAAATTAATTTGAAAAATTTAAGTCAACCCTGAATATAAAAATTTAATTTAATATTAATAATCATTTTTATTTATTAATTCTTAAAAAAGAAAAATTGAAATTACAATAGTATATATTTATTGAAATGTAATTCTATTAAATTGAACAATAAAAATCTTATTTATTTAATTAGAATATATAACACGTGTGTGTATATATATATATATATATATATATATATAGATCTAGGTGTTACTATTTTAATTCTACATATTCTGCATGAATATTGTTAACATTGTTATTAAACATTTCGAGGGTAAGAATAGTCTGTTGCGAGAAAAGTGGTACGTATAATGTACCTCAAACGGTAAGCGAATGTGTCGGTAAAATGAACGACTACAGAGAGGAGTAATAGACATCCGTGGAAGCATAGTGCACTAAAGAAAGATAGTGTCGCATCGTAGCTAACGAGTTAAAGAGCTTCGTAACGATACACCAGGAACACTCTCCTTACCGGTAGAAACGATACACATACTGAAACCAATAATAATTTAATTCTATGCTGTTTCTACTCTTGATAAATTTTAAAAATAATAAAATATCAAATCTATTAACTCCCAACTAGATATAATGCACACTACTTTTATACTATTTAAATTAAATTATACCAAATTCATAAATACTATTTAGAATAAATTTTTATATAAATTTTAAATTTTTCGATTAAACTACATTTTTAAATTTTTAATAAAAGAAATAATATATTTACGACATTACTGTATATACTTAATTGATAGGTCAACTATTAGATTGTAGTGTAAAATATTTGCTATTACTATTTTTCAAATTAATTTGAAAAATTTAAGTCAACCCTGAATATAAAAATTTAATTTAATATTAATAATCATTTTTATTAATTAATTCTTAAAAAAGAAAAATTGAAATTACAATAGAATATATTTATTGAAATGTAATTTTATTAAATTGAACAATAAAAATTTAATTTATTTACATTTAATATATATACGTGTGTGTGTATATTACATATATAGATCTAGGTATTACTATTTCAATACTATATATTCTGCATGAATATTGTCAACATTGTTATAAAACATTCCGAGGATAAGAATAGTCTGTTGCGAGACAAATGGTACGTATAATTTACCTCAAACGGTAAGCGAATGTGTCGGTAAAATGAATGACTACAGAGAGGAGTAATAGACATCCGTGGAAGCATAGTGCACTAAAGAAAGATAGTGTCGCATCGTAGCTAACGCGTTAAAGAGCTTCGTAACGATACACCAGGAACACTCTCCTTAACGGTAGAAACGATACACATACTGAAACCAATAAGAATTTAATTCTATGCTGTTTCTACTATTAATAAATTTTAAAAATAATAAAATATCAAATCTATTAACTCCCAACTAGATTTAATGCACACTACTTTTAAACTATTTAAATTAAATTATACTAAATTCATAAATACTATTTAGAATAAATTTTTATATAAATTTTAAATTTTTCGATTAAACTACATTTTTAAATTTTTAATAAAGGAAATAATATATTTACGACATTACTGTATATACTTAATTGATAGGTCAACTATTAGATTGTAGTGTAAAATATTTGCTATTACTATTTTTCAAATTAATTTGAAAAATTTAAATCAACACTGATTATAAAATTTTACTTTATTATTAATAATCATTTTCATTATTTATTTCTAAAAAAAGAAAAATTGAAATTACAATAGTATATATTTATTGAAATGTAATTTTATTAAATTGAACAATAAAAATTTAATTTATTTAAATTTAATATACATACGTGTGTGTGGGTATATATATATAGATCTAGGTATTACTATTTTAATTCTATATATTCTGCTTGAAAATTGTTAACATTGTTATAAAACATTTCGATGATAAGAATAGTCTGTTGCGAGACAAATGGTACGTATAATTTACCTCAAACGGTAAGCGAATGTGTCGGTAAAATGAATGATTACAGAGAGGAGTAATAGACATCCGTGGAAGCATAGTGCACTAAAGAAAGATAGTGTCGCATCGTAGCTAACGCGTTAAAGAGCTTCGTAACGATACACCAGGAACACTCTCCTTAACGGTAGAAACGATACACATACTGAAACCAATAAGAATTTAATTCTATGCTGTTTCGACTAATAATAAATTTTAAAAATAATAAAATATCAAATCTATTAACTCCCAACTAGATATAATGCACACTACTTTTATACTATTTAAATTAAATTATACCAAATTCATAAATACTATTTAGAATAAATTTTTATATAAATTTTAAATTTTTCGATTAAACTACATTTTTAAATTTTTAATAAAAGAAATAATATATTTACGACATTACTGTATATACTTAATTGATAGGTCAACTATTAGATTGTAGTGTAAAATATTTGCTATTACTATTTTTCAAATTAATTTGAAAAATTTAAGTCAACCCTGAATATAAAAATTTAATTTAATATTAATAATCATTTTTATTAATTAATTCTTAAAAAAGAAAAATTGAAATTACAATAGAATATATTTATTGAAATGTAATTTTATTAAATTGAACAATAAAAATTTAATTTATTTACATTTAATATATATACGTGTGTGTGTATATTACATATATAGATCTAGGTATTACTATTTCAATACTATATATTCTGCATGAATATTGTCAACATTGTTATAAAACATTCCGAGGATAAGAATAGTCTGTTGCGAGACAAATGGTACGTATAATTTACCTCAAACGGTAAGCGAATGTGTCGGTAAAATGAATGACTACAGAGAGGAGTAATAGACATCCGTGGAAGCATAGTGCACTAAAGAAAGATAGAGTCGCATCGTAGCTAACGCGTTAAAGAGCTTCGTAACGATACACCAGGAACACTCTCCTTAACGGTAGAAACGATACACATACTGAAACCAATAAGAATTTAATTCTATGCTGTTTCTACTATTAATAAATTTTAAAAATAATAAAATATCAAATCTATTAACTCCCAACTAGATTTAATGCACACTACTTTTATACTATTTAAATTAAATTATACTAAGTTCATAAATACTATTTAGAATAAATTTTTATATATATTTTAAATTTTTCGATTAAACTACATTTTTAAATTTTTAATAAAAGAAATAATATATTTACGACATTACTGTATATACTTAATTGATAGGTCAACTATTAGAATGTATTGTAAAATATTTGCTATTACTATTTTTCAAATTAATTTGAAAAATTTAAGTCAACACTGATTATAAAAATTTAATTTAATATTAATAATCATTTTCATTAATTAATTCTTAAAAAAGAAAAATTGAAATTACAATAGTATATATTTATTGAAATGTAATTTTATTAAATTGAACAATAAAAATTTTATTTATTTAATTTGAATATATATACGTGTGTGTGTATATATATATATATATAGATCTAGGTGTTACTATTTTAATTCTATATACTCTGCATGAATATTGTTAACATTGTTATAAAATATTTCGAGGATAAGAATAGTCTGTTGCGAGACAAATGGTACGTATAATTTACCTCAAACGGTAAGCGAATGTGTCGGTAAAATGAACTACTACAGAGACGCGTAGTTGACATCCGTGAAAGCATAGTACACTAAAGAATGATAGTGTCGCATCGTAGCTAACGCGTTAAAGAGCTTCGTAACGATACACCAGGAAAACTCTCCTTGCAGGTAGAAACGATACACATACTGAAACCAATAATAATTTAATTCTATGCTGTTTCTACTCTTGATAAATTTTAAAAATAATAAAATATCAAATCTATTAACTCCCAACTAGATTTAATGCACCCTACTTTTAAACTATTTAAATTAAATTATATTAAACTCATAAATACTATTTAGAATAAATTTTTATATAAATTTTAAATTTTTCGATTAAACTACATTTTTAAATTTTTAGTAAAAGAAATAATATATTTACGACATTACTGTATATACTTAATTGATAGGTCAACTATTAGATTGAATTGTAAAATATCTGCTATTATTATTTTTCAGATTAATTTTAAATATTTTAATCAACACTGACTAGAAAAATTTAATTTAATATTAATAATCATTTTTATTAATTAATTCTTAAAAAAGAAAAATTGAAATTACAATAGAATGTATTTATTGAAATGGAATTTTATTAAATTGAACAATAAAAATTTAATTTATTTAAATTTAATATACATGCGTGTGTGTGGGTATATATATATAGATCTAGGTATTACTATTTTAATTCTATATATTCTGCTTGAAAATTGTTAACATTGTTATAAAACATTTCGATGATAAGAATAGTCTGTTGCGAGACAAATGGTACGTATAATTTACCTCAAACGGTAAGCGAATGTGTCGGTAAAATGAATGATTACAGAGAGGAGTAATAGACATCCGTGGAAGCATAGTGCACTAAAGAAAGATAGTGTCGCATCGTAGCTAACGCGTTAAAGAGCTTCGTAACGATACACCAGGAACACTCTCCTTAACGGTAGAAACGATACACATACTGAAACCAATAAGAATTTAATTCTATGCTGTTTCGACTAATAATAAATTTTAAAAATAATAAAATATCAAATCTATTAACTCCCAACTAGATATAATGCACACTACTTTTATACTATTTAAATTAAATTATACCAAATTCATAAATACTATTTAGAATAAATTTTTATATAAATTTTAAATTTTTCGATTAAACTACATTTTTAAATTTTTAATAAAAGAAATAATATATTTACGACATTACTGTATATACTTAATTGATAGGTCAACTATTAGATTGTAGTGTAAAATATTTGCTATTACTATTTTTCAAATTAATTTGAAAAATTTAAGTCAACCCTGAATATAAAAATTTAATTTAATATTAATAATCATTTTTATTAATTAATTCTTAAAAAAGAAAAATTGAAATTACAATAGAATATATTTATTGAAATGTAATTTTATTAAATTGAACAATAAAAATTTAATTTATTTACATTTAATATATATACGTGTGTGTGTATATTACATATATAGATCTAGGTATTACTATTTCAATACTATATATTCTGCATGAATATTGTCAACATTGTTATAAAACATTCCGAGGATAAGAATAGTCTGTTGCGAGACAAATGGTACGTATAATTTACCTCAAACGGTAAGCGAATGTGTCGGTAAAATGAATGACTACAGAGAGGAGTAATAGACATCCGTGGAAGCATAGTGCACTAAAGAAAGATAGTGTCGCATCGTAGCTAACGCGTTAAAGAGCTTCGTAACGATACACCAGGAACACTCTCCTTAACGGTAGAAACGATACACATACTGAAACCAATAAGAATTTAATTCTATGCTGTTTCTACTATTAATAAATTTTAAAAATAATAAAATATCAAATCTATTAACTCCCAACTAGATTTAATGCACACTACTTTTATACTATTTAAATTAAATTATACTAAGTTCATAAATACTATTTAGAATAAATTTTTATATATATTTTAAATTTTTCGATTAAACTACATTTTTAAATTTTTAATAAAAGAAATAATATATTTACGACATTACTGTATATACTTAATTGATAGGTCAACTATTAGAATGTATTGTAAAATATTTGCTATTACTATTTTTCAAATTAATTTGAAAAATTTAAGTCAACACTGATTATAAAAATTTAATTTAATATTAATAATCATTTTCATTAATTAATTCTTAAAAAAGAAAAATTGAAATTACAATAGTATATATTTATTGAAATGTAATTTTATTAAATTGAACAATAAAAATTTTATTTATTTAATTTGAATATATATACGTGTGTGTGTATATATATATATATATAGATCTAGGTGTTACTATTTTAATTCTATATACTCTGCATGAATATTGTTAACATTGTTATAAAATATTTCGAGGATAAGAATAGTCTGTTGCGAGACAAATGGTACGTATAATTTACCTCAAACGGTAAGCGAATGTGTCGGTAAAATGAACTACTACAGAGACGCGTAGTAGACATCCGTGAAAGCATAGTACACTAAAGAATGATAGTGTCGCATCGTAGCTAACGCGTTAAAGAGCTTCGTAACGATACACCAGGAAAACTCTCCTTGCAGGTAGAAACGATACACATACTGAAACCAATAATAATTTAATTCTATGCTGTTTCTACTCTTGATAAATTTTAAAAATAATAAAATATCAAATCTATTAACTCCCAACTAGATTTAATGCACCCTACTTTTAAACTATTTAAATTAAATTATATTAAACTCATAAATACTATTTAGAATAAATTTTTATATAAATTTTAAATTTTTCGATTAAACTACATTTTTAAATTTTTAGTAAAAGAAATAATATATTTACGACATTACTGTATATACTTAATTGATAGGTCAACTATTAGATTGAATTGTAAAATATCTGCTATTATTATTTTTCAGATTAATTTTAAATATTTTAATCAACACTGACTAGAAAAATTTAATTTAATATTAATAATCATTTTTATTAATTAATTCTTAAAAAAGAAAAATTGAAATTACAATAGAATGTATTTATTGAAATGGAATTTTATTAAATTGAACAATAAAAATTTAATTTATTTAAATTTAATATACATGCGTGTGTGTGGGTATATATATATAGATCTAGGTATTACTATTTTAATTCTATATATTCTGCTTGAAAATTGTTAACATTGTTATAAAACATTTCTAGGATAAGAAAAGTCTGATGCGAGACAAAGGATACGTATAATTTACATCAAACCGTAAGCGAATGTGTCGGTAGAATGAACTAGTACACAGACGCGTAGGAGACATCCGCGAAAGCATAGTACATTAAAGAATGATAGTGTCGCATCGTAGCTAACGCGTTAAAGAGCATCGTAACGGTACACAAGGAATACTTTCATTATATTTAGAGATGATAATATAACAAAAATTGTTTTATCTTGCTAATATGTGTTTTACAAGATATATATATATATAACAATATAACAATTATAACATTATGACATTATAACAATTATAACAATTACACTTGTTTGGCTACTCTGTTAGTGCTGCTTCTCCCTCCTCTTCTTGCCAAATTGCATTCCATCTTCGTTTGTTGACGGATCCTGTGATGCAAATAGTCGCAAACTAACACACACACAGCAATATGCGTGTCAGTGTGCATGGCCAAAACAGAGTTGTAACGCATAATATTGCACACGCCTTTGGCATATGTACTGCTGAAGGACCCGGGTAAGGTGTGATTTGTTTCCCGTATATACATTCTACATTTGCGAACATTAGTGAGAAAACTAATATCTTACAGGCCGCCCAGCGACGAGTCGATGTACTACAAATGCAAGAGGACTAGTTGTTTACTACATTAACCTCTTAGGTACGGTTGAATTTTGTGCGCGGCTGTTTGTCTGTACGGCAGAGTTTGACGCGAATTACGCGTAAAAGATACAACACTGCAATGTGTGATGGATAATACTGTTCTCCACTCAAGCACATTGGAACGAAGTTTTTGATAATTAAATTATTATTTTTCTTAAGGATATGATGCATATACTTTAACTTTAATAATTGAATTTAATAATGAATAATCCAATTGAGTGTGATATATTTTGAAGCAGAGTACGACACATAGACGACGCAAATTTCAAACTCATTGCGCGATAGTGTTTTTCAAATTGCTCTTCGTTTTCTATTTCCGAACTACATTTTGAGGTTAATGATTCTAAAGAAATTCAAGGGTACGGATCGACATGTCAAAAGAAGCATCTGATAATCTATTGTATATATATATTTCATCTGTTTTATATGTATATATATATAAATATATATATAATATATATTATAGTCTAGTATAAAATCTTTCAAAAAGATTCTAACTATATTATTGCTCATTAATCTGTCAATCTGTAAAAATTCTAATTTCGGTTTACTCGTATAATGTACGTTTACACATACTGAAACCAGTAATAACTGAATTCTATACTGATTCCACTTTTAATAAATTTAAAAAATAGCAAAATATCAAATCCATTAACCCCATACTAGATTTAATGCTCCCTACTCTTAAAGTATTTAAATTAAATTATTCTAAAGTCATAAATACTATTTAGAATAAATTTTTATACAAATTTTAAACTTCTCGATTGAATTAATTTTTTAAATTTTTTGTAAGAGAAATAATATATATACTACACTAATATAAATATTTAATTGATAGAGCCACTATTAAATTCTATTATAAAATATTTAATATTAGTATTTTGCAAATTAATTTTAAAAATTTAAATTAATATTAATTATTATTATCATTTGTATTAATTAGTTCTAAAAAAGTAAAAATGGAAATTACAATAGTATATATTTATTGAAATGTAATTTTATTAAATTGAAAAATAAAGATTTAATTTATTTAAATTTAACGCATGTACGTGAGTGTGTGTGTGTATATATATAGATCTAGGCATTACTATATTAATTCTATATATTCTGCATGAATATTGTTAACATTGTTTTAAAACATTTCTAGGATAAGAAAAGTCTGATGCGAGACAAAGGATACGTATAATTTACATCAAACCGTAAGCGAATGTGTCGGTAGAATGAACTAGTACACAGACGCGTAGGAGACATCCGCGAAAGCATAGTACACTAAAGAATGATAGTGTCGCATCCTAGCTAACGCGTTAAAGAGCATCGTAACGGTACGCAAGGAATACTTTCATTATATTTAGAGATGATAATATAACAAAAATTGTTTTATCTTGCTAATATGTGTTTTACAAGATATATATATATAACAATATAACAATTATAACATTATGACATTATAACAATTATAACAATTATAACAATTACACTTGTTTGGCTACTCTGTTAGTGCTGCTTCTCCCTCCTCTTCTTGCCAAATTGCATTCCATCTTCGTTTGTTGACGGATCCTGTGATGCAAATAGTCGCAAACTAACACACACACAGCTATATGCGTGTAAGTGTGCGCGGCCAAAACAGAGTTGTAACGCATAATATTACACACGCCTTTGGCATATGCACTGCTGAAGGACCCGGGTAAGGTGTGATTTGTTTCCCGTATATACATTCTACATTTGCGAACATTAGTGAGATAACTAATATCTTATAGGCCGCCCAGCGACGAGTCGATGTACTACAAACGATGTACTACAAACTAGAGGACTTGTTGTTTACTACATTAACCTCTTAGGTACGGTTGAATTTTGTGCGCGGCTGTTTGTCTGTACGGCAGAGTTTGACGCGAATTACGCGTAAAAGATACAACACTGCAATGTGTGATGGATAATACTGTTCTCCACTCAAGCACATTGGAACGAAGTTTTTGATAATTAAATTATTATTTTTCTTAAGGATATGATGCATATACTTTAACTTTAATAATTGAATTTAATAATGAATAATCCAATTGAGTGTGATATATTTTAAAGCAGAGTACGACACATAGACGATGCAAATTTCAAACTCATTGCGCGATAGTGTTTTTCAAATTGCTCTTCGTTTTCTATTTCCGAACTACATTTTGAGGTTAGTGATTCTAAAGAAATTCAAGGGTACGGATCGACATGTTAAAAGAAGCATCTGATAATCTATTGTATATATATATTTCATCTGTTTTATATGTATATATATATAAATATATGTCGGAGATGAAAGAACACCGGAGCCTCCCCTTTGGAGCGGTGGGAGGACCCCCTTAGCGCTGTAATCCAGATTTCATCATAGCCGCACTAAGAAACTGTTGTAATTCGATCCGACTGTACTTATTCGGAATTTATGATAGTGAGCTCGGGCTCGAGGTGACAACCGTTCGCCGAACGTAGTCGCGGTCAAGGGATGAACGTTTTATCTAACAGAGGCATGAAGTAACTCTATAGCTTTCCTTAATAGAAATACTTGGGACGGGGCACGACGGTAAACATTTCAACGATTTCTGTCCCGTGGCTCGCCACACGCAGACCTTGTCCTTCGGGTAAGACGATTGCCAGATGCCAACGCATCTTCACAGTATATGTTTAGCTGGGCGAGGACCCGCTACGAATATTAAATTTCAATTACACAAAGTCTCTCAAATAGACAAATGGCCTGTGCCCCGACTACGGGAAGATAAGAGAAATCTATCCTTCCACGAACGACGCTTCTCGCTAGCAACTTTCCCCAAGGACAGCTAATATCTTTCTCTAACCACCAACATGGAAATTGACCAATTAACAGCAACGTCAATTTCCCTCACCCTTCGAGCGAAGACTTTTCTCTGCGAATCCGATGATCTCGTGCCCTTAGGCACAACCATCATAGTTTTCTTCGACAGCGTCACCGCGACGGAGAGTCACTCTCTAGTGCGATCTCATCAGTAATCGACCTGTCTTTTGTATACGAAATAACTGCCCCCGTGCTCTAACATACAGTGTAACTTAGACGCAAACGAAGGGTAAAGTCCAGTATCCGTTGACCGCGGAAACGTTGCCGGAGCCGAGACCATTGTCATAGCGCCGCGAATATCGAAACCTTGTGATTACCTATCGACGCTGTAAATCTCCCTAATTTGTGTCAATAAACTCAACCATTGTTACACCGCACCTATGGCTAATTCCAACGAAGATTCACCGAACACCCCCACCCCCAATCCTGACGTGTATCCGACATCAGAAGTGAGATTCCGATCGGTTATGACGGTGAACGGAATGAGGGCCATTTTGCGCGGCCTAGTGGAGGAGCTGAATTTGAAGCCGAGTACGGAACCTACCAAAACTGTGCTACCGGACTTTAACCCTGACATCCCGGGCGCCGATCCAGTCGCATGGTGTACCACGGCTGGTCTGATTATGAAGGACCACCCCCTACAAGACCGTTCGCTAGCCACCGCTTTGAGCAGTGCTCTGAAGGGTTCCGCAGCAAATTGGTTTTCGCAGGGAGTGTTCGAAGAAGGCCTCACTTGGCCAGCGTTTACGGAACTTTTTACGACGCGTTTTGGTGGCAAGGATACAGCAACCTCGACACTAATGAAGATACTTAACGAACAACCACAGAAGGGCGAAAACACGGCGGCTTTCGCCGCTCGCGTCCGTTTCCTCATAAAGATGAAGTGGCAACATATAACCTTGCCGGAATTATTCAATGCTATCGCCTTTTATCGGGTGAAGTCAGTCGACCGGCGTATCGAACGAGTGGCACTCGAGAAGGATATCCGGACCGAGGACCAATTTTTAAGCGAAATAAGGGTCTTCGCTCACGAGAAGAGGCCGGCGACAAGCAATACACCAACTAGCCCCGAAACCAAACGACACAAGCTGTCCGACCCCCAGAACAAGTGCCTCTACTGCGGTGCCTTTGGACATAAAATGACGGAGTGCCGCCAGAAGATGCGGGCCGAGAAACGGAAGATACGACGTCCAGAAGGAGGCCGACAAGCTACATCATCTAAGCCGGTTTGCTTCAAGTGTCAAGCGGAAGGACACATCGCCTCTGACTGCCCGCTGCGGAAGGAGAGAGGAGACAACAACGGCCAGGAACGTCGAGTCGAATCCTGCGTGGTGGAGGCCCCAACCGGTAAATTAAGCCTCCAGGGTGAGTCGTTCCCATTTTGCTTCGATTCTGGGGCCGAATGCTCGTTAATTAAGGAGTCCGTTGCCCCGAAATTTCCTGGCATACGAACGGCCGACGTAGTAGTAATGCGAGGGATAGGGAATACATGCGTTAAGAGTACGTCGCAGATCTTGTCCACCGTATGCATCAACGGTTTTGCGCTCGAGATAACTTTTCACGTCCTCCCCGATAGCCACTTAAAATACGATATCATGATTGGTCGCGAAATTTTGAGCCAAGGCTTCGACGTACATATTACGCGCGACAGTCTCAATATTTGCAAAACGAAAATAGTTAACACCTGTAATAGGACTGTCGAAAACGAGATCGATCTCGGTGAAGTAGACACCGAGGTACTCGGTAACGATAAGGGCCGGTTAATTTCCATTCTCGAAAGGTTTAAAAACTCATTCATCACGGGTTTCCCACGTACTCGTGTAACTACGGGCCAGCTAGAGATACGACTAATCGACCCTAACGTTACCGTTCAAAGAAGTCCTTACAGACTTAGCGAGGAAGAGCGAGAAACCGTGCGGGAGAGAATTAGCGAACTAATTAAAGCAAACATTATAAGACCTAGTAAGTCACCGTTCGCAAGTCCTATGTTGCTCGTGAAGAAGAAGGACGGCTCGGATAGACTGTGCGTAGACTTCCGAGCGCTAAATAAAAATACGGTTGCGGATCGGTATCCCCTACCCCTTATCGCAGACCAAATTGCGAGATTACAGAACGCGAAATACTTCATTAGCCTGGATATGGCCAGCGGGTTCCACCAAATCCCCATACATCCCAATTCAACGGAGTATACCGCGTTCGTTACACCCGACGGACAATATGAGTATGTAACAATGCCGTTCGGATTGAAAAATGCACCGTCCGTTTTTCAGAGGGCCATCTTTAACGCCTTAGGCGACCTTGCGTATTCTTACGTCGTCGTTTATTTAGATGACGTCTTAGTTATTGCCGACTCGATAGATCAAGCTCTAGAAAGGTTGAACACCGTACTAGATACTCTTGTGAAAGCCGGATTTTCGTTCAACTTCGCGAAATGTTCTTTTCTGAAAACAACGGTACTTTACTTGGGATATATAATCCATAACGGAGAAGTTCGCCCCAACCCGGGTAAAATACACGCCTTAAGTTCCTTACCCGCGCCAACGACCGTCACTCAGCTCAGATAATTCATCGGGTTAGCTTCGTATTTCCGTAGGTTCGTCCCTAAATTCTCGCAGATAAACCCCTGTATGCGCTCACCTCAGGTAGCAAAAACATAACATGGTCAGATAGGCACGAGAAAATCAGACAATAGGTAGTTTCCGTCCTGACCGACGCGCCGGTACTAATGATATTCGACCCTAATTACCCAATTGAGCTACATACCGACGCCAGCTCGGAGGGCTACGGAGCGATCTTGATGCATAAAGTCGAAGGTAAAAATAGAGTAATCGAGTACTACAGCAAAAGAACTACCCCCGCGGAATCTAGATATCATTCCTACGAACTAGAAACGTTAGCAGTCGTAAACGCCATCAAGCATTTCCGTCACTACCTACACGGACGAGAATTCCTTGTTGTTACGGATTGCAATTCGCTGAAAGCGTCAAGTAACAAAGCGCATTTGAACGACAGAGTCCACAGGCGGTGGGCCTACTTGCAGACTTTCACCTTCGACATTATGTACCGAGAAGGGAAGAGGATGTCCCACGTAGATTTCTTCTCGCGAAATCTCGTAGACTTAGGCCACCGTAAAATTGATAAAATTGCGGAGAAAGAAATCAACTGGGCCGAAATATCGGAAGACTGGCTACTGGCCGAACAGCGTCGCGACCCGCAAATTATAGAAACTACCCGCAAACTACGAAACGACGAGCTCGCGGAAGATATCGCGAATACCTATGAGTTGCGCTCAGGTATCCTCTATCGCAAAGTGCAGCGGAGGGGTAGAACCCTCTGCTTGCCCATTGTCCCGAGAGGCTTTAGATGGTCCGTTATCAACCATGTGCATCAGTCGATTATGCACTTGGGTTGGGATAAGACGCTCGAGAAGCTGTACGAGTATTACTGGTTCGAAGGAATGGCGAAGTACGTTCGCAAATTCGTAGAGAACTGTCATGCCTGTAGAGTTTCGAAGGCAAGCTCGGGTAAGATCCAGGCCGAGCTACATCCTATACCTAAGACCAGCATACCTTGGCATACGGTCCACATGGACATAACGGGTAAGCTAAGCGGTAAAAAGGATTCCAAAGAATATGTCATTGTTTTAGTCGATGCTTTCACGAAGTTTGTACACTTACATCATACCCGTAAGATAGACTCCTTTAACACCATCGAAGCTCTCAAGTCCGCTATATTTTTATTCGGCAGTCCCTGCCGGATAATAGCAGATCAGGGTAGATGTTTTACGGGCAAGGAATTTCAGGAGTTCTGTGAAAGCAAACAAATTAAAGTCCACTTGATAGCGACCGGTGCTAGTAGAGCCAATGGGCAGGTAGAGCGTGTTATGAGTACGTTGAAAAATATGTTCACGGTAGTAGAGACGACCGGTCGATCATGGCAAGACGCGATTGGGGAGATACAATTGGCCCTGAATTGCACCACCAACCGCGTGACTAAAGCGAGCCCACTGGAACTACTAATCGGTAGGACAGCAAGACCGTACGACTTGTTGCCACCTGATAGCGTTGAAGAAAGAGAAATAGATATCTCTGATGTAAGACAACAGGCGACAAAAAATATAGAAAGTAGCGCCAAACACGACAAAGAAAGATTCGTTAACACCAAAGCTAAAGTGGTTAGGTTTAACGTCGGTGATTTCGTATTGCGCAAAATCGAGGAAAGAAACCAAACCAAGTTAGATCCAAAGTTTAGGGGCCCATTCGTAATAGCAGAGATTTTGGAAGGGGATAGATATACTTTAAAGACATTAGATGGCAAACGATCGTATAAATACAGTCATGATAGATTAAGAAAAATGCCGAATAGTTGCGTTCCTGCTGAGTTGGACGTCTGTAGTGATGACAATGGCAGTGACAATGACGATATGACTACACCGATCTCAGAGGATCATTAACACTATGACTATGACATTTAACACAATGTTTCCACACACAAGCCTAGTGCGACCACACACTAGCATTCGATATTTCCACACAAGCCTAGTACGACCACACACTAGCATTCGATATTTCCACACAAGCCTAGTGCGACCACACACTAGCATTCGATATTTCCACACAAGCCTAGTGCGACCACACACTAGCATTCGATATTTCCTCACAAGCCTAGTGCGAATACACACTAGCATTCGGCATTCCCACATAAGCCTAGTGATACCATACACGCATTCAGTGTCTCCATACACGCCTATTACATCAATGCACCCGCACCCAGTGTCTCCACACACGCCCAGTGCGGTAATATGATCCAACAAACTGAGACTCATCCGTGTACGAAATCGAAAATGATCTGTCATGTCATTACGGTCTGACCGGTGACTCACAAGATGCAACTGGCGCTTTGAATACCAATCATAATGCTACTGACTTTTGTGTTTTTTCTTCCCTACTTTATCATTAAATATCCAATCGAAATTTTTGTTGTTAACCTGGGCCCTTGACCTATTTGGACAGTTAGTTAAGCCATAAAGAAACCAGTACAATATAATTTAGCTAAACTATACAGGAACAAAATACCAGTTATATCAAGTTTAATATTAGGAAAACCCAATATTTTAGATCCACCCGAGGACGTGTGATAGTCAGAATGGCCGTGTCGGAGATGAAAGAACACCGGAGCCTCCCCTTTGGAGCGGTGGGAGGACCCCCTTAGCGCTGTAATCCAGATTTCATCATAGCCGCACTAAGAAACTGTTGTAATTCGATCCGACTATACTTATTCGAAATTTATGATAGTGAGCTCGGGCTCGAGGTGACAACCGTTCGCCGAACGTAGTCGCGGTCAAGGGATGAACGTTTTATCTAACAGAGGCATGAAGTAACTCTATAGCTTTCCTTAAAAGAAATACTTGGGACGGGGCACGACGGTAAACATTTCAACGATTTCTGTCCCGTGGCTCGCCACACGCAGACTTTGTCCTTCGGGTAAGACGGGAAGATAAGAGAAATCTATCCTTCCACGAACGACGCTTCTCGCTAGCAACTTTCCCCAAGGACAGCTAATATCTTTCTCTAACCACCAACATGGAAATTGACCAATTAACAGCAACGTCAATTTCCCTCACCCTTCGAGCGAAGACTTTTCTCCGCGAATCCGATGATCTCGTGCCATTAGGCACACCCATCATAGTTTTCTTCGACAGCGTCACCGCGACGGAGAGTCACTCTCTAGTGCGATCTCATCAGTAATCGACCTGTCTTTTGTATACGAAATAATTGCCCCCGTGCTCTAACATACAGTGTAACTTAGACGCAAACGAAGGGTAAAGTCCAGTATCCGTTGACCGCGGAAACGTTGCCGGAGCCGAGACCATTGTCATAGCGCCGCGAATATCGAAACCTTGTGATTACCTACCGACGCTGTAAATCTCCCTAATTTGTGTCAATAAATTCAACCATTGTTACACCGCACCTATGGCTAATTCCAACGAAGATTCACCGAACACCCCCACCCCCAATCCTGACGTGTATCCGACATATATATATAATATATATTATGGTCTAGTATAAAATCTTTCAAAAAGATTCTAACTATATTATTGCTCATTAATCTATCAATCCGTAAAAATTCTAATTTCGGTTTACTCGTATAATGTACGTTTACACATACTGAAACCAGTAATAACTGAATTCTATACTGATTCCACTTTTAATAAATTTAAAAAATAGCAAAATAACAAATGTATTAACCCCAAACTAGATTTAATGCTCCCTACTCTTAAAGTATTTAAATTAAATTATTCTAAAGTCATAAATACTATTTAGAATAAATTTTTATACAAATTTTAAAATTCTCGATTGAATTAATTTTTTAAATTTTTTGTAAGAGAAATAATATATATAAGACATTAATATAAATATTTAATTGATAGAGCAACTATTAAATTCTATTATAAAATATTTAATATTAGTATTTTTCAAATTAATTTAAAAAATTTAAATTAATATTAATTATTATTATCATTTGTATTAATTATTTCTCAAAAAAGTAAAAATGGAAATTACAATAGTATATATTTATTGAAATGTAATTTTATTAAATTGAAAAATAAAGATTTAATTTATTTAAATTTAACGCATGTACGTGAGTGTGTGTGTGTATATATATAGATCTAGGCATTACTATATTAATTCTATATATTCTGCATGAATATTGTTAACATTGTTATAAAACATTTCGAGGATAAGAATAGTCTGTTGCGAGACAAATGGTACGTATAATTTAACTCAAACGGTAAGCGAATGTGTCGGTAGATTGAACTACTACAGAGACGCGTAGTAGACATCCGCGAAAGCATAGTACACTAAGCAAAGATAGTGTCGCATCGTAGCAAATGCGTTAAACAGCTTCGTAACGGTACACCAGGAACACTATCCTTACCGGTAAAAACGATACACATACTGAAACCAATAATAATTTAATTCTATGCTGTTTCTACTCTTAATAAATTTTAAACGTAATAAAATATCAAATCTATTAACACCCAACTAGATTTAATGCACTCTACTTTTAAACTATTTGAATTAAATTATACTACATTCATAAATACTATTTAGAATTAATTTTTATATAAATTTTAAATTTTTAGGGTAAACTACATTTTTAAATTTTTTATAAAGGAAATAATATATTTACGACATTACTGTGTATACTTAATTGATAGGTCAACTATTAGATTGTAGTGTAAAATATATGCTATTACCATTTATCAAATTAATTTTAAAAATTTAAATCTACACTGATTATAAAAATTTAATTTAATATTAATAATCATTTTCATTAATTAATTCTTAAAAAAGAAAAATTGAAATTACAATAGTATATATTTATTGAAATGTAATTCTATTAAATTGAACAATAAAAGTTTTATTTATTTAATTAGAATATATATACACGTGTGTGTATATATATATATATAGATCTAGGTGTTACTATATTAATTCTATATATTCTGCATGAATATTGTTAACATTGTTATTAAACATTTCGGGGATAAGAATAGTCTGTTGCGAGAAAAATGGTACGTATAATTTACCTCAAACGGTAAGCGAATGTGTCGGTAAAATGAACTACTACAGAGACGCGTAGTAGACATCCGCGAAAACATAGTACACTAAAGAAAGATAGTGTCGCATCGTAGCTAACGCGTTAATGAGCTTCGTAACGACACACCAGGAACACTCTCCTTACCGGTAGATACGATACACATACTGAAACCAACAATAATTTAATTCTATGCTGTTTCTACTCTTGATAAATTTTAAAAATAATAAAATATCAAATCTATTAACTCCCAACTAGATTTAATGCACCCTACTTTTAAACTGTTTGAATTAAATTATACTACATTCATAAATACTATTTAGAATTAATTTTTATATAAATTTTAAATTTTTCGGGTAAACTACATTTTTAAATTTTTTATAAAGGAAATAATATATTTACGACATTACTGTATATACATAATAGATAGGTCAACTATTAGATTGTAGTGTAAAATATATGCTATTACTATTTTTCAAATTAATTTTAAAAATTTAAATCTACACTGATTATAAAAATTTAATTTAATATTAATAATCATTTTTATTAATTAATTCTTAAAAAAGTAATATTCAAATTACAATAGTATATATTTATTGAATTGTCATTTTATAATATTGGACAATAGAAATTTAATTTATTTAAATTTAATATACTTACGTGTGTGTGAGTATATATATATATAGATCTAGGTGTTACTATTTTAATTCTATATATTCTGCTTGAAAATTGTTAAAATTGTTATAAAACATTTCGAGGATAAGAATAGTCTGATGCGTGACAAATGATACGTATAATTTACATCAAACCGTAAGCGAATGTGTCGGTAGAATGAACTAGTACACAGACGCGTAGGAGACATCCGCGAAAGCATAGTACACTAAAGAATGATAGTGTCGCATCCTAGCTAACGCGTTAAAGAGCAGCGTAAAGGTACACAAGGAATACTTTCATTATATTTAGAGATGATAATATAAAAAAAATTGTTTTATCTTTCTAATATGTGTTTTACAAGACATATATATAACAATATAACAATTATAACATTATGACATTATAACAATTATAACAATTCTAACAATTACTCTTATTTGGCTACTCTGTTAGTGCTGCTTCTCCCTCCTCTTCTTGCCAAATTGCATTCCATCTTCGTTTGTTGACGGATCCTGTGATGCAAATAGTCGCAAACTAACACACACACAGCAATATGCGTGTCAGTGTGCATGGCCAAAACAGAGTTGTAACGCATAATATTTCGCACGCCTTTGGCATATGCACTGCTGAAGGACCCGGGTAAGGTGTGATTTGTTTCCCGTATATACATTCTACATTTGCGAACATTAGTGAGAAAACTAATCTCTTATAGGCCGCCCAGCGACGAGTCGATGTACTACAAACGCAAGAGGACTAGTTGTTTACTACATTAACCTCTTAGGTACGGTTGAATTTTGTGCGCGGCTGTTTGTCTGTACGGCAGAGTTTGACGCGAATTACGCGTAAAAGATACAACACTGCAATGTGTGATGGATAATACTGTTCTCCACTCAAGCACATTGGAACGAAGTTTTTGATAATTAAATTATTATTTTTCTTAAGGATATGATGCATATATTTTAACTTTAATAATTGAATTTAATAATGAATAATCCAATTGAGTGTGATATACTTTAAAGCAGAGTACGACACATAGACGACGCAAATTTCAAACTCATTGCGCGATAGTGTTTTTCAAATTGCTCTTCGTTTTCTATTTCCGAACTACATTTTGAGGTTAATGATTCTAAAGAAATTCAAGGGTACGGATCGACATGTTAAAAGAAGCATCTGATAATCTATTGTATGTATATATTTCATCTGTTTTATATGTATATATATATGTCGGGTTGGCGTTACGATTAGAGTTAGGGTTAAGGGCGTAAACGAATCCCTATTGACACTAGACGTGATCACTATGCAATAGAGGAGATATTTACTAGTGCAAACATGACCATGTTGGAATTGGACAAGTAATCGCGATAATTTGATACTCGAGAAGCTAATGACAATGATCTTAGGCTCAATAACGAATCCACGGTCAACGGGATGACGAACTCTACTCTTCTTTAGCGTCTAAGTTGTACTCAATGTTAATGCATGGGGCCATCACTACGTATCCGAGAGTTACTTGAATCGTCGTCGAGATCGTACCGGATAGTAACTCTCCGTCTCGACGATGCCGTCGAGGAAAACTATAATGGGTGGGTCTAAGGACATGAGATCCTCGGATTCGTCAAAGAAAGCTTTCGTTCCAAAGGTGAGGGAAATTAGCGCTGTTGATAATTGGTCGATCTCCATATCGGCGTTTTGAAAGAGATGCTGGCCGCCCTTGAGGGGAGGTTGTTGACGGGGGCATCGTTCGTGGAAGATAGGCTTCTCCTATCGTCCCGTAGTTGCAACAAGGACTGTTTGTCTAAATGAAGAACTTTGCTTGACTAAATCTTAAGATTTATTGCGGGTCCTCAAGTTAGCTAAACATACTGCGGAGGTATATTGACATCTGGAGATCATCTTACCCGAAGGATAGGATCTGCGTGTGGCGAGCCACGGAACAGAAACCTTTGAAATATTTACTGCCACGTGTCGCTACGGCTATTTCTTTAAAGGAGAGGTATAGAGTTACTCTGTGCCTTTGTTAGATAAAACGTTCATCCCTTGACCGCGGCTACGTTCGGCGACTGGTTGTCGCCTCGAGCCCAAGCTCACTATCATAAACCTCGAACAATCGGAGCGACATTTGTTTAATCTAAATTACGACATTACGGTATTCCCGAGAATCCAAGGAGAGGTTCCGGTGTTTTTCCATCTCCGACATATATAAACATATATATAATATATATTATAGTCTAGTATAAAATCTTTCAAAATGATTCTAACTATATTACTGTTCGTTAATCTATCAATCTGTAAAAATTCTAATTTCGGTTTACTCGTATAATGTACGTTTACACATACGGAAACCAGTAATAACTGAATTCTATACTGATTCCACTTTTAATAAATCTAAAAAATAGCAAAATATCAAATCTATTAACCCCAAACTAGATTTAATGCTCCCTACTCTTAAAGTGTTTAAATTAAATTATTCTAAAGTCATAAATACTATTTAGAATAAATATTTATACAAATTTTAAACTTCTCGAATGAATTAATTTTTTAAATTTTTTGTAAGAGAAATAATATATATACGACACTAATATAAATATTTAATTGATAGAGCAACTATTAAATTCTATTATAAAATATTTAATATTAGTATTTTGCAAATTAATTTTAAAAATTTAAATTAATATTAATTATTATTATCATTTGTATTAATTATTTCTCAAAAAAGTAAAAATGGAAATTACAATAGTATATATTTATTGAAATGTAATTTTATTAAATTGAAAAATAAAGATTTAATTTATTTAAATTTAACGCATGTACGTGAGTGTGTGTGTGTATATATATAGATCTAGGCATTACTATATTAATTCTACATATTCTGCATGAATATTGTTAACATTGTTATAAAACATTTCGGGGATAAGAATAGTCTGTTGCGAGACAAATGGTACGTATAATTTAACTCAAACGGTAAGCGAATGTGTCGGTAGGTTGAACTAGTACACAGACGCGTAGGAGACATCCGCGAAAGCATAGTACACTAAGGAAAGATAGTGTCGCATCGTAGCTAATGCGTTAAACAGCTTCGTAACGGTACACCAGGAACACTGTCCTTACCGGTAGAAACGATACACATACTGAAACCAATAATAATTTAATTCTATGCTGTTTCTACCATTAATAAATTTTAAAAATAATAAAATATCAAATCTATTAACTCCCAACTAGATTTAATGCACCCTACTTTTAAACTATTGAAATTAAATTATACTAAATTCATAAATAGTATTTAGAATAAATTTTTATATAAATTTTAAATTTTTCGATTAAACTACATTTTTAAATTTTTTATAAAAGAAATAATATATTTACGACATTACGGTATATACTTAATTGATAGGTCAATTATTAGATTGTAGTGTAATATATATGCTATTACTATTTTTCAAATTAATTTTAAAAATTTAAATCTACACTGAATATAAAAATTTAATTTAATATTAATAATCATTTTCATTAATTAATTCTTAAAAAAGAAAAATTGAAATTACAATAGTCTATATTTATTGAAATGTAATTCTATTAAATTGAACAATAAAAATTTTATTTATTTAAATTGAATATATATGTCGGAGATGAAAGAATACTGGAACCTTCCCTTCGGAACTTTGGGAAGACCCCTAGTATTGTAATTTAGATTTCACCATAGCCGAATTAAGAAACTGTTGTCATTCGATTCGACTGTACTTATTTGAGATTTATGATAGTGAGCTCGGGCTCGAGGCGACAACCAGTCGCCGAACGTAGTCGCGGTCAAGGGATGAACGTTTTGTCTAACAAAGGCATGAAGTAACCCTATAGCTCTCCTTAAAAGAAATACTTAGGACGGGGCACGACGGTAAGCATTTCAACGATTTCTGTCCCGTGGCTCGCCACACGCAGACTCTATTCTTTGAGTAAGATGATTACCAGATGTCGACGCGTCTCCACAGTACATGTTCAGCTAGCCCGAGGACCTGCTATAAATCTTAAGATCTGTTTAACTAAAGTCCTTCAAACCGACAAACAGTCCTCGTTCCAACTACGAGAAAATAGGAGAAATCTATTTTTCTCACGAACGACGCTTCCTCTTCTCGAACTTTCTCTTAAGGGCGGCTAGCACCCTTCCCTAACCACCAACATGGAAATTGACCAATTAACAGTAACGCCAATTTCCCTCACTTTCCGAATGAAGGCTTTTCTCCACGAATCCGATGATTTCGTGCCCTTGGGCACACCCATCATAGTTTTCCTCGACAGCGTTACCGTGATGGAGAACCACTCTCCGGTACGATCTAAAAGACGATTCAAGTAACTCTCGGATACGTAGTGATTGCCTCGTGCATTAACATTGAGTACAACTTAGACGCTGAGGAAAAGTAGAGTCCGTCATCCCCTTGACCGCGGATTCGTTAGTGAGCCTAGGATCATTGTCATTAGCTTCTCGAGTACCTAATTATCCGATTACTTGTCCAATTCCATCATAGTCATATTTGCACTAGTAAATATCTCCTCTATTGCATAATGATCACGTCTAGCGCCAATAGGGCTTCGTTTCACGCCCTCAACCCTAACTCAAATCTTAACGCCGCCCCGACATCAGAAGTGGGATCAGTGCCGATTATAACAGTGCTAGAACTTACGATCATCGTGCGCAAGTCGCAAGTCGTGCGCAATTCAGTCGCTAGTGCAAATCGAGTGTGAAACCTAACAACTATCGTTACCACGTTTTAACCCTTAAAATCGCGTGCTCCGACTCCGCTGCATGGGGCGCAGCTGCCAACCTGATTATGGAAGGAAACTATAATTTCAATAACGAGTGGCGAGTCGACTTCTACGTACTGGAAGCACCAACGGATAGATCAAGTCATCTGGGTGAGTCGTTTCCATTTTACTCCGATTCGGGAGCCGAGCGTTCACTGACTGAAGAGTCCGCGGCCTCGAGATTTTCTGGCAAAGGAATGACTGGCATATTAGTAATGCGAGGAGTAGGGAATACCTGTATTAAACATACGCCTCCCATTTGTTCATTGTGTGTATTAATGATTTTTACATCGAAGATAGTTTCTCATGTCCTTGCTGATAGTTATTTGAAATATGATGTCGCGATTAGTTGCGGAACTCTAAGTCTGGTTTTTGACGTAACATTACACAAAATAGCCTCGCTATGTGTAAAACAAAAATGATTTGTGTCTGTAATGAAACCACTGCAAACGAGATCGTCGTTAATGAAGTTGACGCTGATGTACATGGTAATAATAAAAGTCGATCAATTTCTCTTCTCGACAAATTCAAAGATTCATTCGTTACGGGTTTCCTACGTATTCGCGTAAATGCAGGCCGGTTAGAAATACGATTAACTGATCCTAACACCACCGTAGGAGGAAGTCCTCATAGACTTAGCGAGGAGGAGCGAAGAGCGGTACGTGAGAAAACAAGCGTTCTAATTAAAGCAAAAATTATAAGGCCTAGTAATTCGCCATTAGCGAGCTGTAACTCGTGAAGAAAAAGGAAAAACGGCTCAGATAGATTACGAGTGGATCCCCGAGATCTAAATCAAAGTATCGTCGCGGATCGGTACCCTTTACTCCTTATTGCGGATCAAGTCGCGAGATCGCAAGAGGCGAGATATTTTATTAGCCGGGACATGGCCAGCGGGTTTCACCAAATTTCTATTTATCCTAATCCAACGAAGTTTACAGCGTTCGTTACCCCGACAGACAATATGAGTAGATAACGATGCCGTTTGGACTGAAAAATTGCACCGTCCGTCTTTCGGAGGGTCATTCGCAAGGCCTTAGGTGACCTCGCTCATTCGTATGTTGTTATTTATTTCAATGACGTCCTAATTATTGCCAACTCGATAGATCGAGCTTTAGAAAGATTGAACACCGTATTAGATACCCTCGTAAAAGCCGGATTCTCTTTTAATTTTGCGAAACGATCTTTTCTAAAGACATCGGTGCTCCATTTGCGATATGTAATTCATAACGGAGAAATTCGTCCTAACCCGGGTAAAATACACACCTTAAGTTCTTCACCTGTGCCAACGACCGTTACACAACTCAGGCAGTTCATAGGGTTAGCTCCGTACTTCCGAAAATTCATCCCTAAATTCTCACAGACGATGAAATCCCTGTATGCGCTCATCTCAGATAACAGAAATATAACTTGGACAGATAGACACGAGAAAATAAGACAACAGGTAGTTTCCGCCCTGACCGACGCGCCGGTGCTAACGATATTCAACCCCAATTACCCGATAGAACTACATACTGACGCTAGCTCGGAGAGTTACGGGGTGATTTTGACGCATCAAGCCGAAGGTAAGAACAAGGTAATAGGGTATTACAGTAAAAGAACCAGCCCCGCGGAATCCAGATATCACTCCTATGAACACAATACATTAGCTATCGTAAACGCCATAAAACATTTCTGTCACTATCTATAGGGACGGGAATTTCTTGTCGTCACGGATTGCAACTCGTTGAAAGCATCGAGTAATAAAGTACATTTAAATGACAGGGACCATAGGTGATGGGCTTACTTGCAGACTTTTATTTTTGACATTATGTATCGGGAAAGTAAACGGACGGCTCACAAATTTCTTGTCGCGAAACCCCACAGGCGTTGACCCTATTAAATTCGACAAAATCAAAGAGAAAATAGTTGACTGGCCGAAATTTCGGAAGATTGGCTATTAGCGGGACAACGTTGTAATTCTCAAACCTTGGAAATCGTCAAGGGATTGCAAAACGATGGACTCGCGGAAGACATCGCGAATACATACGAATTACGGTTCGGTACTCTGCACCGTAGGATACAAAGAAAAGGCAGGATTCTCTGTGTACCTACAGTCCCAAGATGTTTTAGATAGTCTGTTATTAACCATGTGTACCAGTCAGTTATGCACTTAGGTTGGGAGAAAACGCTGGAGAAACTATACGAGTATTACTGGTTCGAAGGGATGGCGAAGTACGTTCGCCGATTCATTGAGAACTGTCATGCTTGTCATGTTTCGAAAGCTAGTTTAGGTAAGATACAAGCCGAACTGCATCCTATACCTAAGACCAGCATACCCTGGCATACGGTCCACATGGACATAACAGGCAAGTTGAGTGGTAAAAGCAATTCAAAGGAGTACGTCATTGTTTTGATCGACGTCTTCACTAAATTCGTATACCTGCATCATACTCGTAAGATAGATTCCCTTAACACCATTAAAGCGCTTAAATCCGCTATATTTTATTCGGGAGTCCCTGCCGGATAATAGCAGATCGGGGGAAGATGTTTTAAGGGTAAAAGAATTTCGAGAATTCTGCGAAAGCAAACGAATTAAGGTTCACTTGATAGCGATCGGTGGTAGTAGAGCCAGTGGACAGGTAGAGCGTGTTATGGGTACATTGGAAAATATGTTCACGGTAGTAGAGACGACCGGGCGGCCGTGGCAAGACGCGATTGGGGAAATACAGTTGGCTTTGAATTGCACCACCAACCGCGTGACAAACTCGAGCTCATTAGAACTACTAATAGGTAGAACGGCAAGACTTCACGATCTGTTGTTACCCGATAACATCAAAAGTATCGATATCTCCAATATAAGACGACAGGCAATAAAGTGGATGGAAACTAGTGCTAGGTATGATGAGGATGGATTTGACAAAGCTAAAGCTTAAGCGGTTAGGTTTAATCTCGGTGATTTCGTATTACGCAAGAATGAGGAAAGGAATCAAACCAAACTAGATCCAAAATTTAGAGGTCCATTTGTAATAGCAGAAGTCTTGGAAGGGGACAGGTATATCTTAAGGACATTAGACGGTAAGCGACCGTACAAGTACAGTCACGACAGGTTAAGGAAAATGCCAGATGGTTGCACCCCTGCCGAGTTGGATGTCTGTAGTGAAGGCAATAACAGTGACCATGACGATATGAGCACTTCGACCTCGGAAGATCAGTAGCACTATGCCAGTAACACCCGGCAGAGCGAGTTCACACGTGTTTCGGGGAAATAATGTGATAAAGCTCAGAGAGAACGTGTGATGTAGTTCAAACGCTTTTTGTGGTAATAGTGTGATGAGGCTCAGTGAGAACATGCGATGTGATTCGTATGCATCTCGGGGCGACAGTATGATAAGGCTCAGTGAGAACATGCGATGTGATTCGCATGCATCTCGGGGCGACAGTATGATAAGGCTCAGTGAGAACATGCGGTGTGGTTCGCATGCATCTCGGGGCGACAGTATGATAAGGGCTCAGTGAGAACATGCGGTGTGGTTCGTATGCATCTCGGGGCAACAATATGGTAAAGCTCGGTGAAACCGTGGAACAAAGCTCTATGTGCTCACACGATCTAGAAGACCGAGATCCTTTGGAGTGCGAAATCGAAAATGGTCCATCATGCCGATACGATCCGACTAATAACCTGCAGGATGCAACTATCACCTTGAATACTAACTATAACGCTACTAATTTTCATTATCTTTTATTTCTTTGCTGCCAAACCCCCGAACAGGATTTGTTGCTACACTGGACCCTTGCCTTATTCGAACATCTAGTTAAATTGTGAATAATGTCAATTGTATCGAGTCTAATGTTAGGAAACTCAATATTTTAGTTACACACGAGGACGTGTGATAGTCAGAATGGCCGTGTCGGAGATGAAAGAATACTGGAACCTTCCCTTCGGAACTTTGGGAAGACCCCTAGTATTGTAATTTAGATTTCACCATAGCCGAATTAAGAAACTGTTGTCATTCGATTCGACTGTACTTATTTGAGATTTATGATAGTGAGCTCGGGCTCGAGGCGACAACCAGTCGCCGAACGTAGTCGCGGTCAAGGGATGAACGTTTTGTCTAACAAAGGCATGAAGTAACCCTATAGCTCTCCTTAAAAGAAATACTTAGGACGGGGCACGACGGTAAGCATTTCAACGATTTCTGTCCCGTGGCTCGCCACACGCAGACTCTATTCTTTGAGTAAGATGATTACCAGATGTCGACGCGTCTCCACAGTACATGTTCAGCTAGCCCGAGGACCTGCTATAAATCTTAAGATCTGTTTAACTAAAGTCCTTCAAACCGACAAACAGTCCTCGTTCCAACTACGAGAAAATAGGAGAAATCTATTTTTCTCACGAACGACGCTTCCTCTTCTCGAACTTTCTCTTAAGGGCGGCTAGCACCCTTCCCTAACCACCAACATGGAAATTGACCAATTAACAGTAACGCCAATTTCCCTCACTTTCCGAATGAAGGCTTTTCTCCACGAATCCGATGATTTCGTGCCCTTGGGCACACCCATCATAGTTTTCCTCGACAGCGTTACCGTGATGGAGAACCACTCTCCGGTACGATCTAAAAGACGATTCAAGTAACTCTCGGATACGTAGTGATTGCCTCGTGCATTAACATTGAGTACAACTTAGACGCTGAGGAAAAGTAGAGTCCGTCATCCCCTTGACCGCGGATTCGTTAGTGAGCCTAGGATCATTGTCATTAGCTTCTCGAGTACCTAATTATCCGATTACTTGTCCAATTCCATCATAGTCATATTTGCACTAGTAAATATCTCCTCTATTGCATAATGATCACGTCTAGCGCCAATAGGGATTCGTTTCACGCCCTCAACCCTAACTCAAATCTTAACGCCGCCCCGACATATATATGTGTGTATGTGTATATATATATATATATATATATATATATATATATATATATATAGAGAGAGAGAGAGAGAGAGAGAGAGATCTAGGAGTTACTATTTTAATTCTATATATTCTGCATGAATATTGTTAACATTGTTATAAAACATTTCGAGGATAAGAATAGTCTGTTGCGAGACAAATGGTACGTATAATGTACCTCAAACGGTAAGCGAATGTGTCGGTAAAATGAACTACTACAGAGACGCGTAGTAGACATCCGCGAAAGCATAGTACACTAAGGAAAGATAGTGTCGCATCGTAGCTAGTGCGTTAAACAGCTTCGTAACGGTACACCAGGAACACTATCCTTACCGGTAGAAACGATACACATACTGAAACCAATAATAATTTAATTCTATGCTGTTTCTACTCTTAATAAATTTTAAACATAATAAAATGTCAAATCTATAAACTCCCAACTAGATTTAATGTACCCTACTTTTAAACTATTTGAATTAAATTATACTAAATTCATAAATACTATTTAGAATAAATTTTTATACAAATTTTAATTTTTTCGATTAAACTACATTTTTAAATTTTTTACAAAAGAAATAATATATTTACGACATTACTGTATATACTTAATTGATGGGTCAACTATTAGATTGTATTGTAAAATATTTGCTATTATTATTTTTCAAATTAATTTTAAAAATTTAAATCTACACTGATTATAAAAATTTAATTTAATATTAATAATCATTTTTATTAATTAATTCTTAAAAAAGTAATATTCAAATTACAATAGTATATATTTATTGAAATGTCATTTTATAATATTGGACAATAGAAATTTAATTTATTTAAATTTAATATACTTACGTGTGTGTGAGTATATATATATATAGATCTAGGTGTTACTATTTTAATTCTATATATTCTGCTTGAAAATTGTTAAAATTGTTATAAAACATTTCGAGGATAAGAATAGTCTGTTGCGAGAAAAATGGTACGTATAATTTACCTCAAACGGTAAGCGAATGTGTCGGTAGGTTGAACTACTACAGAGACGCGTAGTAGACATCCGCGAAAGCATAGTACACTAAAGAAAGATAGTGTCGCATCGTAGCGAACGCGTTAAAGAGCTTCGTAACGACACACCAGGAACACTCTCCTTACCGGTAGAAACGATACACATACTGAAACCAATAATAATTTAATTCTATGCTGTTTCTACTCTTGATAAATTTTAAAAATAATTAAATATCAAATCTATTAACTCCCAACTTGATTTAATGCACCCTACTTTTAAACTATATGAATTAAATTAAACTAAATTCATAAATACTATTTAGAATTAATTTTTATATAAATTTTAAATTTTTCGAGTAAACTACATTTTTAAATTTTTTATAAAGGAAATAATATATTTACGACATTACTGTATATACTTAATTGATAGGTCAACTATTAGATTGTAGTGTAAAATATTTGCTATTACTATTTTTCAAATTAATTTGAAAAATTTAAATCAACACTGAATATAAAAATTTAATTTAATATTAATAATCATTTTTATTAATTAATTCTTAAAAAAGAAAAATTGAAATTACAATAGAATATATTTATTGAAATGTAATTTTATTAAATTGAACAATAAAAATTTAATTTATTTAAATTTAATATACATGCGTGTGTGTGGGTATATATATATGTCGGAGATGAAAGAACACCGGAACTCCTCCTTGGATTCGCGGGAATACCGCAACTCTGTAACTTAGATTAAACAAATGCCGCTCCGATTATTCGAGATTTATGATCATGAGCTTGGGCTCCAGGCGACAATCAGTCGTCGAACGTAGCCGCGGTCAAAGGGATGAACGTTTTATCTAACAAAGGCACAGAGTAACGCTATACCTCTCCTTAAAAGAAATAGTCGTAGCGATACGTGGCAGTAAATACTTCAATAGTTTCTATCCCGCGGCCCGCCACACGGAGATTTTGTCCTCCGGGTAAGATGATCGCCGGGTGTCGGCATGCCTTTGTGGCGTATGTTTAGCTAACGTGAGGACCCGCTATAGATCTTAAGATTTAGTCAAGCGAAGTCCGTCAAGTAGACTTTGTTGCAACTACGGGAAGATAGTAGAAACCTATCTTCCAAGAACGTTGTCCCCCGTCAACAACCTCCCCTCAAGGGCGGCCAGCATCTCTTTCAAAACGCCGATATGGAGATCGACCAATTAGCAACAGCGCTAATTTCCCTCACCTTTGGAACGAAAGCTTTCGTTGACGAATCCGAGAATCTCATGTCCTTAGACACACCCATTATAGTTCTCCTCGACGGTGTCACGTAAAATAAAAAGCAGGAGGCTCGAACGAAAAGAAAAAATTAAGATAACAAAAAAAACGAGAGAATTTATTTCTGAATTTACACTGACTGCGATTTTGTTCTGAGCTCCAGCCGTGACTTTCCAAGACTGCAGCTCTTACAATTTGACTTTCGGTAACATCTGTTTCTTCTTTGTTTGTCATCCCTTAATATCCCCACTACCCTGTAGGCGTACGTGACCGTTGTCACACTTCTAGGACGTTCGGTGGAAGGACCGTTAGGATACAGATGACTCATTAGGCACTTCGGCGATATACATTGTCGCCAAGGCCGCCACATCTCTATCTCCATCATCGGTCCATCGGATTTGAAGTATGCCGGTCGTGACATACCCCCCAGTTTAGATTGATCTTGGTCCTCTAAGATCGTAGTAGAATTGGTTGGATTTGTTTATAAATCGTAATTCCTATCCTGTGAATTTAAGACAACTAACCAAGGGTATTGTTACTAGTGCTAGGGTCAGCATTATCCTGGAAAAAGTACGTTTTCAATCGGTTACCATGTATCTTTTTCTTAATATTGTCGATAGATATAATGTAGTAAGGAGTTCTCACATCATTGATTCTATAGGGTCCTAACCATTCAATGTCCAACTTATCTCTTTTATGGTCATTGTGAATTAAAACAAAGTCTCCTTTCCTAAACACGGTCTGAGTTTTAACAATCTTTCTTTCTTGGTCTCGCTTGTAGCGTTGCTTATTTTGAATAAGTGTTTTGTGAGCTGTTTCCCAATATTTATTTAACTGTTTTTGCCAAAGTGAGTACATATCGTCATAGGTAAATGTGGGGAATTTGGATATTGCGGAAGGTAGGTTCGCTTTTCGCCCAAAAGTCAATTCGAAGGGGGAGAATCCTGTTCCTTCGTGTTTTGCAGTGTTGTATCCTAAACAAATGAAATTAAGTACTTCGTCCCATTCTTTGTCATTGTCGTGTAACGCAGTACGAATTAAATCTTTAACCGAGGCATGTGTTCTTTCGAGGGATCCGTTACTCTGTGGGTGAAATGAAGTTGTTTTGACGTGTTTAATTTTAAAGGCCTCTTCAAATTTCGTCATTAAATCGCTAACAAAATTTTGTCCTTGATCTGTCAGAATCGTCTTTGGTGCCGAAAATATGTAAATATAGTGCTCAATGAGCGCGTTAATTATAGATTCAGTTCGTTGCGTTTTAAGGGGAACAAGGATCAGATATTTCGTAAGTTCGTCGTGAATTGAAAGTATATATTGATTTCCGCGTTTGGTTTTCGTCATCGGTCCTATGATGTCCATAGCGATTTTGTCGTTAGGGTGAAGTGGTGTGTCTGAGATCTGTGGGGACTCTTTGGGTCTGATACGTGTTAGTTTCTCCTTTTGACATGTGTCGCATGTCTTCACGAAGTTTTCTACTCTTTCAAAAAGGCCGGGGATTTTGAACTTATCCTTAATCCGTTGATACGTTTTCTGTATCCCTAAATGTCCTACGGTGTCGTTATGGTTTTCCTTTATTGCTTGTAGTATTTCGCTTTCGTCTAGTTTTAAGATGGGGTTGGGCGCATAAGTAATTTCCTTGTATGTGTCGTTGAAATATATTAGCATGAGTTTAATCTGTGTTTTCTCTAATTCAGTGAAATCGTTATTTCCTATGCCGATTTTTGTTGTATTTTTAAGAATTTTGTAAAGTTTTCTGATCCAAAGTGTCTCGTCGTATTCTCCTAAATCGTTTCGAGTTAATTGGTAAAATGTTTGATCATTCGGTTTAATTTCTAAGAGTTTCGGGTTTTCGTTGTTGTTTTTCCATTCGTTGAATGAATTAGTGTGGTCAATTAATAGGTCGAGATTAACTATTTCGTTGCGAGTTACCGCGTGAACCCTAGATAAGGCGTCTGCAGCTGAATTATCCTTACCCTTTGTATATTCGATTTCATAGTTGTATTCTTCGAGTCTAAGTCTCCAACGAATCAGTCGACTAGAGGGGTCTTTGCAATTGTGTAGCCACTTAAGGGCTTGGTGGTCGGTTCGAATAATGAAGCGTCGTCCTAACAAGTATTGCCTAAGTCTTTTCACGGCCCATACGATGGCCAAGAGTTCCTTTTCTGTCGTGGTATAGTTTCGTTCGGGTGGGTTTAGTGTCCTTGAAATGTAACAGCAAGGATGACCGTCTTGTGACAGTATTGCTCCTAGTCCTTCGTTACTTGCGTCGGTGGTTAGGGTAAAGGTTTTGTTAAAGTCCGGATAAGCTAGTATTGGGGAATTACAAAGTTTGTCCTTTAAAGTATCAAAGCTAGTCTGGTGTTTGTCAGTCCAATGGAATGGTGTGTCTTTTTTTGTTAAGTCTGTAAGGCTTTTCGCGATTTTAGAAAAATTCCGAATAAATTTGCGGTAATAACCTGCTAAACCTAAGAATGATTTAACGTCCGTGGCATTGCGGGGTAATCGAAAGTTTTTTACAGCGTCTAATTTCTTGGAGTTTGGTTTAACTCCTTCGGCTGAAACTACGTGACCTAAGTATTCTAGTTCCGGTTTTACGAATTCGCACTTATCCGGTTGCAATTTAAGTCCTAATTCTCTGAGTCTCTGAAATACTATCGCGAGGTTTTCATTATGTTCTTGAATCGTTTTTCCGAATATCACTATGTCGTCCAAATAAACAAGGCAATATTTTCCTACAAGTCCAGTTAAGGCTCTGTCCATTAATCTTTGAAAAGTAGCGGGTGCGTTTTTAAGACCGAATGGCATTCGATTGAAATGAAAGTGGCCTTGCGGTGTCGAAAAAGCGGTATATTTTTTGGATTTCTCGTTCATTGGAATTTGATGAAATCCTGAGGATAAATCAAGCGCCGAAAAGAACTTCGCGTTTCCTAGTTGTGTTAAAATGTCGTCTATGTCAGGTAAAGGATAAGCGTCTTGTTCCGTGAGTTCATTTATTTTCCTAAAATCAATGACTATCCTCCATTTCTGTTTTCCTGAGGCGTCTAATTTTTTCGGAACTACCCATACCGGAGAGTTATAAGGGGAATCTGATTCTTCTATAATATTTTTCTTTAACATGTCTCCTATTTGTCGCGAAATTTCGTATCGATGACATTCCGGTGGTCTATACGATCGTGTGTTAATGATTTTATCTTTGGTTAATGAAATTGTGTGCTGGGTTAAATTAGTACAGGGCAAAAGGTCGGTTTCTAAATTAAAGATGTCAACGTAGTGGAGAATAATCTTTTCTATGGATTCGCGGATTGGCTTTTCAATGTGATCTGTTCTCACTAGGCTTTTTAGTTTTGATACGTTGGAAACATCATGGGAATTTTGAATATTATTAGAAATTTCAATGTTTTGCTCACCAGTGTTGATAAAACATACTTTAGTTGGTTTGCCTTCCAGATAGATTGTTTGAACTCTGTTTTCTCCAGGAGTTAATTGTATTGGTTTCTGAAATAAAATGGTTTTGTCATTTAGTCGGATTCTGTCATTGGATATTGAATAGTTATACTTCTCTAAACATGGTAGCCCAATAATTCCGTCTTCGATGATTGGGAAGTTATCCGGTACTATGTGAAAGATGTGGTCTTGTCCAAAAATTCGTTTCGTTACGTATTCGTTCGTTTCGTATTTGTCTCGTCCCATAGAAAATTTTTGTCTAGGCCCTATTTTTTTTTTTTTTTTTTTTTTTTTTTTTTTGCGTGGGGAGGGGAAAATGCTATTACGCATACCCAGTGATCCGCATCACTGGGTTATGTGGGAGTCGGTCGGATGTCGTTGCCATACCCACTAAAAACCCCTCCTCCTTCTTCCTCCGCTTGGGGGGCAGACAACCCCGGTAAAACCTGTCGGCAGTCATCAGGGTTGTCCTTTCGTGCCCCGTAGTATCTACTTCTTCGGGCCGTTACTCCTCATGTCGTCCTCTCAGCCAGTTCAGAATACTGGGCTGGTCTCCTTCTGCGGTTTTTCGTTGTTTCGTGTTCTTGCCCTCATTGCTCCGCGTAGTTGTTGTTTCGCTCGTTCTCCTCCTTGCTTCTTCCCAGGCCCTCGCTGTCACCCTCCTGTGACACATGACGGTCTTGCAGAATTGCCTAAATTTATTCCAGCTCTCGTCCTTGGCGGTCACCGTGGCGATCAGATTGCCCACGTCTATCTTCCCGCCCAGAGCGTTCTCCAGCTCGATCCTTCTGTCCGCCCACTTCGGGCACGCGAAGAGGGCGTGCTCTGCATCGTCGTTCGGGTCTCCACAGTCGAGACAGTTGCTGTCGCTGTCCCTGCCAATCCTTTTCCTATAGACACCGAAGCTCCCATGCCCGGTTAGCAGCTGCATGGTGTGGTGATCGATGTCCATCTTCTTTTTGGTAAATAACAGCGCACTCGGTATTAGCTTCTTTGTGATATTTTCTTTTTTGTAGTTGTTCCACTCCTTCTGCCAGTCCTCTTGGGCCTTCTTGCGAATCGCCTCCAGTTCCTCCTTCAGCTTGCAGTCGTCATCCGTGCCACTCCTGGGCCCGTGGATCTTGTTCCTCTCGTAGGTCTCTCCGAGCATCTTTATCTTTATATAAATCGGGAGATTCCCGGTCAACACGCAAAGTGCCGCGTGGGAGACGGTACGATATGCCGTCGTTGTTATGCACAGGGCCGTTCGTTGTGCACGTTTCAGCTTTTTCCTGTTCTTATCGGTATTCGCTGCTCTAGCCCACACCGGTGCTCCGTAAGTTACGATGGACTCCCACACATTGTAGTAGAGCCTCCGAGCCAAGCTGGGCGGCCCGTTGATGTTGGGTAGAATTCCCCTAAGTGCTCCTATTAACTTGTCGGCTCTGTTACACGCCATCTCGATATGCGCACCGAACCTCCGACTGGAGTCAATGACGACTCCGAGATACCTGATGCGATCGACCGTTTCGATGTCCGAGGAGCCCAGCCTGAGTTTCACCACTCTCGGCACTCGCAAGCTTGTGATGAACATGACCTCCGTCTTTTCTCTCGCCAGGGTGAGCCCGACACTCGTGCACCAGTCGTTGGCGATCCTTAGCATCGTGTTGACCTTGGCGGAGGCCTCTTCGTTCCTCCCGACGGAGCATGTGATGGCCAGATCATCCGCGAAGGCGGTTGCTCTGACCATTGGCATGTTGTCGAGTCTCTCGAGCAACCGGTCGTATACCAAGTTCCACAGGAATGGTCCGAGGATGGATCCCTGCGGGACTCCCGCCGCCACCTCGTGCTCCACCGTGCCGTGCTGGTTGCTCACGATGATCCTCCTTCCGGATAGGTAACTGCCGATTAGCCTTTTGACCTTCCATGGCAGCTTCCTCTTGTCAAATTCCTCGTATATGCTCTTCCAGCTGAGCGAGTTGAAGGCATTGCTAATATCTAGGGTGATCATCACGCATACTACCTTCTTCTTTCTGCAGATGTTGGCAAACTTCATCACCTGCGTGATGGCGTCTACCGTACTCCTCTTCTTTCTGAAGCCATATTGCCTCCGATGGAACGGGTCCATTCCGATGCATCTCTCGATGATCTTCTTAAAGCATTTTTCCCAGATCTTGCTCATGGTTGGGAGTATGCTTATCGGCCGGTACGCGTTAGGGAGACTGGGATCCTTACCCGGTTTCCTTAGCAGTATTACTCTGGCCGTCTTCCAGCAGACTGGGATCCTTCCTGTTTCAGTGATGCCGTTGAACGCCCTTGTCACGAGTTCGCTCCTGCGACTCGCTACCAGCTTCGCGATCTCGCCCGGCACGCCATCGACTCCTGCAGCCTTCTTGGTGTTCATTCTTCCGGCGGCATCGACGACATCGCCTTCGCCAATGGCGACGCTGAGGCTAATATCTCCTTCTTCTTCGGTCTCTGCCTTTTCGCGGCCCTCATAATGGGGGGGTCCGTGTCCCAAGGTGAATAGCCTCTGTAAGACTGCCTTCACCATGTCGATCGGCATGTCGTTGGTTGGTCCCTTGCTTTTACATATCTTCATGACCGTGCGATAGGGTTTGCCCCAAGGGTCGCTCTCCAGTATCTTGCAGTATTCTGCCCAGGCTGTTTTTTTGCTGCGGGCGATCTCCTTTTTTAATTGCCTTCGGATCTCCTTGTAGGCGTTGACGAGGGGCTCGGTGTTGCCGGCGTTCTTCTTCCTTTCTCTCGTCACCCTCCTGAGCGCTTTGTGCGCCTGCGCTCTCAGTTCCGCGATCATCGGGTTCCACCAGTAGTTCGCGTACTTGCGGGTCGCCGCACTGTTCGACTTCCTTAGCATCCCTTCGCACGTACCTTCGATGCTCTTTTGCAGGGGCTCGGCCCCATCCTCTCCGATAGCCGCGTTGAGGTCTTCCTTCTTCAGAGTGTCGTCGAATCTGCTCAGGAACTCCTCCGGCGATATGTCCTTGGTCACGTACCTGTAGAACTTCGATACGGTTCGGGTCTTCCTCGCCTTAAACCTGTGGAGCACGTACAGATGGTCCGAGGCCGAGTATTTGTCCAAGACCGCGCTTCCGGCGTGTATCTCGCTGACCTTATTGGATACTAGGCCCTATTTGTATCGCGTTGACAGTTTTGTTACGTTTCACTAGGTTTATCCCTGCTCCTGTGTCGACCAGAAATACTCGCTCTGTGGTTCGGGTTGACAAAGGTATTGTGAGTAATCTTCCTGTGGTGATGTTGACTCGTATGTTTCGCGCGGTTCGTCTATACTCTGGTTCGATGTTACTTCTCGTGTTTCGTCCCTTTCTTGGACTGCTTGAATTCTTGCGGGTGGTCGGTCGTATTGGCTCGGTTGTAGAAAATTTTGGCATTTGTTGGCCATGTGTCCCAGCTTTCCGCATTTGAAACACTTCATTTGCGCGCGTTCAGCGGGTGGCCTATTCTCTACTCGGTCAAATGTGGTAGGTTTCTGAGCTACTAGTGCGTTAGGCGATCTAGATAGTGTATTAGATCGTCTTACCTGCATTGATTGATTGTTGAGACGATTACTAGCGGAAGGCAAGCGACTACTTGACCAATTGGCTTGCCGTTCTTCTCGTGAATAGCGTTCTAAGTCGGCTGCTTTCTTTTCAGCTTCTTCAAGATTCACGGGTTCAATGATTAATAATGTTCGGCCTATGTCGCACCTGAGTCCCTTTAGGTACACACGGACAATCTTCTTTGTAGTTTCTTCGATCATTAGCTTGCGTAGAAGTGGTTGTGGGTACTCGTTGGTTACTGCGTACAGTAAACGGTTGAGTATTCTTCTGAACCGAATATTAAAACTCTGCACTGATTCTTCTCGTCCCTGTCTCAACTCTTTTAATTGTTCCCGATATTCTTCCGAAGTCACTTGAGCTGCCACATTGTTCCTCAGTGCGTTGTACAGATCACTGTAGCACTCAATGGGGATGTTGCGGATACTTTGAGCTGCTTTTCCTACTATTTTTTCTACCTTTATTGCTTTTAGCAATAAATCTTGCTCCATGCAACGATCTTTCATACTGCTCACTTCTTTGATAAATTCTTCCACACCTACATCATCGTCTCCGTTGAGCATTGGAATACAACGTATTGCATCCTTAACTCGCAGAGTGGAAAGAGCGGGTGGAAAATAGCCTCTTTCTTCAACCTCGGGTTGTTCGGTGTCGATGTGCGCAGGTGGGATGCCTGGAATCGTTAACCCGGTCGGTTCGCGTGCCCTAACCGTACTCCCGGTGCGATTAATCGCCGTCGATTCACTTTCGTTGCCTTCAGTAATGATGGAACCAGAATCATCGGTCGCAAGGGATCCGAACCCAGTCCGTAGCTCTGCGACGGTTCTCCCAAGACTTCCGAATTCTGTTACCCAGTATCTATTTGTTTCGTCACTTTGCATAGACAAACGTAATATATCCTCTTGTAAACGGGCAATACTCTCTTGCTGTTTTTGAATGCTATCCAATATTGTTCGCAACGTTGGATCCGTTGAGGTAGAAGTTTGAGATTCGTTTGTCTTAGACATCTTCCTGCTTTCGGGCGAAGATGAGTCTTGGCTACTGAAGCTAGATTTTCATTCACGGTAACGTACGAAGGAATCCAGTTTACCTTCCTTTGTCACTTCACTCGGTTCGTGATAGTTACTTCGTTGTTGCGGATGACCGTAGTCCCAAATAATTCTATCTTCCGTAGATGATGAATGTCTTTTGGTTTCCGAACAAACACTTTTCACTATCCTGGCAGGATCGCCAAAAATGTCACGTAAAATAAAAAGCAGGAGGCTCGAACGAAAAGAAAAAATTAAGATAACAAAAAAAACGAGAGAATTTATTTCTGAATTTACACTGACTGCGATTTTGTTCTGAGCTCCAGCCGTGACTTTCCAAGACTGCAGCTCTTACAATTTGACTTTCGGTAACATCTGTTTCTTCTTTGTTTGTCATCCCTTAATATCCCCACTACCCTGTAGGCGTACGTGACCGTTGTCACACTTCTAGGACGTTCGGTGGAAGAACCGTTAGGATACAGATGACTCATTAGGCACTTCGGCGATATACATTGTCGCCAAGGCCGCCACATCTCTATCTCCATCATCGGTCCATCGGATTTGAAGTATGCCGGTCGTGACAACGGCATCGTCGTGTCGGAGATTCATTCTTTCGTACGATCTCATCGACGAATGACAGTGCCACCTTACAACCAGTGAATAACTCACATCTAGTTAACAAGGAGTTAGACTTGAACTGTGCGAGAACATACGTTTACCATCCCGTGACCGCGGATTCGTTTCGAACCTAAGATCATTATCACTAGTGCTACGAGTGCTTAATCTTGTTAATAAGCCCGTGCTAATAAACTCTCCGTTGTATCACGACAATGGCTAATTCTAATGAAAATTCATTAAACGCCCATCTCCATAATCCTGACTTCAATCCGACATATATATACATCTAGGCATTGCTATATTAATTCTATATATTCTGCATGAATATTGTTAATATTGTTATAAAACATTTCGAGGATAAGAATAGTCTGTTGCGAGACAAATGGTACGTATAATTTAACTCAAACGGTAAGCGAATGTGTCGGTAGGTTGAACTAGTACACAGACGCGTAGGAGACATCCGCGAAAGCATAGTACACTAAGGAAAGATAGTGTCGCATCGTAGCTAATGCGTTAAACAGCTTCGTAACGGTACACCAGGAACACTGTCCTTACCGGTAGAAACGATACACATACTGAAACCAATAATAATTTAATTCTATGCTGTTTCTACCATTAATAAATTTTAAAAATAATAAAATATCAAATCTATTAACTCCCAACTAGATTTAATGCACCCTACTTTTAAACTATTTGAATTAAATTATACTAAATTCATAAATACTATTTAGAATAAATTTTTATATAAATTTTAAATTTTTCGATTAAACTACATTTTTAAATTTTTAATAAAAGAAAAAATATATTTACGACATTACTGCATATACTTAATTGATAGGTCAACTATTAGATTGTAGTGTAAAATATTTGCTATTACTATTTTTCAAATTAATTTGAAAAATTGAAGTCAACCCTGAATATAAAAATTTAATTTAATATTAATAATCATTTTTATTAATTAATTCTTAAAAAAGAAAAATTGAAATTACAATGGAATATATTTATTGAAATGTAATTTTATTAAATTGAACAATAAAAATTTAATTTATTTACATTTAATATATATACGTGTGTGTGTATATTACATATATAGATCTAGGTATTACTATTTTAATTCTATATATTCTGCATGAATATTGTCAACATTGTTATAAAACATTTCGAGGATAAGAATAGTCTGTTGCGAGACAAATGGTACGTATAATTTACCTCAAACGGTAAGCGAATGTGTCGGTAAAATGAATGACTACAGAGAGGAGTAATAGACATCCGTGGAAGCATAGTGCACTAAAGAAAGATAGTGTCGCATCGTAGCTAACGCGTTAAAGAGCTTCGTAACGATACACCAGGAACACTCTCCTTAACGGTAGAAACGATACACATACTGAAACCAATAAGAATTTAATTCTATGCTGTTTCTACTATTAATAAATTTTAAAAATAATAAAATATCAAATCTATTAACTCCCAACTAGATTTAATGCACACTACTTTTATACTATTTAAATTAAATTATACTAAATTCATAAATACTATTTAGAATAAATTTTTATATAAATTTTAAATTTTTCGATTAAACTACATTTTTAAATTTTTAATAAAAGAAAAAATATATTTACGACATTACTGCATATACTTAATTGATAGGTCAACTATTAGATTGTAGTGTAAAATATTTGCTATTACTATTTTTCAAATTAATTTGAAAAATTGAAGTCAACCCTGAATATAAAAATTTAATTTAATATTAATAATCATTTTTATTAATTAATTCTTAAAAAAGAAAAATTGAAATTACAATGGAATATATTTATTGAAATGTAATTTTATTAAATTGAACAATAAAAATTTAATTTATTTACATTTAATATATATACGTGTGTGTGTATATTACATATATAGATCTAGGTATTACTATTTTAATTCTATATATTCTGCATGAATATTGTCAACATTGTTATAAAACATTTCGAGGATAAGAACAGTCTGTTGCGAGACAAATGGTACGTATAATTTACCTCAAACGGTAAGCGAATGTGTCGGTAAAATGAATGACTACAGAGAGGAGTAATAGACATCCGTGGAAGCATAGTGCTCTAAAGAAAGATAGTGTCGAATCGTAGCTAACGCGTTAAAGAGCTTCGTAACGATACACCAGGAACACTCTCCTTAACGGTAGAAACGATACACATACTGAAACCAATAAGAATTTAATTCTATGCTGTTTCTACTATTAATAAATTTTAAAAATAATAAAATATCAAATCTATTAACTCCCAACTAGATTTAATGCACACTACTTTTATACTATTTAAATTAAATTATACTAAATTCATAAATACTATTTAGAATAAATTTTTATATAAATTTTAAATTTTTCGATTAAACTACATTTTTAAATTTTTAATAAAAGAAATAATATATTTACGACATTACTGTATATACTTAATTGATAGGTCAACTATTAGATTGTATTGTAAAATATTTGCTATTACTATTTTTCAAATTAATTTGAAAAATTTAAGTCAACACTGATTATAAAAATTTAATTTAATATTAATAATCATTTTTATTAATTAATTCTTAAAAAACAAAAATTGAAATTACAATAGTATATATTTATTGAAATGTAATTTTATTAAATTGAACAATAAAAATTTTATTTATTTAATTTGAATATATATACGTGTGTGTATATATATGTAGTATCGTGGACAAAAGGCCTAAGATATCTGCCGAATCGTAGACAATGTAGCGAGAGCCGCGGCATCGTCGGGTACATCAAGGTGTCGTCGGTCCTTTTTAAGTTTCGTGGAAAGGGCCGGCGTGACCCTGGCCACGCGCGTTTCGGGACACGTGTCTCGAACGACGGGGAAAGACAAAGAGACGTTAAAGTCAGTATTAGTTGAGAAGCCGGAGAGAACGGATGCGAAAGGTGTGCAGAGTGTGAATTGAGAAGCGAGAGCGAGCGAGTGTAGAAGCCGAAGGGTGTGAATCGGGAAGTCGAAAGCCGCGTCTGAATATAAGACGTACGACGGCATTGTAATTATTTCGTTGCTTCGAATATTATTAATTAAATCAAAACATCATTACTTGTCCTTTCCTCTAAGACCCATTAAGATACTACATATATATATATAGATCTAGGTGTTACTATTTTAATTCTATATACTCTGCATGAATATTGTTAACATTGTTATAAAATATTTCGAGGATAAGAATAGTCTGTTGCGAGACAAATGGTACGTATAATTTACCTCAAACGGTAAGCGAATGTGTCGGTAAAATGAACTACTACAGAGACGCGTAGTAGACATCCGTGAAAGTGTAACCCCAAACTCTTTTGCCCTGACGTCACCTTAGGCGACCACTTCTAAACATTCTCCAGACAGCCGATACTTGAACATTACACATGGCGACCTTGGCGACAATGTATATTGCCGGAGTACCTGAGGGTTCATCTATGTCCTAACGGTCCTTCCACCGAATGTTCTAGAAGCGTAGCAACAGTCACGTACGCCTACAGGGTAGTGGGGATGATGAAGGATGAAAAACAAAAGAAGAAACAGATGTCATCGAAAGTAAGAAGATATTGTAAGAGCCTCAGTCTCGAACGGCCACGGCTAGAGTTCAGAAGTGTATAAACGAGGAAAAAATAAATTTTTTTTTCTTTCCTTTAAATTTCTTCCTTATTTTACGTGACATTTTGGCGATCCTGCCAGGATACATCAACGTTGGATAAAACAAGATTACGGTTTTGGCCTACGGGACATCCGACCAAAGGTGTATCAAGCAACCTGGACTACGAAAAACGGTTTTATTAGTAAGTAGAACCATTTCCTCTAAAAGGATCGATCGATTGCATTCGATAACGTCAGACTCCGACGATCTATTACTCTGAAATGGACAAAAGGGACGATAAGAAAATTACACCTGTCGCTTCGACTAGCGGTGATCCAAACCTGCGGGCAATTTTGGATATGATGCAGCGCCAGCACGAAGAACATAAGGCAGCTATAAATGATTTGTATAAACTAATTCGCGATGAAAGCACTCAACGGATCAAGGAAATAGAACCAATAGGGAAGACTGTGGCCGAACTCAAGCTAGGAGTACAATCCTCCATAGATACGTCTGAGTTCAACTCAATTATGACAGACGATACTAGTTCTGCCAGCAGAAGCACTACTCGGGACACCCGCATAGTGAAATCTCCGGAAGAACGCGTTCGGATCAAAGAAACTCCAGAAACCTCCGACCCAGCGAACTCCGAGGACGAGGAAGAAGAATCAGCCTCGTACGAACGACATATGTTCGACGCGAAAACCAGCATCGAGTTCATCCCAGTCCTCAACGGTCAAGATGACATTGGAGTGGAGGGATTCATCAAGCGGGTAAGCGAAGCTAGATCGGAATGTAAGGAAAAGCGTGCTTTATTGAAATTAATTTTAACCAAACGCATTGTCGGCGAAGCCGAAAGAAGCATTAGACATTTGGTTATCGAGACGTACGGCGCCTTATTCGAAAATCTGAGGAAGTTCGTATCGATTAACGTAACTTCAAACGGTGCGCGCGATAAATTACAAAGAACTCGGCAAAGTTTTAACGAATCAGTACACGGATACGTCAAAACATTTCGACACGGTCTTAATGAACTTATGTACGCATTGCAACACGAAATCCGCGATCCTATTCGACGAGCAGTCGCGATAGACCTAGAGAACGAACGCGCAACCAAAACGTTCATACTAAATTTAAAACCCGAGATAGAAATCAGAACATCAAGCATGAAACCGCGCACCTTACAAGAAGCACAAGATGCCGCGTTCGAAGCAGAACTATTAATCGGAGAAATTGAGCGAAACCGCGGAAATCAGTGCAGCCAGCAAATAAGAGCTCACTCATTCGCCCGAGGGAATGTATCGTCACAACGCAAACCCCCACTTAGGAGCGGTCCGATGACTACGCAAAATCGCCTGCCGACAAGCACTCAAATAAACAACGGAGGGAGAATGAAGTGTTTTAAGTGCAACCAAATAGGACATACCGCAAGTTACTGCCGAAAATTTTCAACCGGCCAGCCAGCGAAATCTTCCGCCACCGCGCAGCTACAATATAAACATGGTGAATGCGGGACGAGAAGAGGAAACAGCGCTACCAGAACCTCGAGAGACGTCGTACGAGTACACGCAACAACAGGAAAACTTCTATCCATTGGAGTTCGATCGGGAACAGAAATCAAACGATATTTAATCGATACCGGTGCAGGAATAAATTTAGTTAAAAGATCAAGTGCCATATTTAAACCTAAAAAGACAGTAGCTAAAACATTTTACATGGGCAATGACAAATACCAAACTGACGAAACAGTAGACTTTCAATTCTTTAACATCATGAACACATTTCACGTTGTGCCAGACGATTTTCCTTTAATAGAAGACGGAATAATTGGTTTACCTATGCTCTCTAACTACTCATATCGAATTAACAACGAATCAATACAATTAAACGGGAACGAAATATTTTTCCAGGCGCCGAAAACCATTCTCCCAGGGCAAACCAAAATCGAAACAATTTATCTGGATAAAGTTCCGACGAGAGTATGTTTCTGCAATACTGGTGAGCAACCAACTATAATCACTAATGATCTTTCTTATGAACACGATCTCGATAAAATTGCTAAAATGAAACAAATAATTAGACTAGACCATATTGAAGACAAACTTCGTATTCCTATCGAAAAGATCCTCCTACATTACATAGACGTGTTTGACCTAGAATCCGATACCCTACCTTGTACTAACCTAACAAAACACACTATTACCCTACGCGAAAACAAAATCGTCAATACCAAATCGTACCGACCTCCCGAAGCCCATAAAGCAGAAATTGAAAAACAAATGAAAAAAATGTTAGATAAAAATATCATTGAAGAATCAGATTCTCCTTACAACAGTCCAGTATGGGTAGTACCCAAGAAATCAGACGCATCAGGCAAACAGAAATGGCGTATAGTTATCGACTTTCGAAAATTAAATGAACTTACCGATCAAGACGCCTACCCACTACCGACAATCGACGACATTCTATCACAATTAGGCAACGCCAAATTCTTCTCTGCTCTAGATTTATCTTCGGGATTCCATCAAATACCTATGGACCCCGACTCAAAGAAATATACAGCCTTTAGCACACCTCAGGGACACTTTCACTACAATCGCATGCCATTCGGTTTAAAAAACGCCCCAGCCACCTTCCAACGCATGATGGATACCGCGTTACGAGGATTATTGAACAAATACTGCTTTGTATACCTTGACGACATAATAATATTCGGTAGTACAATTCAACAACACAATGAAAACCTTGCTATAGTATTGCAAAGATTAAAAGAGTTAGGACTAAAAATCCAACCCGACAAATGCGAATTTCTAAAACCTGAATTAGAATACTTAGGACATGTCATAACACACGAGGGCATAAAGCCAAATCCTAAAAAGATCTCCGCAGTTAAAGACTTTAAGATTCCCAAAACACCAACAGACGTAAAGTCATTTCTCGGATTAGCTGGATACTACAGAAAATTCATTAAAAACTTTTCCAAACTCGCCAAACCATTAACAGATCTCACAAAGAAAGACAATCCTTTTAGATGGACAGAAACGCAACAGACAAGCTTTGACACACTAAAAGAAAAGCTATGCTCAGCCCCAGTTTTAGCATACCCAGACTACACGAAAACATTCACACTCACCACAGACGCTTCCAATGAAGGAATAGGCGCAATCTTATCACAAGACGGACATCCTTGTTGTTACATATCACGGACACTCAACCCCCCAGAGAAAAATTATTCTACCACAGAAAAGGAATTATTAGTTATCGTATGGGCAGTTAAGAGACTCAGGCAATACCTGTTAGGAAGACGATTCGTTATTCGAACCGATCACCAAGCACTCACTTGGCTCAAAAATTGCAAAGACCCTTCCTCGCGTTTGATTAGATGGAGACTTAAACTCGAAGAATACGAGTACGATATTCAGTATTGCAAAGGTAAAGAGAACACAGCAGCCGACGCACTTTCCAGAAAAATTTACCAAATTACCGACAAATCAGTCCCAGACACACCTGCAAACTCCGAAAATATTGTAGAACACTTTAACGCATGGTCAGAAGACGCGACACCCCCGAGACGACTTAAAATCACGCCAAACGATCACACCTTCTATCAATTGAATAGAGAAACATTAGGTCCATTCGACAAAGATATTTGGATTCGAAAAATTTTTGAACTAACGAAGAAACACAAGAAAATTGGGATAGGAGACAATAGTTTTACCGAAACCGAAAAAGCTAGGATCAAAGTAACACTCATGTTTATTAATGACCAAATTGAAGAAATAACTTTTGCATACGAACCAATACAAACCATAACTGACGAACAAGCTCTAGACATTATACGCGAAAACCATAACGACATTAGTGGACACTTGGGTATTCAAAAGACATATAGTAAAATCAAAGACCAATTCAAAATCCCACGCCTCATGGAAAAGATAGAAGATTTTATAAAAAATTGCGAAGCTTGTCAACGACAAAAGCTAGTTAGAATCAGACCCAAGGAACAACCCGTAATTTCTCAGACACCAGTAGAGCCAAACGAAAAGATAGCCATGGATCTAATTGGTCCGATGCCTAAAACCACACGTGGAAATCAATACATTCTTTCGATTCACGATGACCTAACGAAATATCTCGTTCTAGTACCACTGAAAACACAACGAACCGAATCGATTATCGATGCACTACTACACCACTACATTTACATCTTCTCAGCACCCAAAACGATACTGACAGACCAGGGACAAAACTTTATTAGCGAACTAATGGAAAAATTCGAAGAAGCATTTAAAATCAAACATATAAAGACCACTAGTTTTCATCCTCAATCTAACGGATCCTTAGAACGAACACACGCCACAGTAAAAGACATGATTCGCACGAGCCTACACGATTCTAATAAAGAATGGGATCAGGTATTAGACTTTATTTGCCTAGGGTATAATACCGCGATACACGATGCAACTGGATTTTCACCCTTCGAACTAACATTTGGAAGAAAAGCCAACCTCCCGTCTTCCGTATCCCGAACTTCCAATTACACCTACGAAGAAATGTTTGCACTATGGCAAAACAATTGCAAAAATATAGAATGATAGCGAAGAACACTCTTGAACAAAGTAGAAAGAGGTACATGAGAGATCAGACAAGGAAAATCATTAGAACTCAAACCTTATTTAAGGAAGGAGATCGTATACTCCTTCACAACGATCATAAGTCCGATAAATTGGACGACGAATGGTTAGGACCCTACGTTATTAAATCAGTCAAGACACCGTATTATGAGATTCTCATTAGAGATCGAGTTAAGAAAATCCACGGTAACAGAATAAAACCTTATTTTTCAGGACGATCGCCCTTGCCGTCGGCTTTACCACCCTTAACGGATTAAAAATAACCCCTATTGACAATAACGGAATATTTCATGAGAAAATATCCAAAGCATATCTTTATAGCGAACACATAAATGTTATTATAGGACTAGATATTAGTGCTGTATTGGAACAAGTAAGATATATCGAAAAGGGAGTAGCCGAAGTTAGGAATCACTGCGAGACACGAAAAGACTGTAGCATATTACCAGAAATACGCTCTTTACAAGCAAAAATAAATAACGTCAGAACACTTAGCATCGAATTACGATCCTTAGCTCACATTCATCCCAGAAGTAGACGAGGACTAGTAGACGATATCGGATCTATTAGTAAAACTCTTTTTGGAACCCTAGCCGCGAACGATCTAGATATAATCAACAAAAATATAGACAAACTCTTTGAAGAAGGTAACAGCCTAAAAACCATAGTAGCCAACCAGACAGCTTTGATTAAACGAATTTTAAATAACGACGTCATCCAGCGACTGAAACAAGTAGACACAGGTGTAACAAACGAACTTAAAACGCTTAACAAAAACGAGATCACCTTAATAAAAGTCATAGCTCTAGAAAGCTCACTCTCTGACTTACATTTCCAAATCGACGAAATATTCAATTTAATCATCTTAGGAAAACAAGGAATAATAAGCCCACAGATTATTGATCCCGGAACTTTTATTAACAATTACGCCCAAGTACTAGGTAGCAAAACAGTAGGAAACGCTTTTATACCAAAGGAAGAGAATTTCCAATATATTTTAGATATCTCAGAACTCACATTGTTTACTCGACAAAACAAAGTTTTCTTTGTAATTTCTGTACCAACAGTTATGGACATGGAATGGGATATAGAGCAAATATATCCCATACCATCTCTCACGAACAAAGTGTTTTTAGCACCTTTAGTAGTTCATCCGATATTTTTAACGTCAGGACTAAATTACATCAACGTCGATCAAAACTACTTGGATAAGCAATGCCGTTCTATATCTGACTTTTACATTTGCAAACAAACTCAGCCGATTCACGACCGTCGAGTGAAGCACGATTGTAACTCTGAAATCTTAAGCGCAGAAAACACTGTCAAATTCTGTAAGGTGGTAGTTTATAACATTGAAGATATAACTTTTATCCCATTAAATGCTGAGAATCATTTTATAGCTATACCAGAAAAACCAATAGATCTGAGCATTTTCGAAGAAAAGACACATCGAATTGTTAGACTAGAGAAACCATCTTTGTTACAAACTAATAAAACCGTAGACATATTGTACAAGAATAACCATATGAGAATCAGTGGTAGTAGCAAGGAAATTTCTTACGAGATTAAAATCAAAACAGTCAATGTAACTAATGATTCAGACTGGATTGTTTTACTAAATAAACTAGAGAAAACTCCAAAACTTATTAACGATAATTACGGATACAAAGACACTCTGGATGGAATCGAAGATCAAACGAATCAACTAACTTTTGCTCATAGAATCGATCAAGTTGAATCACGGGGAATATCTATATTACAAATTATAGGATATTTATCCATTGCTCTCATATGCTTATACTTTCTCAACAAAATAGGAATGCCGAAATTGTGTTTTCATTTATTCTGTTGTAAAATCAAGCGAAACACGACAAATAACAATCCACCAGCCAGCGCTCCGATGCCAATCAACCCGGCACCTATCAACATATTCACCCCGATTCTACCTGTGCCCAGCACCAGCAACGATTCACAAGTAACCTTCGACCTGGAAACACCCAAGGCAAAATTTCACCCATCTATCTTAAAGAGGAAAAGGAACTTCGAGGACTAAGTTCATTCTAAGGAGGGGGGAGTGTAACCCCAAACTCTTTTGCCCTGACGTCACCTTAGGCGACCACTTCTAAACATTCTCCAGACAGCCGATACTTGAACATTACACATGGCGACCTTGGCGACAATGTATATTGCCGGAGTACCTGAGGGTTCATCTATGTCCTAACGGTCCTTCCACCGAATGTTCTAGAAGCGTAGCAACAGTCACGTACGCCTACAGGGTAGTGGGGATGATGAAGGATGAAAAACAAAAGAAGAAACAGATGTCATCGAAAGTAAGAAGATATTGTAAGAGCCTCAGTCTCGAACGGCCACGGCTAGAATTCAGAAGTGTATAAACGAGGAAAAAATAAATTTTTTTTTCTTTCCTTTAAATTTCTTCCTTATTTTACGTGACAAAAGCATAGTACACTAAAGAATGATAGTGTCGCATCGTAGCTAACGCGTTAAAGAGCTTCGTAACGACACACCAGGAAAACTCTCCTTACAGGTAGAAACGATACACATACTGAAACCAATAATAATTTAATTCTATGCTGTTTCTACTCTTGATAAATTTTAAAAATAATAAAATATCAAATCTATTAACTCCCAACTAGATTTAATGCACCCTACTTTTAAACTATTTGAATTAAATTAAACTAAATTCATAAATACTATTTAGAATTAATTTTTATATAAATTTTAAATTTTTCGGGTAAACTACATTTTTAAATTTTTTATAAAGGAAATAATATATTTACGACATTACTGTATATACTTAATTGATAGGTCAACTATTAGATTGTATTGTAAAATATTTGCTATTACTATTTTTCAAATTAATTTGAAAAATTTAAGTCAACACTGATTATAATAATTTAATTTAATATTAATAATCATTTTTATTAATTAATTCTTAAAAAAGAAAAATTGAAATTACAATAGAATATATTTATTGAAATGTAATTTTATTAAATTGAACAATAAAAATTTAATTTATTTAAATTTAATATACATGCGTGTGTGTGGGTATATATATATAGATCTAGGTATTACTATTTTAATTCTATATATTCTGCTTGAAAATTGTTAACATTGTTATAAAACATTTCTAGGATAAGAAAAGTCTGATGCGAGACAAAGGATACGTATAATTTACATCAAACCGTAAGCGAATGTGTCGGTAGAATGAACTAGTACACAGACGCGTAGGAGACATCCGCGAAAGCATAGTACACTAAAGAATGATAGTGTCGCATCGTAGCTAACGCGTTAAAGAGCATCGTAACGGTACACCAGGAACACTGTCCTTACCGGTAGAAACGATACACATACTGAAACCAATAATAATTTAATTCTATGCTGTTTCTACCATTAATAAATTTTAAAAATAATAAAATATCAAATCTATTAACTCCCAACTAGATTTAATTCACCCTACTTTTAATCTATTTAAATTAAATTATATTAAATTCATAAATACTATTTAGAATAAATTTTTATATAAATTTTAAATTTTTCGATTAAACTACATTTTTAAATTTTTAATAAAAGAAATAATATATTTACGACATTACTGTATATACTTAATTGATAGGTCAACTATTAGATTGTATTGTAAAATATTTGCTATTATTATTTTTCAAATTAATTTTAAAAATTGAAATCAACACTGATTATAAAAATTTAATTTAATATTAATAATCATTTTCATTAATTAATTCTTAAAAAAGAAAAATTGAAATTACAATAGTATATATTTATTGAAATGTAATTTTATTAAATTGAACAATAAAAATTTTATTTATTTAATTTGAATATATATACGTGTGTGTGTATATATATATATATATATATATATATATATAGATCTAGGTGTTACTATTTTAATTCTATATACTCTGCATGAATATTGTTATCATTGTTATAAAACATTTCGGGGATAAGCATAGTCTGTTGCGAGACAAATGGTACGTATAATTTAACTCAAACGGTAAGCGAATGTGTCGGTAGGTTGAACTAGTACACAGACGCGTAGGAGACATCCGCGAAAGCATAGTACACTAAGGAAAGATAGTGTCGCATCGTAGCTAATGCGTTAAACAGCTTCGTAACGGTACACCAGGAACACTGTCCTTACCGGTAGAAACGATACACATACTGAAACCAATAATAATTTAATTCTATGCTGTTTCTACCATTAATAAATTTTAAAAATAATAAAATATCAAATCTATTAACTCCCAACTAGATTTAATTCACCCTACTTTTAATCTATTTAAATTAAATTATATTAAATTCATAAATACTATTTAGAATAAATTTTTATATAAATTTTAAATTTTTCGATTAAACTACATTTTTAAATTTTTAATAAAAGAAATAATATATTTACGACATTACTGTATATACTTAATTGATAGGTCAACTATTAGATTGTATTGTAAAATATTTGCTATTATTATTTTTCAAATTAATTTTAAAAATTGAAATCAACACTGATTATAAAAATTTAATTTAATATTAATAATCATTTTCATTAATTAATTCTTAAAAAAGAAAAATTGAAATTACAATAGTATATATTTATTGGAATGTAGTTTTATTAAATTGAACAATAAAAATTTTATTTATTTAAATTGAATATATATATGTGTGTATGTGTATATATATATATATATATATAGAGAGAGAGAGAGAGAGATCTAGGAGTTACTATTTTAATTCTATATATTCTGCATGAATATTGTTAACATTGTTATAAAACATTTCGAGGATAAGAATAGTCTGTTGCGAGACAAATGGTACGTATAATGTACCTCAAACGGTAAGCGAATGTGTCGGTAAAATGAACTACTACAGAGACGCGTAGTAGACATCCGCGAAAGCATAGTACACTAAGGAAAGATAGGGTCGCATCGTAGCTAGTGCGTTAAACAGCTTCGTAACGGTACACCAGGAACACTATCCTTACCGGTAGAAACGATACACATACTGAAACCAATAATAATTTAATTCTATGCTGTTTCTACTCTTAATAAATTTTAAACATAATAAAATGTCAAATCTATAAACTCCCAACTAGATTTAATGTACCCTACTTTTAAACTATTTGAATTAAACTATACTAAATTCATAAATACTATTTAGAATAAATTTTTATACAAATTTTAAATTTTTCGATTAAACTACATTTTTAAATTTTTTACAAAAGAAATAATATATTTACGACATTACTGTATATACTTAATTGATGGGTCAACTATTAGATTGTATTGTAAAATATTTGCTATTATTATTTTTCAAATTAATTTTAAAAATTTAAATCTACACTGATTATAAAAATTTAATTTAATATTAATAATCATTTTTATTAATTAATTCTTAAAAAAGTAATATTCAAATTACAATAGTATATATTTATTGAAATGTCATTTTATAATATTCGACAATAGAAATTTAATTTATTTAAATTTAATATACTTACGTGTGTGTGAGTATATATATATATAGATCTAGGTGGTACTATTTTAATTCTATATATTCTGCTTGAAAATTGTTAAAATTGTTATAAAACATTTCGAGGATAAGAATAGTCTGATGCGTGACAAATGATACGTATAATTTACATCAAACCGTAAGCGAATGTGTCGGTAGAATGAACTAGTACACAGACGCGTAGGAGACATCCGCGAAAGCATAGTACACTAAAGAATGATAGTGTCGCATCCTAGCTAACGCGTTAAAGAGCATTGTAAAGGTACACAAGGAATACTTTCATTATATTTAGAGATGATAATATAAAAAAAATTGTTTTATCTTTCTAATATGTGTTTTACAAGACATATATATAACAATATAACAATTATAACATTATGACATTATAACAATTATAACAATTATAACAATTACTCTTATTTGGCTACTCTGTTAGTGCTGCTTCTCCCTCCTCTTCTTGCCAAATTGCATTCCATCTTCGTTTGTTGACGGATCATGTGATGCAAATAGTCGCAAACTAACACACACACAGCAATATGCGTGTCAGTATGCATGGCCAAAACAGAGTTGTAACGCATAATATTTCACACGCCTTTGGCATATGCACTGCTGAACGACCCGGGTAAGGTGTGATTTGTTTCCCGTATATACATTCTACATTTGCGAACATTAGTGAGAAAACTAATCTCTTATAGGCCGCCCAGCGACGAGTCTATGTACTACAAACGCAAGAGGACTAGTTGTTTACTACATTAACCTCTTAGGTACGGTTGAATTTTGTGCGCGGCTGTTTATCTGTACGGCAGAGTTTGACGCGAATTACGCGTAAAAGATACAACACTGCAATGTGTGATGGATAATACTGTTCTCCACTCAAGCACATTGGAACGAAGTTTTTGATAATTAAATTATTATTTTTCTTAAGGATATGATGCATATACTTTAACTTTAATAATTGAATTTAATAATGAATAATCCAATTGAGTGTGATATATTTTAAAGCAGAGTACGACACATAGACGACGCAAATTTCAAACTCATTGCGCGATAGTGTTTTTCAAATTGCTCTTCGTTTTCTATTTCCGAACTACATTTTGAGGTTAATGATTCTAAAGAAATTCAAGGGTACGGATCGACATGTTAAAAGAAGCATCTGATAATCTATTGTATGTATATATTTCATCTGTTTTATATGTATATATATATAAACATATATATAATATATATTATAGTCTAGTATAAAATCTTTCAAAAAGATTCTAACTATATTATTGCTCATTAATCTATCAATCTGCAAAAATTCTAATTTCGGTTTACTCGTATAATGTACGTTTACACATACTGAAACCAGTAATAACTGAATTCTATACTGATTACGCTTTTAATAAATTTAAAAAATAGCAAAATATCAAATCTATTAACCCCAAACTAGATTTAGTGCTCCCTACTCTTAAAGTATTTAAATTAAATTATTCTAAAGTCATAAATACTATTTAGAATAAATATTTATACAAATTTTAAACTTCTCGATTGAATTAATTTTTTAAATTTTTTGTAAGAGAAATAATATATATACGACACTAATATAAATATTTAATTGATAGAGCAACTATTAAATTCTATTATAAAATATTTAATATTAGTATTTTTCAAATTAATTTTAAGAATTTAAATTAATATTAATTATTATTATCATTTGTATTAATTATTTCTCAAAAAAGTAAAAATGGAAATTACAATAGTATATATTTATTGAAATGTAATTTTATTAAATTGAAAAATAAAGATTTAATTTATTTAAATTTAACGCATGTACGTGAGTGTGTGTGTGTATATATATAGATCTAGGCATTACTATATTAATTCTATATATTCTGCATGAATATTGTTAACATTGTTATAAAACATTTCGAGGATAAGAATAGTCTGTTGCGAGACAAATGGTACGTATAATTTAACTCAAACGGTAAGCGAATGTGTCGGTAGGTTGAACTAGTACACAGACGCGTAGGAGACATCCGCGAAAGCATAGTACACTAAGGAAAGATAGTGTCGCATCGTAGCTAATGCGTTAAACAGCTTCGTAACGGCACACCAGGAACACTGTCCTTACCGGTAGAAACGATACACATACTGAAACCAATAATAATTTAATTCTATGCTGTTTCTACCATTAATAAATTTTAAAAATAATAAAATATCAAATCTATTAACTCCCAACTAGATTTAATGCACCCTACTTTTAAACTATTTAAATTAAATTATATTAAATTCATAAATACTATTTAGAATAAATTTTTATATAAATTTTAAATTTTTCGATTAAACTACATTTTTAAATTTTTAATAAAAGAAATAATATATTTACGACATTACTGTATATACTTAATTGATAGGTCAACTATTAGATTGTATTGTAAAATATTTGCTATTATTATTTTTCAAATTAATTTTAAAAATTTAAATCAACACTGATTATAAAAATTTAATTTAATATTAATAATCATTTTCATTAATTAATTCTTAAAAAAGAAAAATTGAAATTACAATAGTATATATTTATTGAAATGTAATTTTATTAAATTGAACAATAAAAATTTTATTTATTTAAATTGAATATATATATGTGTGTGTGTGTATATATATATATAGAGAGAGAGAGAGATCTAGGTGTTACTATTTTAATTCTATATATTCTGCATGAATATTGTTAACATTGTTAAAAAACATTTCGAGGATAAGAATAGTCTGTTGCGAGACAAATGGTACGTATAATTTACCTCAAACGGTAAGCGAATGTGTCGGTAAAATGAATGACTACAGAGAGGAGTAATAGACATCCGTGGAAGCATAGTGCACTAAAGAAAGATAGTGTCGCATCGTAGCTAACGCGTTAAAGAGCTTCGTAACGATACACCAGGAACACTCTCCTTAACGGTAGAAACGATACACATACTGAAACCAATAATAATATAATTCTATGATGTTTCTACTCTTAATAAATTTTAAACGTAATAAAATATCAAATCTATTAACTCCCAACTAGATTTAATTTAACACCCTACTTTTAAACTATTGAAATTAAATTATACTAAATTCATAAATAGTATTTAGAATAAATTTTTATATAAATTTTAAATTTTTCGATTAAACTACATTTTTAAATTTTTTATAAAAGAAATAATATATTTACGACATTACGGTATATACTTAATTGATAGGTCAATTATTAGATTGTAGTGTAATATATATGCTATTACTATTTTTCAAATTAATTTTAAAAATTTAAATCTACACTGATTATAAAAATTTAATTTAATATTAATAATCATTTTCATTAATTAATTCTTAAAAAAGAAAAATTGAAATTACAATAGTCTATATTTATTGAAATGTAATTCTATTAAATTGAACAATAAAAATTTTATTTATTTAATTAGAATATATATACACGTCTGTGTATATATATATATGTAGTATCGTGGACAAAAGGCCTAAGATATCGGCCGAACCGTATACAATGTTGCGAGAACCGCGGTGTCGTTGGGTACAACAATGTATCGTCGATCTTTTCAACTGAACAGTTTCGTCGAAAAGGCCTACGTGACCCTGGCCACGAGCGTTTTCGTGACACGTGCACTATAGGGCGGGGAAAAAACAAAAGAGACGCTAAAGACAATGTTAGTTAAGACGCAGGCGAGAACGAATGCAAAAGGCATGCAGTATGGGTTGAGAATCGAGAGCGTGCGAGTGCGGATGCCGAAGACGTGAGTTATAGAGAGTGATTTGAGCGGAATAAGACTTTTGTGTTTTAGTTCAAGTTGAACATTTATCGTTCTCTGTCCAATTAATCCTTGTTATTTTTATTTAAATTAATAAATAGTATTAGGAGAATTTTACAAACCTAAATTATCCTAATCCCATCCTTTTCCGATACTACATATATATAGATCTAGGTGTTACTATTTTAATTCTATATATTCTGCATGAATATTGTTAACATTGTTATTAAACATTTCGAGGATAAGAATAGTCTGTTGCGAGAAAAATGGTACGTATAATTTACCTCAAACGGTAAGCTAATGTGTCGGTAAAATGAAATACTACAGAGACGCGTAGTAGACATCCGTGAAAGCATAGTACACTAAAGAAAGATAGTGTCGCATCGTAGCTAACGCGTTAAAGAGCTTCGTGATGGTACACCAGGAACACTATCCTTACCGGTAGAAACGATACACATACTGAAACCAATAATAATTTAATTCTATGGTGTTTCTACTCTTGATAAATTTTAAAAATAATTAAATATCAAATCTATTAACTCCCAACTTGATTTAATGCACCCTACTTTTAAACTGTATGAATTAAATTAAACTAAATTCATAAATACTATTTAGAATTAATTTTTATATAAATTTTAAATTTTTGGAGTAAACTACATTTTTAAATTTTTTATAAAGGAAATAATATATTTACGACATTACTGTATATACTTAATTGATAGGTCAACTATTAGATTGTATTGTAAAATATTTGCTATTACTATTTTTCAAATTAATTTGAAAAATTTAAGTCAACACTGATTATAAAAATTTAATTTAATATTAATAATCATTTTTATTAATTAATTCTTAAAAAAGAAAAATTGAAATTACAATAGTATATATTTATTGAAATGTAATTTTATTAAATTGAACAATAAAAATTTTATTTATTTAAATTGAATATATATATGCGTGTGTGTATATATATATATATAGAGAGAGAGAGAGATCTAGGAGTTACTATTTTAATTCTATATACTCTGCATGAATATTGTTATCATTGTTATAAAATATTTCGAGGATATGAATAGTCTGTTGCGAGACAAATGGTACGTATAATTTACCTCAAACGGTAAGCGAATGTGTCGGTAAAATGAACTACTACAGAGACGCGTAGTAGACATCCGTGAAAGCATAGTACACTAAAGAATGATAGTGTCGCATCGTAGCTAACGCGTTAAAGAGCTTCGTAACGACACACCAGGAACACTCTCCTTACAGGTAGAAACGATACACATACTGAAACCAATAATAATTTAATTCTATGCTGTTTCTACTCTTGATAAATTTTAAAAATAATTAAATATCAAATCTATTAACTCCCAACTTGATTTAATGCACCCTACTTTTAAACTATATGAATTAAATTAAACTAAATTCATAAATACTATTTAGAATTAATTTTTATATAAATTTTAAATTTTTCGAGTAAACTACATTTTTAAATTTTTTATAAAGGAAATAATATATTTACGACATTACTGTATATACTTAATTGATAGGTCAACTATTAGATTGTAGTGTAAAATATTTGCTATTACTATTTTTCAAATTAATTTGAAAAATTTAAATCAACACTGAATATAAAAATTTAATTTAATATTAATAATCATTTTTATTAATTAATTCTTAAAAAAGAAAAATTGAAATTACAATAGAATATATTTATTGAAATGTAATTTTATTAAATTGAACAATAAAAATTTAATTTATTTAAATTTAATATACATGCGTGTGTGTGGGTATATATATATATCGGAGATGAAAGAACACCGGAACTCCTCCTTGGATTCGCGGGAATACCGCAACTCTGTAACTTAGATTAAACAAATGCCGCTCCGATTATTCGAGATTTATGATCATGAGCTTGGGCTCCAGGCGACAATCAGTCGTCGAACGTAGCCGCGGTCAAAGGGATGAACGTTTTATCTAACAAAGGCACAGAGTAACGCTATACCTCTCCTAAAAGAAATAGTCGTAGCGATACGTGGCAGTAAATACTTCAATAGTTTCTATCCCGCGGCCCGCCACACGGAGATTTTGTCCTCCGGGTAAGATGATCGCCGGGTGTATGCATACCTTTGTGGCGTATGTTTAGCTAACGTAAGGACCCGCTATAGATCTTAAGATTTAGTCAAGCGAAGTCCGTCAAGTAGACTTTGTTGCAACTACGGGAAGATAGTAGAAACCTATCTTCCACGAACGTTGTCCCCCGTCAACAACCTCCCCTCAAGGGCGGCCAGCATCTCTTTCAAAACGCCGATATGGAGATCGACCAATTAGCAACAGCGCTAATTTCCCTCACCTTTGGAACGAAAGCTTTCGTTGACGAATCCGAGGATCTCATGTCCTTAGACACACCCATTATAGTTCTCCTCGACGGCATCGTCGTGTCGGAGATTCATTCTTTCGTACGATCTCATCGACGAATGACAGTGCCACCTTACAACCAGTGAATAACTCACATCTAGTTAACAAAGAGTTAGACTTCAACTGTGCGAGAACATACGTTTACCATCCCGTGACCGCGGATTCGTTTCGAACCTAAGATCATTATCACTAGTGCTACGAGTGCTTAATCTTGTTAATAAGCCCGTGCTAATAAACTCTCCGTTGTATCACGACAATGGCTAATTCTAATGAAATTTCATTAAACGCCCATCTCCATAATCCTGACTTCAATCCGACATATATATACATCTAGGCATTACTATATTAATTCTATATATTCTGCATGAATATTGTTAATATTGTTCTAAAACATTTCGAGGATAAGAATAGTCTGTTGCGAGACAAATGGTACGTATAATTTAACTCAAACGGTAAGCGAATGTGTCGGTAGGTTGAACTACTACAGAGACGCGTAGTAGACATCCGCGAAAGCATAGTACACTAAGGAAAGATAGTGTCGCATCGTAGCTAGTGCGTTAAACAGCTTCGTAACGGTACACCAGGAACACTATCCTTACCGGTAGAAACGATACACATACTGAAACCGATAATAATTTAATTCTATGCTGTTTCTACTCTTAATAAATTTTAAAAATAATAAAATGTCAAACCTATAAACTCCCAACTAGATTTAATGCACCCTACTTTTAAACTATTTGAATTAAATTATACTAAATTCATAAATACTATTTAGAATAAATTTTTATATAAATTTTAAATTTTTCGATTAAACTACATTTTTAAATTTTTAATAAAAGAAATAATATATTTACGACATTACTGTATATACTTAATTGATAGGTCAACTATTAGATTGTAGTGTAAAATATTTGCTATTACTATTTTTCGAATTAATTTGAAAAATTTAAGTCAACCCTGAATATAAAAATTTAATTTAATATTAATAATCATTTTTATTAATTAATTCTGAAAAAAGAAAAATTGAAATTACAATAGTATATATTTATTGAAATGTAATTTTATTAAATTGAACAATAAAAATTTTATTTATTTAAATTGAATATATATATGTGTGTATGTGTATATATATATATATATATATATATATATATATATATAGAGAGATAGAGAGAGAGAGATCTAGGAGTTACTATTTTAATTCTATATATTCTGCATGAATATTGTTAACATTGTTTTAAAACATTTCGAGGATAAGAATTGTCTGTTGCGAGACAAATGGTACGTATAATGTACCTCAAACGGTAAGCGAATGTGTCGGTAAAATGAACTACTACAAAGACGCGTAGTAGACATCCGTGAAAGCATAGTACACTAAAGAAAGATAGTGTCGCATCGTAGCTAACGCGTTAAAGAGCTTCGTGATGGTACACCAGGAACACTATCCTTACCGGTAGAAACGATACACATACTGAAAGCAATAATAATTTAATTCTATGCTGTTTCTACTCTTGATAAATTTTAAAAATAATAAAATATCAAATCTATTAACTCCCAACTAGATTTAATGCACCCTACTTTTAAACTATTTAAATTAAATTATATTAAACTCATAAATACTATTTAGAATAAATTTTTATATAAATTTTAAATTTTTCGATTAAACTACATTTTTAAATTTTTAGTAAAAGAAATAATATATTTACGACATTACTGTATATACTTAATTGATAGGTCAACTATTAGATTGAATTGTAAAATATTTGCTATTATTATTTTTCAAATTAATTTTAAAAATTTAAATCAACACTGATTATAAAAATTTAATTTAATATTAATAATCATTTTCATTAATTAATTCTTAAAAAAGAAAAATTGAAATTACAATAGTATATATTTATTGAAATGTAATTTTATTAAATTGAACAATAAAAATTTTATTTATTTAATTTGAATATATATACGTGTGTGTGTATATATATATATATATATAGATCTAGGTGTTACTATTTTAATTCTATATACTCTGCATGAATATTGTTAACATTGTTATAAAATATTTCGAGGATAAGAATAGTCTGTTGCGAGACAAATGGTATGTATAATTTACCTCAAACGGTAAGCGAATGTGTCGGTAAAATGAACTACTACAGAGACGCATAGTAGACATCCGTGAAAGCATAGTACACTAAAGAATGATAGTGTCGCATCGTAGCTAACGCGTTAAAGAGCTTCGTAACGACACACCTGGAACACTCTCCTTACAGGTAGAAACGATACACATACTGAAACCAATAATAATTTAATTCTATGCTGTTTCTACTCTTGATAAATTTTAAAAATAATAAAATATCAAATCTATTAACTCCCAACTAGATTTAATGCACCCTACTTTTAAACTATTTAAATTAAATTATATTAAATTCATAAATACTATTTAGAATAAATTTTTATATAAATTTTAAATTTTTCGATTAAACTACATTTTTAAATTTTTAATAAAAGAAATAATATATTTACGACATTACTGTATATACTTAGTTGATAGGTCAACTATTAGATTGTATTGTAAAATATTTGCTATTACTATTTTTCAAATTAATTTGGAAAATTTAAGTCAACACTGATTATAAAAATTTAATTTAATATTAATAATCATTTTTATTAATTAATTCTTAAAAAAGAAAAATTGAAATTACAATAGAATATATTTATTGAAATGTAATTTTATTAAATTGAACAATAAAAATTTAATTTATTTAAATTTAATATACATGCGTGTGTGTGGGTATATATATATAGATCTAGGTATTACTATTTTAATTCTATATATTCTGCTTGAAAATTGTTAACATTGTTATAAAACATTTCTAGGATAAGAAAAGTCTGATGCGAGACAAAGGATACGTATAATTTACATCAAACCGTAAGCGAATGTGTCGGTAGAATGAACTAGTACACAGACGCGTAGGAGACATCCGCGAAAGCATAGTACACTAAAGAATGATAGTGTCGCATCGTAGCTAACGCGTTAAAGTGCTTCGTATCGACACACCAGGAACACTCTCCTTACCGGTAGATACGATACACATACTGAAACCAACAATAATTTAATTCTATGCTGTTTCTACCCTTGATAAATTTTAAAAATAATAAAATATCAAATCTATTAACTCCCAACTAGATTTAATGCACCCTACTTTTAAACTATTTGAATTAAATTATACAAAATTCATAAATACTATTTAGAATAAATTTTTATACAAATTTTAAATTTTTCGATTATACTACATTTTTAAATTTATTATAAAAGAAATAATATATTTAAGACATTACTGTATATACTTAATTGATAGGTCAACTATTAGATTGTATTGTAAAATATTTGCTATTATTATTTTTCAAATTAATTTTAAAAATTTAAATCAACACTGATTATAAAAATTTAATTTAATATTAATAATCATTTTCATTAATTAATTCGTAAAAAAGAAAAATTGAAATTACAATAGTATATATTTATTGAAATGTAATTTTATTAAATTGAACAATAAAAATTTTATTTATTTAAATTGAATATATATATGTGTGTGTGTATATATATATATATAGAGAGAGAGATCGAGGTGTTACTATTTTAATTCTATATATTCTGCATGAATATTGTTAACATTGTTAGAAAACATTTCGAGGATACGAATAGTCTGTTGCTAGACAAATTACGTATAATGTACCTCAAACGGTAAGCGAATGTGTCGGTAAAATGAACTACTACAGAGACGCGTAGTAGACATCCGTGAAAGCATAGTACACTAAAGAAAGATAGTGTCGCTTCGTAGCGAACGCGTTAAAGAGCTTCGTAACGACACACCAGGAACACTCTCCTTACCGGTAGAAACGATACACATACTGAAACCAATAATAATTTAATTCTATGCTGTTTCTACTCTTGATAAATTTTAAAAATAATTAAATATCAAATCTATTAACTCCCACCTTGATTTAATGCACACTACTTTTAAACTATATGAATTAAATTGAACTAAATTCATAAATACTATTTAGAATTAATTTTTATATAAATTTTAAATTTTTCGTGTAAACTACATTTTTAAATTTTTTATAAAGGAAATAATATATTTACGACATTACTGTATATACTTAATTGATAGGTCAACTATTGGATTGTAGTGTAAAATATTTGCTATTACTATTTTTCAAATTAATTTGAAAAATTTAAGTCAACCCTGAATATAAAAATTTAATTTAATATTAATAATCATTTTTATTAATTAATTCTTAAAAAAGAAAAATTGAAATTACAATAGAATATATTTATTCAATTGTAATTTTATTAAATTGAACAATAAAAATTTAATTTATTTAAATTTAATATACATGCGTGTGTGTGGGTATATATATATGTCGGAGATGAAAGAACACCGGAACTCCTCCTTGGATTCGCGGGAATACCGCAACTCTGTAACTTACATTAAACAAATGCCGCTCCCATTATTCGAGATTTATGATCATGAGCTTGGGCTCCAGGCGACAATCAGTCGTCGAACGTAGCCGCGGTCAAAGGGATGAACGTTTTATCTAACAAAGGCACAGAGTAACGCTATACCTCTCCTTAAAAGAAATAGTCGTAGCGATACGTGGCAGTAAATACTTCAATAGTTTCTATCCCGCGGCCCGCCACACGGAGATTTTGTCCTCCGGGTAAGATGATCGCCGGGTGTATGCATACCTTTGTGGCGTATGTTTAGCTAACGTAAGGACCCGCTATAGATCTTAAGATTTAGTCAAGCGAAGTCCGTCAAGTAGACTTTGTTGCAACTACGGGAAGATAGTAGAAACCTATCTTCCACGAACGTTGTCCCCCGTCAACAACCTCCCCTCAAGGGCGGCCAGCATCTCTTTCAAAACGCCGATATGGAGATCGACCAATTAGCAACAGCGCTAATTTCCCTCACCTTTGGAACGAAAGCTTTCGTTGACGAATCCGAGGATCTCATGTCCTTAGACACACCCATTATAGTTCTCCTCGACGGCATCGTCGTGTCGGAGATTCATTCTTTCGTACGATCTCATCGACGAATGACAGTGCCACCTTACAACCAGTGAATAACTCACATCTAGTTAACAAAGAGTTAGACTTGAACTGTGCGAGAACATACGTTTACCATCCCGTGACCGCGGATTCGTTTCGAACCTAAGATCATTATCACTAGTGCTACGAGTGCTTAATCTTGTTAATAAGCCCGTGCTAATAAACTCTCCGTTGTATCACGACAATGGCTAATTCTAATGAAATTTCATTAAACGCCCATCTCCATAATCCTGACTTCAATCCGACATATATATACATCTAGGCATTACTATATTAATTCTATATATTCTGCATGAATATTGTTAATATTGTTATAAAACATTTCGAGGATAAGAATAGTCTGTTGCGAGACAAATGGTACGTATAATTTAACTCAAACGGTAAGCGAATGTGTCGGTAGGTTGAACTACTACAGAGACGCGTAGTAGACATCCGCGAAAGCATAGTACACTAAGGAAAGATAGTGTCGCATCGTAGCTAGTGCGTTAAACAGCTTCGTAACGGTACACCAGGAACACTATCCTTACCGGTAGAAACGATACACATACTGAAACCGATAATAATTTAATTCTATGCTGTTTCTACTCTTAATAAATTTTAAACATAATAAAATGTCAAACCTATAAACTCCCAACTAGATTTAATGCACCCTACTTTTAAACTATTTGAATTAAATTATACTAAATTCATAAATACTATTTAGAATAAATTTTTATATAAATTTTAAATTTTTCGATTAAACTACATTTTTAAATTTTTAATAAAAGAAATAATATATTTACGACATTACTGTATATACTTAATTGATAGGTCAACTATTAGATTGTATTGTAAAATATTTGCTATTATTATTTTTCAAATTAACTTTAAAAATTTAAATCAACACTGATTATAAAAATTTAATTTAATATTAATAATCATTTTCATTAATTAATTCTTAAAAAAGAAAAATTGAAATTGCCATAGTACATATTTATTGAAATGTAATTTTATTAAATTGAACAATAAAAATTTTATTTATTTAAATTGAATATATATATGTGTGTGCGTATATATATATATATATATATATATATAGAGAGAGAGAGAGAGAGAGAGAGATCTAGGTGTTACTATTTTAATTCTATATATTCTGCATGAATATTGTTAACATTGTTAAAAAACATTTCGATGATAAGAATAGTCTGTTGCGAGACAAATGGTACGTATAATTTACCTCAAACGGTGAGCGAATGTGTCGGTAAAATGAAATACTACAGAGACGCGTAGTAGACATCCGTGAAAGCATAGTACACTAAAGAAAGATAGTGTCGCATCGTAGCTAACGCGTTAAAGAGCTTCGTGATGGTACACCAGGAACACTATCCTTACCGGTAGAAACGATACACATACTGAAACCAATAATAATTTAATTCTATGATGTTTCTACTCTTAATAAATTTTAAACGTAATAAAATATCAAATCTATTAACTCCCAACTAGATTTAATGCACCCTACTTTTAAACTATTGAAATTAAATTATACTAAATTCATAAATAGTATTTAGAATAAATTTTTATATAAATTTTAAATTTTTCGATCAAACTACATTTTTACATTTTTTATAAAAGAAATAATATATTTACGACATTACGGTATATACTTAATTGATAGGTCAATTATTAGATTGTAGTGTAATATATATGCTATTACTATTTTTCAAATTAATTTTAAAAATTTAAATCTACACTGATTATAAAAATTTAATTTAATATTAATAATCATTTTCATTAATTAATTCTTAAAAAAGAAAAATTGAAATTACAATAGTCTATATTTATTGAAATGTAATTCTATTAAATTGAACAATAAAAATTTTATTTATTTAATTAGAATATATATTCACGTGTGTGTATATATATATGTAGTATCGTGGACAAAAGGCCTAAGATATCGGCCGAACCGTATACAATGTTGCGAGAACCGCGGTGTCGTTGGGTACAACAATGTATCGTCGATCTTTTCAACTGAACAGTTTCGTCGAAAAGGCCTACGTGACCCTGGCCACGAGCGTTTTCGTGACACGTGCACTATAGGGCGGGGAAAAAACAAAAGAGACGCTAAAGACAATGTTAGTTAAGACGCAGGCGAGAACGAATGCAAAAGGCGTGCAGTATGGGTTGAGAATCGAGAGCGTGCGAGTGCGGATGCCGAAGACGAGAGTTATAGAGAGTGATTTGAGCGGAATAAGACTTTTGTGTTTTAGTTCAAGTTGAACATTTATCGTTCTCTGTCCAATTAATCCTTGTTATTTTTATTTATCTTAATAAATAGTATTAGGAGAATTTTACAAACCTAAATTATCCTAATCCCATCCTTTTCCGATACTACATATATATAGATCTAGGTGTTACTATTTTAATTCTATATATTCTGCATGAATATTGTTAACATTGTTATTAAACATTTCGAGGATAAGAATAGTCTGTTGCGAGAAAAATGGTACGTATAATTTACCTGAAACGGTAAGCGAATGTGTCGGTAAAATGAAATACTACAGAGACGCGTAGTAGACATCCGTGAAAGCATAGTACACTAAAGAAAGATAGTGTCGCATCGTAGCGAACGCGTTAAAGAGCTTCGTAACGACACACCAGGAACACTCTCCTTACCGGTAGAAACGATACACATACTGAAACCAATAATAATTTAATTCTATGCTGTTTCTACTCTTGATAAATTTTAAAAATAATTAAATATCAAATCTATTAACTCCCAACTTGATTTAATGCACCCTACTTTTAAACTGTATGAATTAAATTAAACTAAATTCATAAATACTATTTAGAATTAATTTTTATATAAATTTTAAATTTTTCGAGTAAACTACATTTTTAAATTTTTTATAAAGGAAATAATATATTTACGACATTACTGTATATACTTAATTGATAGGTCAACTATTAGATTGTAGTGTAAAATATTTGCTATTACTATTTTTCAAATTAATTTGAAAAATTTAAATCAACACTGAATATAAAAATTTAATTTAATATTAATAATCATTTTTATTAATTAATTCTTAAAAAAGAAAAATTGAAATTACAATAGAATATATTTATTGAAATGTAATTTTATTAAATTGAACAATAAAAATTTAATTTATTTAAATTTAATATACATGCGTGTGTGTGGGTATATATATATGTCGGAGATGAAAGAACACCGGAACTCCTCCTTGGATTCGCGGGAATACCGCAACTCTGTAACTTACATTAAACAAATGCCGCTCCCATTATTCGAGATTTATGATCATGAGCTTGGGCTCCAGGCGACAATCAGTCGTCGAACGTAGCCGCGGTCAAAGGGATGAACGTTTTATCTAACAAAGGCACAGAGTAACGCTATACCTCTCCTTAAAAGAAATAGTCGTAGCGATACGTGGCAGTAAATACTTCAATAGTTTCTATCCCGCGGCCCGCCACACGGAGATTTTGTCCTCCGGGTAAGATGATCGCCGGGTGTATGCATACCTTTGTGGCGTATGTTTAGCTAACGTAAGGACCCGCTATAGATCTTAAGATTTAGTCAAGCGAAGTCCGTCAAGTAGACTTTGTTGCAACTACGGGAAGATAGTAGAAACCTATCTTCCACGAACGTTGTCCCCCGTCAACAACCTCCCCTCAAGGGCGGCCAGCATCTCTTTCAAAACGCCGATATGGAGATCGACCAATTAGCAACAGCGCTAATTTCCCTCACCTTTGGAACGAAAGCTTTCGTTGACGAATCCGAGGATCTCATGTCCTTAGACACACCCATTATAGTTCTCCTCGACGGCATCGTCGTGTCGGAGATTCATTCTTTCGTACGATCTCATCGACGAATGACAGTGCCACCTTACAACCAGTGAATAACTCACATCTAGTTAACAAAGAGTTAGACTTGAACTGTGCGAGAACATACGTTTACCATCCCGTGACCGCGGATTCGTTTCGAACCTAAGATCATTATCACTAGTGCTACGAGTGCTTAATCTTGTTAATAAGCCCGTGCTAATAAACTCTCCGTTGTATCACGACAATGGCTAATTCTAATGAAATTTCATTAAACGCCCATCTCCATAATCCTGACTTCAATCCGACATATATATACATCTAGGCATTACTATATTAATTCTATATATTCTGCATGAATATTGTTAATATTGTTATAAAACATTTCGAGGATAAGAATAGTCTGTTGCGAGACAAATGGTACGTATAATTTAACTCAAACGGTAAGCGAATGTGTCGGTAGGTTGAACTACTACAGAGACGCGTAGTAGACATCCGCGAAAGCATAGTACACTAAGGAAAGATAGTGTCGCATCGTAGCTAGTGCGTTAAACAGCTTCGTAACGGTACACCAGGAACACTATCCTTACCGGCAGAAACGATACACATACTGAAACCGATAATAATTTAATTCTATGCTGTTTCTACTCTTAATAAATTTTAAACATAATAAAATGTCAAACCTATAAACTCCCAACTAGATTTAATGCACCCTACTTTTAAACTATTTGAATTAAATTATACTAAATTCATAAATACTATTTAGAATAAATTTTTATATAAATTTTAAATTTTTCGATTAAACTACATTTTTAAATTTTTAATAAAAGAAATAATATATTTACGACATTACTGTATATACTTAAATGATAGGTCAACTATTAGATTGTATTGTAAAATATTTGCTATTACTATTTTTCAAATTAATTTGAAAAATTTAAGTCAACACTGATTATAAAAATTTAATTTAATATTAATAATCATTTTTATTAATTAATTCTTAAAAAAGTAATATTCAAATTACAATAGTATATATTTATTGAAATGTCATTTTATAATATTGGACAATAGAAATATAATTTATTTAAATTTAATATACTTACGTGTGTGTGAGTATATATATATAGATCTAGGTGTTACTATTTTAATTCTATATATTCTGCTTGAAAATTGTTAAAATTGTTATAAAACATTTCGAGGATAAGAATAGTCTGATGCGTGATAAATGATACGTATAATTTACATCAAACCGTAAGCGAATGTGTCGGTAGAATGAACTAGTACACAGACGCGTAGGAGACATCCGCGAAAGCATAGTACACTAAAGAATGATAGTGTCGCATCCTAGCTAACGCGTTAAAGAGCATCGTAAAGGTACACAAGGAATACTTTCATTATATTTAGAGATGATAATATAAAAAAAATTGTTTTATCTTTCTAATATGTGTTTTACAAAACATATATATAACAATATAACAATTATAACATTATGACATTATAACAATTATAACAATTATAACAATTACTCTTATTTGGCTACTTTGTTAGTGCTGCTTCTCCCTCCTCTTCTTGCCAAATTGCATTCCATCTTCGTTTGTTGACGGATCCTGTGATGCAAATAGTCGCAAACTAACACACACACAGCAATATGCGTGTCAGTGTGCATGGCCAAAACAGAGTTGTAACGCATAATATTTCACACGCCTTTGGCATATGCACTGCTGAAGGACCCGGGTAAGGTGTGATTTGTTTCCCGTATATACATTCTACATTTGCGAACATTAGTGAGAAAACTAATCTCTTATAGGCCGCCCAGCGACGAGTCGATGTACTACAAACGCAAGAGGACTAGTTGTTTACTACATTAACCTCTTAGGTACGGTTGAATTTTGTGCGCGGCTGTTTGTCTGTACGGCAGAGTTTGACGCGAATTACGCGTAAAAGATACAACACTGCAATGTGTGATGGATAATACTGTTCTCCACTCAAGCACATTGGAACGAAGTTTTTGATAATTAAATTATTATTTTTCTTAAGGATATGATGCATATATTTTAACTTTAATAATTGAATTTAATAATGAATAATCCAATTGAGTGTGATATATTTTAAAGCAGAGTACGACACATAGACGACGCAAATTTCAAACTCATTGCGCGATAGTGTTTTTCAAATTGCTCTTCGTTTTCTATTTCCGAACTACATTTTGAGGTTAATGATTCTAAAGAAATTCAAGGGTACGGATCGACATGTTAAAAGAAGCATCTGATAATCTATTGTATGTATATATTTCATCTGTTTTATATGTATATATATATAAACATATATATAATATATATTATAGTCTAGTATAAAATCTTTCAAAATGATTCTAACTATATTATTGTTCGTTAATCTATCAATCTGTAAAAATTCTAATTTCGGTTTACTCGTATAATGTACGTTTACACATACTGAAGCCAGTAATAACTGAATTCTATACTGATTCCACTTTTAATAAATTTAAAAAATAGCAAAATATCAAATCTATTAACCCCAAACTAGATTTAATTTAATATACATACGTGTGTGTGGGTATATATATATAGATCTAGGTATTACTATTTTAATTCTATATATTCTGCATGAATATTGTTATCATTGTTATAAAACATTTCGAGGATAAGAATAGTCTGTTGCGAGACAAATGGTACGTATAATTTACCTCAAACGGTAAGCGAATGTGTCGGTAAAATGAATGACTACAGAGAGGAGTAATAGACATCCGTGGAAGCATAGTACACTAAAGAAAGATAGTGCCGCATCGTAGCGAACGCGTTAAAGAGCTTCGTAACGACACACCAGGAACACTCTCCTTACCGGTAGAAACGATACACATACTGAAACCAATAAGAATTTCATTCTATGCTGTTTCTACTATTAATAAATTTTAAAAATAATAAAATATCAAATCTATTAACTCCCAACTAGATTTAATGCACACTACTTTTATACTATTTAAATTAAATTATACTAAATTCATAAATACTATTTAGAATAAATTTTTATATAAATTTTAAATTTTTCGATTAAACTACATTTTTAAATTTTTAATAAAAGAAATAATATATTTACGACATTACTGTATATACTTAATTGATAGGTCGACTATTAGATTGTAGTGTAAAATATTTGCTATTACTATTTTTCAAATTAATTTGAAAAATTGAAGTCAACCCTGAATATAAAAATTTAATTTAATATTAATAATCATTTTTATTAATTAATTCTTAAAAAAGAAAAATTGAAATTACAATAGAATATATTTATTGAAATGTAATTTTATTAAATTGAACAATAAAAATTTAATTTATTTAAATTGAATATATATATGTGTGTATGTGTATATATATATATATATATATATATATATATATATATATATATATAGAGAGAGAGAGAGAGAGATCTAGGAGTTACTATTTTAATTCTATATATTCTGCATGAATATTGTTAACATTGTTTTAAAACATTTCGAGGATAAGAATAGTCTGTTGCGAGACAAATGGTACGTATAATGTACCTCAAACGGTAAGCGAATGTGTCGGTAAAATGAACTACTACAAAGACGCGTAGTAGACATCCGTGAAAGCATAGTACACTAAAGAAAGATAGTGTCGCATCGTAGCTAACGCGTTAAAGAGCTTCGTGATGGTACTCCAGGAACACTATCCTTACCGGTAGAAACGATACACATACTGAAAGCAATAATAATTTAATTCTATGCTGTTTCTACTATTAATAAATTTTAAAAATAATAAAATATCAAATCTATTAACTCCCAACTAGATTTAATGCACACTACTTTTATACTATTTAAATTAAATTATACTAAATTCATAAATACTATTTAGAATAAATTTTTATATAAATTTTAAATTTTTCGATTAAACTACATTTTTAAATTTTTAATAAAAGAAATAATATACTTACGACATTACTGTATATACTTAATTGATAGGTCAACTATTAGATTGAATTGTAAAATATCTGCTATTATTATTTTTCAAATTAATTTTAAATATTTTAATCAACACTGACTATAAAAATTTAATTTAATATTAATAATCATTTTCATTAATTAATTCTTAAAAAAGAAAAATTGAAATTACAATAGTATATATTTATTGAAATGTAATTTTATTAAATTGAACAATAAAAATTTTATTTATTTAATTTGAATATATATACGTGTGTGTGTATATATATATGTAGTATCGTGGACAAAAGGCCTAAGATATCTGCCGAATCGTAGACAATGTCGCGAGAGCCGCGGCATCGTCGGGTACATCAAGGTGTCGTCGGTCCTTTTTAAGTTTCGTGGAAAGGGCCCGCGTGACCCTGGCCACGCGCGTTTCGGGACACGTGTCTCGAACGACGGGAAAAGACAAAGAGACGTTAAAGTCAGTATTAGTTGAGAAGCCGGAGAGAACGGATGCGAAAGGTGTGCAGAGTGTGAATTGAGAAGCGAGAGCGAGCGAGTGTAGAAGCCGAAGGGTGTGAATCGGGAAGTCGAAAGCCGCGTCTGAAAATAAGACGTACGACAGCATTGTAATTATTTCGTTGCTTCGAATATTATTAATTAAATCAAAACATCATTACTTGTCCTTTCCTCTAAGACCCATTAAGATACTACATAATTTTGGGGGCTCGTCCGGGATCTAGAGCGCTAAGTGACAAGTGAAAGGGATATTTCGGAACGATGAGTAACTACATTGCAGGAGAAGCAGATTTGACTGACGAGCAGGTGGCTCAGATGCGAATACCTGAGTTAAAAGACGAGCTGAGAAAACGACGGCTGAGATTAACGGGTAGAAAGCGCGAGTTGGTAGCGCGATTGCTGGCTGCGGTACGTTTAGAGCGGGAACACGGTGCACGAGAAGAAGACGATGACGACGACGATGATTTAGAGGACGACGATGACGATGAGATGGGCGTGATTGGGGACCGGCTAGACTGCAACGATCCAGGGAATCACGATCTCAATAGTCAAATTCGGGCGACTCCAGGGGGAAGACGTCGAAGCCAAGACGAGCGTAAGTGCACAGGGTTAACGTTTGAAGACGTGGAAGGCTCGTTAAAGAAATTTAGCGGAGATGACCTACCGAATGTAACTCAGTGGATAAGAGATTTCGAGGAAATGGCGGAAGTGTGTGGCTGGGCGGACATCCACATGGTGGTTTTCGCGAGGAAGCTTCTCACAGGCTCTGCTCAAGCTTTCGTACGCCAGGAACGATGCATGAAGTTGTCACGACCGGCATACTTCAAATCCGATGGACCGATGATGGAGATAGAGATGTGGCGGCCTTGGCGACAATGTATATCGCCGAAGTGCCTAATGAGTCATCTGTATCCTAACGGTCCTTCCACCGAACGTCCTAGAAGTGTGACAACGGTCACGTACGCCTACAGGGTAGTGGGGATATTAAGGGATGACAAACAAAGAAGAAACAGATGTTACCGAAAGTCAAATTGTAAGAGCTTCAGTCTTGGAAAGTCACGGCTGGAGCTCAGAACAAAATCGCAGTCAGTGTAAATTCAGAAATAAATTCTCTCGTTTTTTTTGTTATCTTAATTTTTTCTTTTCGTTCGGGCCTCCTGCTTTTTATTTTACGTGACATTTTTGGCGATCCTGCCAGGATAGTGAAAAGTGTTTGTTCGGAAACCAAAAGACATTCATCATCTACGGAAGATAGAATTATTTGGGACTACGGTCATCCGCAACAACGAAGTAACTATCACGAACCGAGTGAAGTGACAAAGGAAGGTAAACTGGATTCCTTCGTACGTTACCGTGAAAGAAAATCTAGCTTCAGTAGCCAAGACTCATCTTCGCCCGAAAGCAGGAAGATGTCTAAGACAAACGAATCTCAAACTTCTACCTCAACGGATCCAACGTTGCGAACAATATTGGATAGCATTCAAAAACAGCAAGAGAGTATTGCCCGTTTACAAGAGGATATATTACGTTTGTCTATGCAAAGTGACGAAACAAATAGATACTGGGTAACAGAATTCGGAAGTCTTGGGAGAACCGTCGCAGAGCTACGGACTGGGTTCGGATCCCTTGCGACCGATGATTCTGGTTCCATCATTACCGAAAGCAACGAAAGTAAATCGACGGCGATTAATCGCACCGGGAGTACGGTTAGGGCACGCGAACCGACCGGGTTAACGATTCCAGGCATCCCACCTGCGCACATTGACACCGAACAACCCGAGGTTGAAGAAAGAGGCTATTTTCCACCCGCTCTTTCCACTCTGCGAGTTAAGGATGCAATACGTTGTATTCCAATGCTCAACGGAGACGATGATGTAGGTGTGGAAGAATTTATCAAAGAAGTGAGCAGTATGAAAGATCGTTGCATGGAGCAAGATTTATTGCTAAAAGCAATAAAGGTAGAAAAAATAGTAGGAAAAGCAGCTCAAAGTATCCGCAACATCCCCATTGAGTGCTACAGTGATCTGTACAACGCACTGAGGAACAATGTGGCAGCTCAAGTGACTTCGGAAGAATATCGGGAACAATTAAAAGAGTTGAGACAGGGACGAGAAGAATCAGTGCAGAGTTTTAATATTCGGTTCAGAAGAATACTCAACCGTTTACTGTACGCAGTAACCAACGAGTACCCACAACCACTTCTACGCAAGCTAATGATCGAAGAAACTACAAAGAAGATTGTCCGTGTGTACCTAAAGGGACTCAGGTGCGACATAGGCCGAACATTATTAATCATTGAACCCGTGAATCTTGAAGAAGCTGAAAAGAAAGCAGCCGACTTAGAACGCTATTCACGAGAAGAACGGCAAGCCAATTGGTCAAGTAGACGCTTGCCTTCCGCTAGTAATCGCCTCAACAATCAATCAATGCAGGTAAGACGATCTAATACACTATCTAGATCGCCTAACGCACTAGTAGCTCAGAAACCTACCACATTTGACCGAGTAGAGAATAGGCCACCCGCTGAACGCGCGCAAATGAAGTGTTTCAAATGCGGAAAGCTGGGACACATGGCCAACAAATGCCAAAATTTTCTACAACCGAGCCAATACGACCGACCACCCGCAAGAATTCAAGCAGTCCAAGAAAGGGACGAAACACGAGAAGTAACATCGAACCAGAGTATAGACGAACCGCGCGAAACATACGAGTCAACATCACCACAGGAAGATTACTCACAATACCTTTGTCAACCCGAACCACAGAGCGAGTATTTCTGGTCGACACAGGAGCAGGGATAAACCTAGTGAAACGTAACAAAACTGTCAACGCGATACAAATAGGGCCTAGACAAAAATTTTCTATGGGACGAGACAAATACGAAACGAACGAATACGTAACGAAACGAATTTTTGGACAAGACCACATCTTTCACATAGTACCGGATAACTTCCCAATCATCGAAGACGGAATCATTGGGCTACCATGTTTAGAGAAGTATAACTATTCAATATCCAATGACAGAATCCGACTAAATGACAAAACCATTTTATTTCAGAAACCAATACAATTAACTCCTGGAGAAAACAGAGTTCAAACAATCTATCTGGAAGGCAAACCAACTAAAGTATGTTTTATCAACACTGGTGAGCAAAACATTGAAATTTCTAATAATATTCAAAATTCCCATGATGTTTCCAACGTATCAAAACTAAAAAGCCTAGTGAGAACAGATCACATTGAAAAGCCAATCCGCGAATCCATAGAAAAGATTATTCTCCACTACGTTGACATCTTTAATTTAGAAACCGACCTTTTGCCCTGTACTAATTTAACCCAGCACACAATTTCATTAACCAAAGATAAAATCATTAACACACGATCGTATAGACCACCGGAATGTCATCGAGACGAAATTTCGCGACAAATAGGAGACATGTTAAAGAAAAATATTATAGAAGAATCAGATTCCCCTTATAACTCTCCGGTATGGGTAGTTCCGAAAAAATTAGACGCCTCAGGAAAACAGAAATGGAGGATAGTCATTGATTTTAGGAAAATAAATGAACTCACGGAACAAGACGCTTATCCTTTACCTGACATAGACGACATTTTGACACAACTAGGAAACGCGAAGTTCTTTTCGGCGCTTGATTTATCCTCAGGATTTCATCAAATTCCAATGAACGAGAAATCCAAAAAATATACCGCTTTTTCGACACCGCAAGGCCACTTTCAGTTCAATCGAATGCCATTCGGTCTTAAAAACGCACCCGCTACTTTTCAAAGGTTAATGGACAGAGCCTTAACTGGACGTGTAGGAAAATATTGCCTTGTTTATTTGGACAACATAGTGATATTCGGAAAAACGATTCAAGAACATAATGAAAACCTCGCGATAGTATTTCAGAGACTCAGAGAATTAGGACTTAAATTGCAACCGGATAAGTGCGAATTCGTAAAACCGGAACTAGAATACTTAGGTCACGTAGTTTCAGCCGAAGGAGTTAAACCAAACTCCAAGAAATTAGACGCTGTAAAAAACTTTCGATTACCCCGCAATGCCACGGACGTTAAATCATTCTTAGGTTTAGCAGGTTATTACCGCAAATTTATTCGGAATTTTTCTAAAATCGCGAAAAGCCTTACAGACTTAACAAAAAAGGACACACCATTCCATTGGACTGACAAACACCAGACTAGCTTTGATACTTTAAAGGACAAACTTTGTAATTCCCCAATACTAGCTTATCCGGACTTTAACAAAACCTTTACCCTAACCACCGACGCAAGTAACGAAGGACTAGGAGCAATACTGTCACAAGACGGTCATCCTTGCTGTTACATTTCAAGGACACTAAACCCACCCGAACGAAACTATACCACGACAGGAAAGGAACTCTTGGCCATCGTATGGGCCGTGAAAAGACTTAGGCAATACTTGTTAGGACGACGCTTCATTATTCGAACCGACCACCAAGCCCTTAAGTGGCTACACAATTGCAAAGACCCCTCTAGTCGACTGATTCGTTGGAGACTTAGACTCGAAGAATACAACTATGAAATCGAATACACAAAGGGTAAGGATAATACAGCTGCAGACGCCTTATCTAGGGTTCACGCGGTAACTCGCAACGAAATAGTTAATCTCGACCTATTAATTGACCACACTAATTCATTCAACGAATGGAAAAACAACAACGAAAACCCGAAACTCTTAGAAATTAAACCGAATGATCAAACATTTTACCAATTAACTCGAAACGATTTAGGAGAATACGACGAGACACTTTGGATCAGAAAACTTTACAAAATTCTTAAAAATACAACAAAAATCGGCATAGGAAATAACGATTTCACTGAATTAGAGAAAACACAGATTAAACTCATGCTAATATATTTCAACGACACATACAAGGAAATTACTTATGCGCCCAACCCCATCTTAAAACTAGACGAAAGCGAAATACTACAAGCAATAAAGGAAAACCATAACGACACCGTAGGACATTTAGGGATACAGAAAACGTATCAACGGATTAAGGATAAGTTCAAAATCCCCGGCCTTTTTGAAAGAGTAGAAAACTTCGTGAAGACATGCGACACATGTCAAAAGGAGAAACTAACACGTATCAGACCCAAAGAGTCCCCACAGATCTCAGACACACCACTTCACCCTAACGACAAAATCGCTATGGACATCATAGGACCGATGACGAAAATCAAACGCGGAAATCAATATATACTTTCAATTCACGACGAACTTACGAAATATCTGATCCTTGTTCCCCTTAAAACGCAACGAACTGAATCTATAATTAACGCGCTCATTGAGCACTATATTTACATATTTTCGGCACCAAAGACGATTCTGACAGATCAAGGACAAAATTTTGTTAGCGATTTAATGACGAAATTTGAAGAGGCCTTTAAAATTAAACACGTCAAAACAACTTCATTTCACCCACAGAGTAACGGATCCCTCGAAAGAACACATGCCTCGGTTAAAGATTTAATTCGTACTGCGTTACACGACAATGACAAAGAATGGGACGAAGTACTTAATTTCATTTGTTTAGGATACAACACTGCAAAACACGAAGGAACAGGATTCTCCCCCTTCGAATTGACTTTTGGGCGAAAAGCGAACCTACCTTCCGCAATATCCAAATTCCCCACATTTACCTATGACGATATGTACTCACTTTGGCAAAAACAGTTAAATAAATATTGGGAAACAGCTCACAAAACACTTATTCAAAATAAGCAACGCTACAAGCGAGACCAAGAAAGAAAGATTGTTAAAACTCAGACCGTGTTTAGGGAAGGAGACTTTGTTTTAATTCACAATGACCATAAAAGAGATAAGTTGGACATTGAATGGTTAGGACCCTATAGAATCAATGATGTGAAAACTCCTTACTACATTATATCTATCGACAATATTAAGAAAAAGATACATGGTAACCGATTGAAAACGTACTTTTTCCAGGATAATGCTGACCCTAGCACTAGTAACAATACCTTTGGTTAGTTGTCTTAAATTCACAGGATAGGAATTACGATTTATAAACAAATCCAACCAATTCTACTACGATCTTAGAGGACCAAGATCAATCTAAACTGGGGGGTATGTCACGACCGGCATACTTCAAATCCGATGGACCGATGATGGAGATAGAGATGTGGCGGCCTTGGCGACAATGTATATCGCCGAAGTGCCTAATGAGTCATCTGTATCCTAACGGTCCTTCCACCGAACGTCCTAGAAGTGTGACAACGGTCACGTACGCCTACAGGGTAGTGGGGATATTAAGGGATGACAAACAAAGAAGAAACAGATGTTACCGAAAGTCAAATTGTAAGAGCTTCAGTCTTGGAAAGTCACGGCTGGAGCTCAGAACAAAATCGCAGTCAGTGTAAATTCAGAAATAAATTCTCTCGTTTTTTTTGTTATCTTAATTTTTTCTTTTCGTTCGGGCCTCCTGCTTTTTATTTTACGTGACAAAGTCCTGGGCGAAGTTTAAAATGGCGCTGGTAGATGAATTCGAAGACGCAGTGAGTGACCGGCAGGTACATCAGGAGTTAGCGCACGTACAAGAACCTCACTACCATGAAGCGATCCGCGATATCATTAGGGGGTATAAGCCAGAGAAGACGCGGGATGTCGGGATAACCGCGAAAATCGTGTTGAAAAGCGACAAACCCGTGGTACGAAGATCGCGACGGCTGGCGCCGTCTGAGAAAAAGGAAGTGGACGATTTGATGGAGGTGTGGACAGACGAGGGTATTATAAAACCATCGGACTCGGAGTATGCGTATACCACGAGTAGAAATCCACTGCCGGGTGCTGTGTATGTGGCTGAGTGTGAGGACGGGCTGATTGCACGGTTGAGAAGCGCACAGAAGAAGGGCATTGAAGTCTGTAAGATTTTAGATGCCGCAACGTGCAGTCAGGCCGATGGATATGTAACCAGAAGGTTAATAGACGAAGAGTGGGGCGTGAATTTCGAAAAACAGCGTCGTGAGTTACGTGAGGACGCGAAAAGGAAGATCGCTGCGACGCAAGAAGAAAACAAAAGGAATTTCGACAAAAGACGGAAGAGTGCGAAGCAGTACCTAAGGGGAGATCTGGTAGCCATTAAGAGAACTCAATTTGGCCCAGGTTTTAAATTCGGGGGAAAATTTTTAGGTCCGTACCGGGTATTGCGAACAATGTGGAATGACCGATACATGGTGGAGAAAGTAGGGGAGCATGAGGGGCCTACGCACACGTCGGCGACCGCCGACTTCATGAAGCCTTGGGTCCTCAACGCCGAAGACGATGCATCCGACGATAGCGAAATTGAAGACCACATCTGAGGGCAGATGTTATTGCAGGATGGCCAAATGTAGTATCGTGGACAAAAGGCCTAAGATATCTGCCGAATCGTAGACAATGTCGCGAGAGCCGCGGCATCGTCGGGTACATCAAGGTGTCGTCGGTCCTTTTTAAGTTTCGTGGAAAGGGCCCGCGTGACCCTGGCCACGCGCGTTTCGGGACACGTGTCTCGAACGACGGGAAAAGGCAAAGAGACGTTAAAGTCAGTATTAGTTGAGAAGCCGGAGAGAACGGATGCGAAAGGTGTGCAGAGTGTGAATTGAGAAGCGAGAGCGAGCGAGTGTAGAAGCCGAAGGGTGTGAATCGGGAAGTCGAAAGCCGCGTCTGAAAATAAGACGTACGACAGCATTGTAATTATTTCGTTGCTTCGAATATTATTAATTAAATCAAAACACCATTACTTGTCCTTTCCTCTAAGACCCATTAAGATACTACATATATATATATAGATCTAGGTGTTACTATTTTAATTCTATATACTCTGCATGAATATTGTTAACATTGTTATAAAATATTTCGAGGATAAGAATAGTCTGTTGCGAGACAAATGGTACGTATAATGTACCTCAAACGGTAAGCGAATGTGTCGGTAAAATGAACTACTACAGAGAAGCGTAGTAGACATCCGTGAAAGCATAGTACACTAAAGAATGATAGTGTCGCATCGTAGCTAACGCGTTAAAGAGCTTCGTAACGACACACCAGGAAAACTCTCCTTACAGGTAGAAACGATACACATACTGAAACCAATAATAATTTAATTCTATGCTGTTTCTACTCTTGATAAATTTTAGAAATAATAAAATATCAAATCTATTAACTCCCAACTAGATTTAATGCACCCTACTTTTAAACTATTTGAATTAAATTAAACTAAATTCATAAATACTATTTAGAATTAATTTTTATATAAATTTTAAATTTTTCGGGTAAACTACATTTTTAAATTTTTTATAAAGGAAATAATATATTTACGACATTACTGTATATACTTAATTGATAGGTCAACTATTAGATTGTATTGTAAAATATTTGCTATTATTATTTTTCAAATTAATTTTAAATATTTAAATCAACACTGATTATAAAAATTTAATTTAATATTAATAATCATTTTTATTAATTAATTCTTAAAAAAGTAATATTCAAATTACAATAGTATATATTTATTGAAATGTCATTTTATAATATTGGACGATAGAAATTTAATTTATTTAAATTTAATATACTTACGTGTGTGTGAGTATATATATATATAGATCTAGGTGTTACTATTTTAATTCTATATATTCTGCTTGAAAATTGTTAAAATTGTTATAAAACATTTCGAGGATAAGAATAGTCTGATGCGTGACAAATGATACGTATAATTTACATCAAACCGTAAGCGAATGTGTCGGTAGAATGAACTAGTACACAGACGCGTAGGAGACATACGCGAAAGCATAGTACACTAAAGAATGATAGTGTCGCATCGAAGCTAACGCGTTAAAGAGCATCGTAAAGGTACACAAGGAATACTTTCATTATATTTAGAGATGATAGTATAAAAAAATTGTTTTATCTTTCTAATATGTGTTTTACAAGACATATATATAACAATATAACAATTATAACATTATGACATTATAACAATTATAACAATTATAACAATTACTCTTATTTGGCTACTCTGTTAGTGCTGCTTCTCCCTCCTCTTCTTGCCAAATTGCATTCCATCTTCGTTTGTTGACGGATCCTGTGATGCAAATAGTCGCAAACTAACACACACACAGCAATATGCGTGTCAGTGTGCATGGCCAAAACAGAGTTGTAACGCATAATATTGCACACGCCTTTGGCATATGCACTGCTGAAGGACCCGGGTAAGGTGTGATTTGTTTCCCGTATATACATTCTACATTTGCGAACATTAGTGAGAAAACTAATCTCTTATAGGCCGCCCAGCGACGAGTCGATGTACTACAAACGCAAGAGGACTAGTTGTTTACTACATTAACCTCTTAGGTACGGTTGAATTTTGTGCGCGGCTGTTTGTCTGTACGGCAGAGTTTGACGCGAATTACGCGTAAAAGATACAACACTGCAATGTGTGATGGATAATACTGTTCTCCACTCAAGCACATTGGAACGAAGTTTTTCATAATTAAATTATTATTTTTCTTAAGGATATGATGCATATATTTTAACTTTAATAATTGAATTTAATAATGAATAATCCAATTGAGTGTGATATATTTTAAAGCAGAGTACGACACATAGACGACGCAAATTTCAAACTCATTGCGCGATAGTGTTTTTCAAATTGCTCTTCGTTTTCTATTTCCGAACTACATTTTGAGGTTAATGATTCTAAAGAAATTCAAGGGTACGGATCGACATGTTAAAAGAAGCATCTGATAATCTATTGTATGTATATATTTCATCTGTTTTATATGTATATATATATAAACATATATATAATATATATTATAGTCAAGTATAAAATCTTCCAAAAAGATACTAACTATATTATTGTTCATTAATCTCTCAATCTGTAAAAATTCTAATTTCGGTTTACTCGTATAATGTACGTTTACACATACTGAAAACAGTAATAATGGAATTCTATACTGATTCCACTTTTAATAAATTTAAAAAATAGCAAAATATCAAATCTATTAACCCCAAGCTAGATTTAATTTAATATACATACGTGTGTGTGGGTATATATATATAGATCTAGGTATTACTATTTTAATTCTATATATTCTGCATGAATATTGTTATCATTGTTATAAAACATTTCGAGGATAAGAATAGTCTGTTGCGAAACAAATGGTACGTATAATTTACCTCAAACGGTAAGCGAATTTGTCGGAAGATTGAACTACTACAGAGACGCGTAGTAGCCATCCGCGAAAGCATAGTACACTAAAGAAAGATAGTGTCGCATCGTAGCTAACGCGTTAAAGAGCTTCGTAACGGTACACCAGGAACACTATCCTTACCGGTAAAAACGATATACATACTGAAACCAATAATAATTTAATTCTATGCTGTTTCTACTCTTAATAAATTTTAAACAAAATAAAATATCAAATCTATTAACTCCCAACTAGATTTAATTCACCCTACTTTTAAACTATTTAAATTAAATTATATTAAACTCATAAATACTATTTAGAATAAATTTTTATATAAATTTTAAATTTTTCGATTAAACTACATTTTTAAATTTTTAGTAAAAGAAATAATATATTTACGACATTACTGTATATACTTAATTGATAGGTCAACTATTAGATTGAATAGTAAAATATCTGCTATTATTATTTTTCAAATTAATTTTAAATATTTTAATCAACACTGACTATAAAAATTTAATTTAATATTAATAATCATTTTCATTAATTAATTCTTAAAAAAGAAAAATTGAAATTACAATAGTATATATTTATTGAAATGTAATTTTATTAAATTGAACAATAAAAATTTAATTTATTTAAATTTAATATACATGCGTGTGTGTGGGTATATATATATAGATCTAGGTATTACTATTTTAATTCTATATATTCTGCTTGAAAATTGTTAACATTGTTATAAAACATTTCTAGGATAAGAAAAGTCTGATGCGAGACAAAGGATACGTATAATTTACATCAAACCGTAAGCGAATGTGTCGGTAGAATGAACTAGTACACAGACGCGTAGGAGACATCCGCGAAAGCATAGTACACTAAAGAATGATAGTGTCGCATCGTAGCTAACGCGTTAAAGAGCATCGTAACGGTACACAAGTAATACTTTCATTATATTTAGAGATGATAATATAACAAAAATTGTTTTATCTTGCTAATATGTGTTTTACAAGATATATATATATAACAATATAACAATTATAACATTATGACATTATAACAATTATAACAATTATAACAATTACACTTGTTTGGCTACTCTGTTAGTGCTGCTTCTCCCTCCTCTTCTTGCCAAATTGCATTCCATCTTCGTTTGTTGACGGATCCTGTGATGCAAATAGTCGCAAACTAACACACACACAGCTATATGCGTGTAAGTGTGCGCGGCCAAAACAGAGTTGTAACGCATAATATTACACACGCCTTTGGCATATGCACTGCTGAAGGACCCGGGTAAGGTGTAATTTGTTTCCCGTATATACATTCTACATTTGCGGACATTAGTGAGATAACTAATATCTTATAGGCCGCCCAGCGACGAGTCGATGTACTACAAACGCAAGAGGACTTGTTGTTTACTATATTAACCTCTTATGTACGGTTGAATTTTGTGCGCGGCTGTTTGTCTGTACGGCAGAGTTTGACGCGAATTACGCGTAAAAGATACAACACTGCAACGTGTGATGGATAATACTGTTCTCCACTCAAGCACATTGGAACGAAGTTTTTGATAATTAAATTATTATTTTTCTTAAGGATATGATGCATATACTATAACTTTAATAGTTGAATTTAATAATGAATAATCCAATTGAGTGTGATATATTTTGAAGCAGAGTACGACACATAGACGACGCAAATTTCAAACTCATTGCGCGATAGTGTTTTTCAAATTGCTCTTCGTTTTCTATTTCCGAACTACATTTTGAGGTTAATGATTCTAAAGAAATTCAAGGGTACGGATCGACATGTTAAAAGAAGCATCTGATAATCTATTATATATATATATTTCATCTGTTTTATATGTATATGTATATAAATATATATATAATATATATTATAGTCTAGTATAAAATCTTTCAAAAAGATTCTAACTATATTATTGCTCATTCATCTATCAATCTGTAAAAATTCTAATTTCGGTTTACTCGTATAATGTACGTTTACACATACTGAAACCAGTAATAACTGAATTCTATACTGATTCCAGTTTTAATAAATTTAAAAAATAGCAAAATATCAAATCTATTAACCCCATACTAGATTTAATGCTCCCTACTCTTAAAGTATTTAAATTAAATTATTCTAAAGTCATAAATTCTATTTAGAATAAATTTTTATACAAATTTTAAACTTCTCGATTGAATTAATTTTTTAAATTTTTTGTAAGAGAAATAATGTATATACGACACTAATATAAATATTTAATTGATAGAGCAACTATTAAATTCTATTATAAAATATTTAATATTAGTATTTTGCAAATTAATTTTAAAAATTTAAATTAATATTAATTATTATTATCATTTGTATTAATTATTTCTCAAAAAAGTTAAAATGTAATTTGCAATGGTATATAGTTATTTAAATGTAATTTTATTAAATTGAAAAATAAAGATTTAATTTATTTAAATTTAACGCATGTACGTGAGTGTGTGTGTGTATATAAATAGATCTAGGTATTACTATTTTAATTCTATATATTCTGCTTGAAAATTGTTAACATTGTTATAAAACATTTCTAGGATAAGAAAAGTCTGATGCGAGACAAATGATACGTATAATTTACTTCAAACCGTAAGCGAATGTGTCGGTAGAATGAACTACTACAGAGACGCGTAGTAGACATCCGCGAAAACATAGTACACTAAAGAAAGATAGTGTCGCATCGTAGCTAACGCGTTAAAGTGCTTCGTAACGACACACCAGGAACACTCTCCTTACCGGTAGATACGATACACATACTGAAACCAACAATAATTTAATTCTATGCTGTTTCTACTCTTGATAAATTTTAAAAATAATAAAATATCAAATCTATTAACTCCCAACTAGATTTAATGCACCCTACTTTTAATCTATTTAAATTAAATTATATTAAATTCATAAATACTATTTAGAATAAATTTTTATATAAATTTTAAATTTTTCGATTAAACTACATTTTTAAATTTTTAATAAAAGAAATAATATATTTACGACATTACTGTATATACTTAATTGATAGGTCAACTATTAGATTGTATTGTAAAATATTTGCTATTATTATTTTTCAAATTAATTTTAAAAATTGAAATCAACACTGATTATAAAAATTTAATTTAATATTAATAATCATTTTCATTAATTAATTCTTAAAAAAGAAAAATTGAAATTACAATAGTATATATTTATTGGAATGTAGTTTTATTAAATTGAACAATAAAAATTTTATTTATTTAAATTGAATATATATATGTGTGTATGTGTATATATATATATATATATATATATAGAGAGAGAGAGAGAGAGATCTAGGAGTTACTATTTTAATTCTATATATTCTGCATGAATATTGTTAACATTGTTATAAAACATTTCGAGGATAAGAATAGTCTGTTGCGAGACAAATGGTACGTATAATGTACCTCAAACGGTAAGCGAATGTGTCGGTAAAATGAACTACTACAGAGACGCATAGTAGACATCCGCGAAAGCATAGTACACTAAGGAAAGATAGGGTCGCATCGTAGCTAGTGCGTTAAACAGCTTCGTAACGGTACACCAGGAACACTATCCTTACCGGTAGAAACGATACACATACTGAAACCAATAATAATTTAATTCTATGCTGTTTCTACTCTTAATAAATTTTAAACATAATAAAATGTCAAATCTATAAACTCCCAACTAGATTTAATGTACCCTACTTTTAAACTATTTGAATTAAATTATACTAAATTCATAAATACTATTTAGAATAAATTTTTATACAAATTTTAAATTTTTCGATTAAACTACATTTTTAAATTTTTTACAAAAGAAATAATATATTTACGACATTACTGTATATACTTAATTGATGGGTCAACTATTAGATTGTATTGTAAAATATTTGCTATTATTATTTTTCAAATTAATTTTAAAAATTTAAATCTACACTGATTATAAAAATTTAATTTAATATTAATAATCATTTTTATTAATTAATTCTTAAAAAAGTAATATTCAAATTACAATAGTATATATTTATTGAAATGTCATTTTATAATATTGGACAATAGAAATTTAATTTATTTAAATTTAATATACTTACGTGTGTGTGAGTATATATATATATAGATCTAGGTGTTACTATTTTAATTCTATATATTCTGCATGAATATTGTTAACACTGTTATTAAACATTTCGAGGATAAGAATAGTCTGATGCGTGACAAATGATACGTATAATTTACATCAAACCGTAAGCGAATGTGTCGGTAGAATGAACTAGTACACAGACGCGTAGGAGACATCCGCGAAAGCATAGTACACTAAAGAATGATAGTGTCGCATCCTAGCTAACGCGTTAAAGAGCATCGTAAAGGTACACAAGGAATACTTTCATTATATTTAGAGATGATAATATAAAAAAAATTGTTTTATCTTTCTAATATGTGTTTTACAAGACATATATATAACAATACAACAATTATAACATTATGACATTATAACAATTATAACAATTACTCTTATTTGGCTACTCTGTTAGTGCTGCTTCTCCCTCCTCTTCTTGCCAAATTGCATTCCATCTTCGTTTGTTGCCGGATCCTGTGATGCAAATAGTCGCAAACTAACACACACACAGCAATATGCGTGTCAGTGTGCATGGCCAAAACAGAGTTGTAACGCATAATATTTCACACGCCTTTGGCATATGCACTGCTGAAGGACCCGGGTAAGGTGTGATTTGTTTTCCGTATATACATTCTACATTTGCGAACATTAGTGAGAAAACTAATCTCTTATAGGCCGCCCAGCGTCGAGTCTATGTACTACAAACGCAAGAGGACTAGTTGTTTACTACATTAACCTCTTAGGTACGGTTGAATTTTGTGCGCGGCTGTTTATCTGTACGGCAGAGTTTGACGCGAATTACGCGTAAAAGATACAACACTGCAATGTGTGATGGATAATACTGTTCTCCACTCAAGCACATTGGGACGAAGTTTTTGATAATTAAATTATTATTTTTCTTAAGGATATGATGCATATATTTTAACTTGAATAATTGAATTTAATAATGAATAATCCAATTGAGTGTGATATATTTTAAAGCAGAGTACGACACATAGACGACGCAAATTTCAAACTCATTGCGCGATAGTGTTTTTCAAATTGCTCTTCGTTTTCTATTTCCGAACTACATTTTGAGGTTAATGATTCTAAAGAAATTCAAGGGTACGGATCGACATGTTAAAAGAAGCATCTGATAATCTATTGTATGTATATATTTCATCTGTTTTATATGTATATATATATAAACATATATATAATATATATTATAGTCTAGTATAAAATCTTTCAAAAAGATACTAACTATATTATTGTTCGTTAATCTATCAATCTGTAAAAATTCTAATTTCGGTTTACTCGTATAATGTACGTTTACACATACTGAAACCAGTAATAACTGAATTCTATACTGATTCCACTTTTAATAAATTTAAAAAATAGCAAAATATCAAATCTATTAACCCCAAACTAGATTTAATGCTCCCTACTCTTAAAGTGTTTAAATTAAATTATTCTAAAGTCATAAATACTATTTAGAATAAATATTTATACAAATTTTAAACTTCTCGAATGAATTAATTTTTTAAATTTTTTGTAAGAGAAATAATATATATACGACACTAATATAAATATTTAATTGATAGAGCAACTATTAAATTCTATTATAAAATATTTAATATTAGTATTTTGCAAATTAATTTTAAAAATTTAAATTAATATTAATTATTATTATCATTTGTATTAATTATTTCTCAAAAAAGTAAAAATGGAAATTACAATAGTATATATTTATTGAAATGTAATTTTATTAAATTGAAAAATAAAGATTTAATTTATTTAAATTTAACGCATGTACGTGAGTGTGTGTGTGTATATATATAGATCTAGGCATTACTATATTAATTCTATATATTCTGCATGAATATTGTTAACATTGTTATAAAACATTTCGGGGATAAGCATAGTCTGTTGCGAGACAAATGGTACGTATAATTTAACTCAAACGGTAAGCGAATGTGTCGGTAGGTTGAACTAGTACACAGACGCGTAGGAGACATCCGCGAAAGCATAGTACACTAAGTCGCATCGTAGCTAATGCGTTAAACAGCTTCGTAACGGTACACCAGGAACACTGTCCTTACCGGTAGAAACGATACACATACTGAAACCAATAATAATTTAATTCTATGCTGTTTCTACCATTAATAAATTTTAAAAATAATAAAATATCAAATTTATTAACTCCCAACTAGATTTAATGCACCCTACTTTTAATCAATTTAAATTAAATTATATTAAATTCATAAATACTATTTAGAATAAATTTTTATATAAATTTTAAATTTTTCGATTAAACTACATTTTTAAATTTTTAATAAAAGAAATAATATATTTACGACATTACTGTATATACTTAATTGATAGGTCAACTATTAGATTGTATTGTAAAATATTTGCTATTATTATTTTTCAAATTAATTTTAAAAATTTAAATCAACACTGATTATAAAAATTTAATTTAATATTAATAATCATTTTCATTAATTAATTCTTAAAAAAGAAAAATTGAAATTACAATAGTCTATATTTATTGAAATGTAATTCTATTAAATTGAACAATAAAAATTTTATTTATTTAATTAGAATATATATACACGTGTGTGTATATATATATATGTAGTATCGTGGACAAAAGGCCTAAGATATCGGCCGAACCGTATACAATGTTGCGAGAACCGCGGTGTCGTTGGGTACAACAATGTATCGTCGATCTTTTCAACTGAACAGTTTCGTCGAAAAGGCCTACGTGACCCTGGCCACGAGCGTTTTCGTGACACGTGCACTATAGGGCGGGGAAAAAACAAAAGAGACGCTAAAGACAATGTTAGTTAAGACGCAGGCGAGAACGAATGCAAAAGGCGTGCAGTATGGGTTGAGAATCGAGAGCGTGCGAGTGCGGATGCCGAAGACGTGAGTTATAGAGAGTGATTTGAGCGGAATAAGACTTTTGTGTTTTAGTTCAAGTTGAACATTTATCGTTCTCTGTCCAATTAATCCTTGTTATTTTTATTTATCTTAATAAATAGTATTAGGAGAATTTTACAAACCTAAATTATCCTAATCCCATCCTTTTCCGATACTACATATATATAGATCTAGGTGTTACTATTTTAATTCTACATATTCTGCATGAATATTGTTAACATTGTTATTAAACATTTCGAGGGTAAGAATAGTCTGTTGCGAGAAAAGTGGTACGTATATTGTACCTCAAACGGTAAGCGTATGTGTCGGTAAAATGAACGACTACAGAGAGGAGTAATAGACATCCGTGGAAGCATAGTGCACTAAAGCAAGATAGTGTCCCATCGTAGCTAACGCGTTAAAGAGCTTCGTAACGACACACCAGGAACACTCTCCTTACCGGTAGAAACGATACACATACTGAAACCAATAAGAATTTAATTCTATGCTGTTTCTACTATTAATAAATTTTAAAAATAATAAAATGTCAAACCTATAAACTCCCAATTAGATTTAATGCACCCTACTTTTAAACTATTTGAATTAAATTATACTAAATTCATAAATACTATTTAGAATAAATTTTTATATAAATTTTAAATTTTTCGATTAAACTACATTTTTAAATTTTTAATAAAAGAAATAATATATTTACGACATTACTGTATATACTTAATTGATAGGTCAACTATTAGATTGTATTGTAAAATATTTGCTATTACTATTTTTCAAATTAATTTGAAAAATTTAAGTCAACACTGATTATAAAAATTTAATTTAATGTTAATAATCATTTGTATTAATTATTTCTCAAAAAAGTAAAAATGGAAATTACAACAGTATATATTTATTGAAATGTAATTTTATTAAATTGAAAAATAAAGATTTAGTTTATTTAAATTTAACGCATGTACGCGAGTGTGTGTGTGTGTATATATAGATCTAGGCATTACTATATTATTTCTATATATTCTGCATGAATATTGTTAACATTGTTATAAAACATTTCGAGGGTAAGAATAGTCTGTTGCGAGACAAATGGTACGTATAATTTAACTCAAACGGTAAGCGAATGTGTCGGTAGGTTGAACTAGTACACAGACGCGTAGGAGACATCCGCGAAAGCATAGTACACTAAGGAAAGATAGTGTCGCATCGTAGCTAATGCGTTAAACAGCTTCGTAACGGTACACCAGGAACACTGTCCTTACCGGTAGAAACGATACACATACTGAAACCAATAATAATTTAATTCTATGCTGTTTCTACCATTAATAAATTTTAAAAATAATAAAATATCAAATCTATTAACTCCCAACTAGATTCAATGCACCCTACTTTTAAACTATTTAAATTAAATTATATTAAATTCATAAATACTATTTAGAATAAATTTTTATATAAATTTTGAATTTTTCGATTAGACTACATTTTTGAATTTTTAATAAAAGAAATAATACATTTACGACATTACTGTATATACTTAATTGATAGGTCAACCATTAGATTGTATTGTAAAATATTTGCTATTATTATTTTTCAAATTAATTTTAAAAATTTAAATCAACACTGATTATAAAAATTTAATTTAATATTAATAATCATTTTCATTAATTAATTCTTAAAAAAGAAAAATTGAAATTACAATAGTACATATTTATTGAAATGTAATTTTATTAAATTGAACAATAAAAATTTTATTTATTTAAATTGAATATATATATGTGTGTGTGTATATATATATATATATATAGAGAGAGAGAGAGATATCTAGGTGTTACTATTTTAATTCTATATATTCTGCATGAATATTGTTAACATTGCTAAAAAACATTTCGATGATAAGAATAGTCTGTTGCGAGACAAATGGTACGTATAATTTACCTCAAACGGTAAGCGAATGTGTCGGTAAAATGAACTACTACAAAGACGCGTAGTAGACATCCGTGAAAGCATAGTACACTAAGGAAAGATAGTGTCGCATCGTAGCTAACGCGTTAAAGAGCTTCGTGATGGTACACCAGGAACACTATCCTTACCGGTAAAACGATATACATACTGAAACCAATAATAATTTAATTCTATGCTGTTTCTACTCTTAATAAATTTTAAACATAATAAAATGTCAAATCTATAAACTCCCAACTAGATTTAATGTACCCTACTTTTAAACTATTTGAATTAAATTATACTAAATTCATAAATACTATTTAGAATAAATTTTTATACAAATTTTAAATTTTTCGATTAAACTACATTTTTAAATTTTTTACAAAAGAAATAATATATTTACGACATTACTGTATATACTTAATTGATGGGTCAACTATTAGATTGTATTGTAAAATATTTGCTATTATTATTTTTCAAATTAATTTTAAAAATTTAAATCTACACTGATTATAAAAATTTAATTTAATATTAATAATCATTTTTATTAATTAATTCTTAAAAAAGTAATATTCAAATTACAATAGTATATATTTATTGAAATGTCATTTTATAATATTGGACAATAGAAATTTAATTTATTTAAATTTAATATACTTACGTGTGTGTGAGTATATATATATATAGATCTAGGTGTTACTATTTTAATTCTATATATTCTGCATGAATATTGTTAACACTGTTATTAAACATTTCGAGGATAAGAATAGTCTGATGCGTGACAAATGATACGTATAATTTACATCAAACCGTAAGCGAATGTGTCGGTAGAATGAACTAGTACACAGACGCGTAGGAGACATCCGCGAAAGCATAGTACACTAAAGAATGATAGTGTCGCATCCTAGCTAACGCGTTAAAGAGCATCGTAAAGGTACACAAGGAATACTTTCATTATATTTAGAGATGATAATATAAAAAAAATTGTTTTATCTTTCTAATATGTGTTTTACAAGACATATATATAACAATACAACAATTATAACATTATGACATTATAACAATTATAACAATTACTCTTATTTGGCTACTCTGTTAGTGCTGCTTCTCCCTCCTCTTCTTGCCAAATTGCATTCCATCTTCGTTTGTTGCCGGATCCTGTGATGCAAATAGTCGCAAACTAACACACACACAGCAATATGCGTGTCAGTGTGCATGGCCAAAACAGAGTTGTAACGCATAATATTTCACACGCCTTTGGCATATGCACTGCTGAAGGACCCGGGTAAGGTGTGATTTGTTTTCCGTATATACATTCTACATTTGCGAACATTAGTGAGAAAACTAATCTCTTATAGGCCGCCCAGCGTCGAGTCTATGTACTACAAACGCAAGAGGACTAGTTGTTTACTACATTAACCTCTTAGGTACGGTTGAATTTTGTGCGCGGCTGTTTATCTGTACGGCAGAGTTTGACGCGAATTACGCGTAAAAGATACAACACTGCAATGTGTGATGGATAATACTGTTCTCCACTCAAGCACATTGGGACGAAGTTTTTGATAATTAAATTATTATTTTTCTTAAGGATATGATGCATATATTTTAACTTGAATAATTGAATTTAATAATGAATAATCCAATTGAGTGTGATATATTTTAAAGCAGAGTACGACACATAGACGACGCAAATTTCAAACTCATTGCGCGATAGTGTTTTTCAAATTGCTCTTCGTTTTCTATTTCCGAACTACATTTTGAGGTTAATGATTCTAAAGAAATTCAAGGGTACGGATCGACATGTTAAAAGAAGCATCTGATAATCTATTGTATGTATATATTTCATCTGTTTTATATGTATATATATATAAACATATATATAATATATATTATAGTCTAGTATAAAATCTTTCAAAAAGATACTAACTATATTATTGTTCGTTAATCTATCAATCTGTAAAAATTCTAATTTCGGTTTACTCGTATAATGTACGTTTACACATACTGAAACCAGTAATAACTGAATTCTATACTGATTCCACTTTTAATAAATTTAAAAAATAGCAAAATATCAAATCTATTAACCCCAAACTAGATTTAATGCTCCCTACTCTTAAAGTGTTTAAATTAAATTATTCTAAAGTCATAAATACTATTTAGAATAAATATTTATACAAATTTTAAACTTCTCGAATGAATTAATTTTTTAAATTTTTTGTAAGAGAAATAATATATATACGACACTAATATAAATATTTAATTGATAGAGCAACTATTAAATTCTATTATAAAATATTTAATATTAGTATTTTGCAAATTAATTTTAAAAATTTAAATTAATATTAATTATTATTATCATTTGTATTAATTATTTCTCAAAAAAGTAAAAATGGAAATTACAATAGTATATATTTATTGAAATGTAATTTTATTAAATTGAAAAATAAAGATTTAATTTATTTAAATTTAACGCATGTACGTGAGTGTGTGTGTGTATATATATAGATCTAGGCATTACTATATTAATTCTATATATTCTGCATGAATATTGTTAACATTGTTATAAAACATTTCGGGGATAAGCATAGTCTGTTGCGAGACAAATGGTACGTATAATTTAACTCAAACGGTAAGCGAATGTGTCGGTAGGTTGAACTAGTACACAGACGCGTAGGAGACATCCGCGAAAGCATAGTACACTAAGTCGCATCGTAGCTAATGCGTTAAACAGCTTCGTAACGGTACACCAGGAACACTGTCCTTACCGGTAGAAACGATACACATACTGAAACCAATAATAATTTAATTCTATGCTGTTTCTACCATTAATAAATTTTAAAAATAATAAAATATCAAATTTATTAACTCCCAACTAGATTTAATGCACCCTACTTTTAATCAATTTAAATTAAATTATATTAAATTCATAAATACTATTTAGAATAAATTTTTATATAAATTTTAAATTTTTCGATTAAACTACATTTTTAAATTTTTAATAAAAGAAATAATATATTTACGACATTACTGTATATACTTAATTGATAGGTCAACTATTAGATTGTATTGTAAAATATTTGCTATTATTATTTTTCAAATTAATTTTAAAAATTTAAATCAACACTGATTATAAAAATTTAATTTAATATTAATAATCATTTTCATTAATTAATTCTTAAAAAAGAAAAATTGAAATTACAATAGTCTATATTTATTGAAATGTAATTCTATTAAATTGAACAATAAAAATTTTATTTATTTAATTAGAATATATATACACGTGTGTGTATATATATATATGTAGTATCGTGGACAAAAGGCCTAAGATATCGGCCGAACCGTATACAATGTTGCGAGAACCGCGGTGTCGTTGGGTACAACAATGTATCGTCGATCTTTTCAACTGAACAGTTTCGTCGAAAAGGCCTACGTGACCCTGGCCACGAGCGTTTTCGTGACACGTGCACTATAGGGCGGGGAAAAAACAAAAGAGACGCTAAAGACAATGTTAGTTAAGACGCAGGCGAGAACGAATGCAAAAGGCGTGCAGTATGGGTTGAGAATCGAGAGCGTGCGAGTGCGGATGCCGAAGACGTGAGTTATAGAGAGTGATTTGAGCGGAATAAGACTTTTGTGTTTTAGTTCAAGTTGAACATTTATCGTTCTCTGTCCAATTAATCCTTGTTATTTTTATTTATCTTAATAAATAGTATTAGGAGAATTTTACAAACCTAAATTATCCTAATCCCATCCTTTTCCGATACTACATATATATAGATCTAGGTGTTACTATTTTAATTCTACATATTCTGCATGAATATTGTTAACATTGTTATTAAACATTTCGAGGGTAAGAATAGTCTGTTGCGAGAAAAGTGGTACGTATATTGTACCTCAAACGGTAAGCGTATGTGTCGGTAAAATGAACGACTACAGAGAGGAGTAATAGACATCCGTGGAAGCATAGTGCACTAAAGCAAGATAGTGTCCCATCGTAGCTAACGCGTTAAAGAGCTTCGTAACGACACACCAGGAACACTCTCCTTACCGGTAGAAACGATACACATACTGAAACCAATAAGAATTTAATTCTATGCTGTTTCTACTATTAATAAATTTTAAAAATAATAAAATGTCAAACCTATAAACTCCCAATTAGATTTAATGCACCCTACTTTTAAACTATTTGAATTAAATTATACTAAATTCATAAATACTATTTAGAATAAATTTTTATATAAATTTTAAATTTTTCGATTAAACTACATTTTTAAATTTTTAATAAAAGAAATAATATATTTACGACATTACTGTATATACTTAATTGATAGGTCAACTATTAGATTGTATTGTAAAATATTTGCTATTACTATTTTTCAAATTAATTTGAAAAATTTAAGTCAACACTGATTATAAAAATTTAATTTAATGTTAATAATCATTTGTATTAATTATTTCTCAAAAAAGTAAAAATGGAAATTACAACAGTATATATTTATTGAAATGTAATTTTATTAAATTGAAAAATAAAGATTTAGTTTATTTAAATTTAACGCATGTACGCGAGTGTGTGTGTGTGTATATATAGATCTAGGCATTACTATATTATTTCTATATATTCTGCATGAATATTGTTAACATTGTTATAAAACATTTCGAGGGTAAGAATAGTCTGTTGCGAGACAAATGGTACGTATAATTTAACTCAAACGGTAAGCGAATGTGTCGGTAGGTTGAACTAGTACACAGACGCGTAGGAGACATCCGCGAAAGCATAGTACACTAAGGAAAGATAGTGTCGCATCGTAGCTAATGCGTTAAACAGCTTCGTAACGGTACACCAGGAACACTGTCCTTACCGGTAGAAACGATACACATACTGAAACCAATAATAATTTAATTCTATGCTGTTTCTACCATTAATAAATTTTAAAAATAATAAAATATCAAATCTATTAACTCCCAACTAGATTCAATGCACCCTACTTTTAAACTATTTAAATTAAATTATATTAAATTCATAAATACTATTTAGAATAAATTTTTATATAAATTTTGAATTTTTCGATTAGACTACATTTTTGAATTTTTAATAAAAGAAATAATACATTTACGACATTACTGTATATACTTAATTGATAGGTCAACCATTAGATTGTATTGTAAAATATTTGCTATTATTATTTTTCAAATTAATTTTAAAAATTTAAATCAACACTGATTATAAAAATTTAATTTAATATTAATAATCATTTTCATTAATTAATTCTTAAAAAAGAAAAATTGAAATTACAATAGTACATATTTATTGAAATGTAATTTTATTAAATTGAACAATAAAAATTTTATTTATTTAAATTGAATATATATATGTGTGTGTGTATATATATATATATATATAGAGAGAGAGAGAGAGATATCTAGGTGTTACTATTTTAATTCTATATATTCTGCATGAATATTGTTAACATTGCTAAAAAACATTTCGATGATAAGAATAGTCTGTTGCGAGACAAATGGTACGTATAATTTACCTCAAACGGTAAGCGAATGTGTCGGTAAAATGAACTACTACAAAGACGCGTAGTAGACATCCCTGAAAGCATAGTACACTAAGGAAAGATAGTGTCGCATCGTAGCTAACGCGTTAAAGAGCTTCGTGATGGTACACCAGGAACACTATCCTTACCGGTAGAAACGATACACATACTGAAACCAATAATAATTTAATTCTATGATGTTTCTACTCTTAATAAATTTTAAACGTAATAAAATATCAAATCTATTAACTCCCAACTAGATTTAATGCACCCTACTTTTGAACTATTGAAATTAAATTATACTAAATTCATAAATAGTATTTAGAATAAATTTTTATATAAATTTTAAATTTTTCGATTAAACTACATTTTTAAATTTTTTATAAAAGAAATAATATATTTACGACATTACGGTATATACTTAATTGATAGGTCAATTATTAGATTGTAGTGTAATATATATGCTATTACTATTTTTCAAATTAATTTTAAAAATTTAAATCTACACTGATTATAAAAATTTAATTTAATATTAATAATCATTTTCATTAATTAATTCTTAAAAAAGAAAAATTGAAATTACAATAGTCTATATTTATTGAAATGTAATTCTATTAAATTGAACAATAAAAATTTTATTTATTTAATTAGAATATATATACACGTGTGTGTATATATATATATGTAGTATCGTGGACAAAATGCCTAAGATATCGGCCGAACCGTATACAATGTTGCGAGAACCGCGGTGTCGTTGGGTACAACAATGTATCGTCGATCTTTTCAACTGAACAGTTTCGTCGAATAGGCCTACGTGACCCTGGCCATGAGCGTTTTCGTGACACGTGCACTATAGGGCGGCGAAAAAACAAAAGAGACGCTAAAGACAATGTTAGTTAAGACGCAGGCGAGAACGAATGCAAAAGGCGTGCAGTATGGGTTGAGAATCGAGAGCGTGCGAGTGCGGATGCCGAAGACGAGAGTTATAGAGAGTGATTTGAGCGGAATAAGACTTTTGTGTTTTAGTTCAAGTTGAACATTTATCGTTCTCTGTCCAATTAATCCTTGTTATTTTTATTTATCTTAATAAATAGTATTAGGAGAATTTTACAAACCTAAATTATCCTAATCCCATCCTTTTCCGATACTACATATATATAGATCTAGGTGTTACTATTTTAATTCTATATATTCTGCATGAATATTGTTAACATTGTTATTAAACATTTCGGGGAAAAGAATAGTCTGTTGCGAGAAAAATGGTACGTATAATTTACCTCAAACGGTAAGCGAATGTGTCGGTAAAATGAACTACTACAGAGACGCGTAGTAGACATCCGCGAAAACATAGTACACTAAAGAAAGATAGTGTCGCATCGTAGCTAACGCGTTAAAGAGCTTCGTAACGACACACCATGAACACTCTCCTTACCGGTAGATACGATACACATACTGAAACCAACAATAATTTAATTCTATGCTGTTTCTACTCTTGATAAATTTTAAAAATAATAAAATATCAAATCTATTAACTCCCAACTAGATTTAATGCACCCTACTTTTAAACTATTTGAATTAAATTATACTACATTCATAAATACTATTTAGAATTAATTTTTATATAAATTTTAAATTTTTCGGGTAAACTACATTTTTAAATTTTTTATAAAGGAAATAATATATTTACGACATTACTGTGTATACTTAATTGACAGGTCCACTATTAGATTGTAGTGTAAAATATATGCTATTACCATTTATCAAATTAATTTTAAAAATTTAAATCTACACTGATTATAAAAATTTAATTTAATATTAATAATCATTTTCATTAATTAATTCTTAAAAAAGAAAAATTGAAATTACAATAGTATATATTTACTGAAATGTAATTCTATTAAATTGAACAATAAAAATTTTATTTATTTAATTAGAATATATATACGCGTGTGTGTATATATATATATATAGATCTAGGTGTTACTATTTTAATTCTATATATTCTGCATGAATATTGTTAACATTGTTATTAAACATTTCGGGGATAAGAATAGTCTGTTGCGAGAAAAATGGTACGTATAATATACCTCAAACGGTAAGCGAATGTGTCGGTAAAGTGAACTACTACAGAGACGCGTAGTAGACATCCGCGAAAACATAGAACACTAAAGAAAGATAGTGTCGCATCGTTGCTAACGCGTTAAAGAGCTTCGTAACGACACACCAGGAACACTCTCCTTACCGGTAGATACGATACACATACTGAAACCAACAATAATTTAATTCTATGCTGTTTCTACCCTTGATAAATTTTAAAAATAATAAAATATCAGATCTATTAACTCCCAACTAGATTTAATGCACCCTACTTTTAAACTATTTGAATTAAATTATACTACATTCATAAATACTATTTAGAATTAATTTTTATATAAATTTTAAATTTTTCGGGAAAACTACATTTTTAAATTTTTTATAAAGGAAATAATATATTTACGACATTACTGTATATACTTAATTGATGGGTCAACTATTAGATTGTATTGTAAAATATTTGCTACTAATATTTTTCAAATTAATTTTAAAAATTTAAATCTACACTGATTATAAAATTCTACTTTATTATTAATAATCATTTTCATTATTTAATTCTAAAAAAAGAAAAATTGAAATTACAATAGTATATATTTATTGAAATGTCATTTTATTAAATTGAACAATACAAATTTTATTTATTTAAATTGAATATATATACGTGTGTGTGTATAAATATATCTATATATAGATCTAGGTGTTACTATTTTAATTCTATATATTCTGCTTGAGAATTGTTAACATTGTTATAAAACATTTCTAGGATAAGAAAAGTCTGATGCGAGACAAGGGATACGTATAATTTACCTCAAACGGAAAGCGAATGTGTCGGTAAAATTAACTACTACAGAGACGCTTACTAGACATCCGTGAAAGCATAGTACACTAAAGAAAGATAGTGTCGCTTCGTAGCGAACGCGTTAAAGAGCTTCGTAACGACACACCAGGAACACTCTCCTTACCGGTAGAAACGATACACATACTGAAACCAATAATAATTTAATTCTATGCTGTTTCTACTCTTGATAAATTTTAAAAATAATAAAATATCAAATCTATTAACTCCCACCTTGATTTAATGCACCCTACTTTTAAACTATATGAATTAAATTGAAATAAATTCATAAATACTATTTAGAATTAATTTTTATATAAATTTTAAATTTTTCGGGTAAACTACATTTTTAAATTTTTTATAAAGGAAATAATATATTTACGACATTACTGTATATACATAATTGATAGGTCAACTATTAGATTGTAGTGTGAAATATATGCTATTACTATTTTTCAAATTAATTTTAAAAATTTAAATCAACACAGATTATAAAATTTTACATTATTATTAATAATCATTTTCATTATTTAATTCTAAAAAAAGAAAAATTGAAATTACAATAGTATATATTTATTGAAATGTAATTTTATTAAATTGAACAATAAAAATTGAATTTATTTAAATTTAATATATATACGTGTGTGTGTATATATATGTATATATATAGATCTAGGTGTTACTATTTTAATTCTATATATTCTGCGTGAATATTGTTAACATTGTTATTAAACATGTCGAGGATAAGAATAGTCTGTTGCGAGAAAAATGGTACGTATAATTTACCTCAAACGGTAAGCGAATGTGTCGGTAGGTGGAACTACTACAGAGACGCGTAGTAGACATCCGCGAAAGCATAGTACACTAAGCAAAGATAGTGTCGCATCGTAGCAAATGCGTTAAACAGCTTCGTAACGGTACACCAGGAACACTATCCTTACCGGTAAAAACGATACACATACTGAAACCAATAATAATTTAATTCTATGCTGTTTCTACTCTTAATAAATTTTAAACGTAATAAAATATCAAATCTATTAACACCCAACTAGATTTAATGCACCCTACTTTTAAACTATTTGAATTAAATTATACTACATTCATAAATACTATTTAGAATTAATTTTTATATAAATTTTAAATTTTTAGGGTAAACTACATTTTTAAATTTTTTATAAAGGAAATAATATATTTACGACATTACTGTGTATACTTAATTCATAGGTCAACTATTAGATTGTAGTGTAAAATATATGCTATTACCATTTATCAAATTAATTTTAAAATTTTAAATCTACACTGATTATAAAAATTTAATTTAATATTAATAATCATTTTCATTAATTAATTCTTAAAAAAGAAAAATTGAAATTACAATAGTATATATTTATTGAAATGTAATTCTATTAAATTGAACAATAAAAGTTTTATTTATTTAATTAGAATATATATAAACATGTGTGTATATATATATATATGGATCTAGGTGTTACTATTTTAATTCTATATATTCTGCATGAATATTGTTAACATTGTTATTAAACATTTCGGGGAAAAGAATAGTCTGTTGCGAGAAAAATGGTACGTATAATTTACCTCAAACGGTAAGCGAATGTGTCGGTAAAATGAACTACTACAGAGACGCGTAGTAGACATCCGCGAAAACATAGTACACTAAAGAAAGATAGTGTCGCATCGTAGCTAACGCGTTAAAGAGCTTCGTAACGACACACCAGGAACACTCTCCTTACCGGTAGATACGATACACATACTGAAACCAACAATAATTTAATTCTATGCTGTTTCTACTCTTGATAAATTTTAAAAATAATAAAATATCAAATCTATTAACTCCCAACTAGATTTAATGCACCCTACTTTTAAACTATTTGAATTAAATTATACTACATCCATAAATACTATTTAGAATTAATTTTTATATAAATTTTAAATTTTTCGGGTAAACTACATTTTTAAATTTTTTATAAAGGAAATAATATATTTACGACATTACTGTGTATACTTAATTGATAGGTCAACTATTAGATTGTAGTGTAAAATATATGCTATTACCATTTATCAAATTAATTTTAAAAATTTAAATCTACACTGATTATAAAAATTTAATTTAATATTAATAATCATTTTCATTAATAAATTCTTAAAAAAGAAAAATTGAAATTACAATATTATATATTTATTGAAATGTAATTCTTTTAAATTGAACAATAAAAATTTAATTATTTAATTAGAATATATATACACGTGTGAGTATATATATATATATAGATCTAGGTGTTACTATTTTAATTCTATATATTCTGCATGAATATTGTTAACATTGTTATTAAACATTTCGGGGATAAGAATAGTCTGTTGCGAGAAAAATGGTACGTATAATATACCTCAAACGGTAAGCGAATGTGTCGGTAAAGTGAACTACTACAGAGACGCGTAGTAGACATCCGCGAAAACATAGAACACTAAAGAAAGATAGTGTCGCATCGTAGCTAACGCGTTAAAGAGCTTCGTAACGACACACCAGGAACACTCTCCTTACCGGTAGATACGATACACATACTGAAACCAACAATAATTTAATTCTATGCTGTTTCTACTCTTGATAAATTTTAAAAATAATAAAATATCAAATCTATTGACTCCCAACTAGATTTAATGCACCCTACTTTTAAACTATTTGAATTAAATTATACTACATTCATAAATACTATTTAGAATTAATTTTTATATAAATTTTAAATTTTTCGGGTAAACTACATTTTTAAATTTTTTATAAAGGAAATAATATATTTACGACATTACTGTGTATACTTAATTGATAGGTCAACTATTAGATTGTAGTGTAAAATATATGCTATTACCATTTATCAAATTAATTTTAAAAATTTAAATCTACACTGATTATAAAAATTTAATTTAATATTAATAATCATTTTCATTAATTAATTCTTAAAACAGAAAAATTGAAATTACAATAGTATATATTTATTGAAATGTAATTCTATTAAATTGAACAATAAAAATTTTATTTATTTAATTAGAATATATATACACGTGTGTGTATATATATATATATAGATCTAGGTGTTACTATTTTAATTCTATATATTCTGCATGAATATTGTTAACATTGTTATTAAACATTTCGGGGATAAGAATAGTCTGTTGCGAGAAAAATGGTACGTATAATATACCTCAAACGGTAAGCGAACGTGTCGGTAAAGTGAACTACTACAGAGACGCGTAGTAGACATCCGCGAAAACATAGAACACTAAAGAAAGATAGTGTCGCATCGTAGCTAACGCGTTAAAGAGCTTCGTAACGACACACCAGGAACACTCTCCTTACCGGTAGATACGATACACATACTGAAACCAACAATAATTTAATTCTATGCTGTTTCTACTCTTGATAAATTTTAAAAATAATAAAATATCAAATCTATTGACTCCCAACTAAATTTAATGCACCCTACGTTTAAACTATTTGAATTAAATTATACTACATTCATAAATACTATTTAGAATTAATTTTTATATAAATTTTAAATTTTTCGGGTAAACTACATTTTTAAATTTTTTATAAAGGAAATAATATATTTACAGCATTACTGTGTATACTTAATTGATAGGTCAACTATTAGATTATAGTGTAAAATATATGCTATTACCATTTTTCAAATTAATTTTAAAAATTTAAATCTACACTGATTATAAAAATTTAATTTAATATTAATAATCATATTTATTAATTAATTCTTAATAATGAAAAGTTGAAATTACAATAGTATATATTTATTGAAATGTAATTTTATTAAATTGAACAATAAAAATTGAATTTATTTAAATTTAATATATATACGTGTGTGTGTATATATATATATATATATAGATCTAGGTGTTACTATTTTAATTCTATATATTCTGCATGAATATTGTTAACATTGTTATTAAACATTTCGGGGATAAGAATAGTCTGTTGCGAGAAAAATGGTACGTATAATTTACCTCAAACGGTAAGCGAATGTGTCGGTAAAATGAACTACTACAGAGACGCGTAGTAGACATCCGCGAAAACATAGTACACTAAAGAAAGATAGTGTCGCATCGTAGCTAACGCGTTAAAGAGCTTCGTAACGACACACCAGGAACACTCTCCTTACCGGTAGATACGATACACATACTGAAACCAACAATAATTTAATTCTATGCTGTTTCTACCCTTGATAAATTTTAAAAATAATAAAATATCAAATCTATTAACTCCCAACTAGATTTAATGCACCCTACTTTTAAACTATTGGAATTAAATTATACTACATTCATAAATACTATTTAGAATTAATTTTTATATAAATTTTAAATTTTTCGGGAAAACTACATTTTTAAATTTTTTATAAAGGAAATAATATATTTACGACATTACTGTATATACTTAATTGATGGGTCAACTATTAGATTGTATTGTAAAATATTTGCTATTAATATTTTTCAAATTAATTTTAAAAATTTAAATCTACACTGATTATAAAATTTTACTTTATTATTAATAATCATTTTCATTATTTAATTCTAAAAAAAGAAAAATTGAAATTACAATAGTATATATTTATTGAAATGTCATTTTATTAAATTGAACAATACAAATTTTATTTATTTAAATTGAATATATATACGTGTGTGTGTATAAATATATCTATATATAGATCTAGGTGTTACTATTTTAATTCTATATATTCTGCTTGAAAATTGTTAACATTGTTATAAAACATTTCTAGGATAAGAAAAGTCTGATGCGAGACAAAGGATACGTATAATTTACATCAAACCGTAAGCGAATGTGTCGGTAGAATGAACTAGTGCACAGACGCGTAGTAGACATCCGTGAAAGCATAGTACACTAAAGAAGGATAGTGTCGCTTCGTAGCGAACGCGTTAAAGAGCTTCGTAATGACACACCAGGAACACTCTCCTTACCGGTAGAAACGATACACATACTGAAACCAATAATAATTTAATTCTATGCTGTTTCTACTCTTGATAAATTTTAAAAATAATATAATATCAAATCTATTAACTCCCACCTTGATTTAATGCACCCTACTTTTAAACTATTTGAATTAAATTATACTAAATTCATAAATACTATTTAGGATAAATTTTTATACAAATTTTAAATTTTTCGATTAAACTACATTTTTAAATTTTTTATAAAAGAAATAATATATTTAAGACTTTACTGTATATACTTAATTGATAGGTCAACTATTAGATTGTATTGTAAAATATTTGCTTTTAATATTTTTCAAAATAATTTTAAAAATTTAAATCAACACTGATTATAAAAATTTAATTTAATATTAATAATCATTTTCATTAATTCATTCTTAAAAAAGAAAAATTGAAATTACAATAGTATATATTCATTGAAATGTAATTTTATTAAATTGAACAATAAAAATTTTATTTATTTACATTGAATATATATATGTGTGTGTGTGTATATATATATATATATATGTCGGAGATGAAAGAACGCCGGAGCTCCTCCTTGGATTCGCGGGAATACCGCAACTCTGTAACTTGGATTAAACGAATGCCGCTCCGATTGTTTGAGATTTATGATCATGAGCTTGGGCTCGAGGCGACAATCAGTCGCCGAACGTAGCCGCGGTCAAAGGGATGAACGTTTTATCTAACAAAGGCACAGAGTAACTCTATACCTCTCCTTAAAAGAAATAGTCGTAGCGATACGTGGCAGTAAATACTTCAATAGTTTCTATCCCGCGGCCCGCCACACGCAGATTTTGTCCTTCGGGTAAGATGATCGCCGGGTGTCGGCATGCCTTTGTGGCGTATGTTTAGCTAACGTAAGGACCCGCTATAGATCTTAAGATTTAGTCAAGCGAAGTCCGTCAAATAGACTTTGTTGCAACTACGGGAAGATAGGAGAAACCTATCCTCCACGAGCGTTGCCCCCCGTCAACAACCTCCCCTCAAGGGCGGCCAGCATCTCTTTCAAAACGCCGATATGGAGATCGACCAATTAGCAACAGCGCTAATTTCCCTCTCCTTTGGAAAGAAAGCTTTCTTTGACGAATCCGAGGATCTCATATCCTTAGACCCACCCAATATAGTTTTCCTCGACGACATCGTCGAGACGGAGATTCATTCTTTCGTACGATCTCATCGACGAATGACAGTGCCACCTTACAACCAGCGAATACATCACTTCTAGTTAATAAAGAGTTAGACTTGAACTGTGCGAGAACATACGTTTACCATCCCGTGACCGCGGATTCGTTTCGAACCTAAGGTCATCATCACTAGTGCGTAATCTTGTTAATAAGCCCGTGCTAATAAACTCCCCATTGTATCACGGCAATGGCTAATTCCAACGAAAATTCATTAAACGCCCATCCCCATAATCCTGACTTTAATCCGACATCAGAAGTGGGATCAGGGCCATACGTAACGATGGAACAACTCATGGCCATCGTGCGCCAGATAACTCAGCCGCGAGAGCAAAGACCGAGTGAAACATCTACGATCGTGCCGCTTCCGCGTTTTAACCCCGGAAGCTTGGGTTCTGACCCAGCCGCATGGTGTGCGACTGTTGACGTGATCATGGAAGAAAAACCTTTGCAAGGCAGTGCGCTACTTTGTGCCTTGAGTGCCGCTCTAGAAAGCTCGGCAGCGCAGTGGCTTACACAAGTACCTGCTACTCAAATTTCCTCTTGGCCAAAGTTTAAAGACCGTTTCCTTACACGCTTTGGTGGGAAAGAGACAGCCGCCACGACGCTATGGAAAATGAAAAACCAAGCACGACTGGAGGGTGAAACCCTGGGAGATTACAGCAGCCGTTTACGTTCCTTCCTGATGGCGAGGTGGGAAAGGTGTACCAAGGACGAGATAGTCAACGCTACCGTGCTCCTTCATATAGGTTCACAGGACCAGCGCGTCCTACGGATAGCACTCACGAACGATATCAAGACCGAGGACCAGCTCACAGGCGAAATGACAGTGCTCTCCGATTCTGTGAAGAGGCCGGCGTCTTCAGTAAGCAACTCCTCCGCGAGTCCCGAAGCTAAACGGCATAAGCCTTCTGACTCCCGACACAAGTGCTACCACTGTGGTAGCCACGGACATAAAGCATCTGAGTGCCGCGAGAGGACAAGACTGGAGGCGGAGAAACGCAATCGAAAATCAGGGGAAAACCGGGCTGCCACGTCTTCGAAGGTGTCCTGCTACAGGTGTAACGAGGAGGGCCACATCGCGCCCAACTGCCCGACCTTACGTAGAGGAAACCCTGCTACGAAAGAGGAGCGACAGGTTAACTTCTGTGTGGTGGAGGCCCCGACCGGTAAATTAAGTCACGAGGGTGAGTCGTTCCTGTTTTGTTTTGATTCCGGAGCTGAATGCTCATTAATCAAAGAATCGGTAGCTTCAAAATTTTCCGGCAAGAGAACGACCGAGATAGTAGTAATGCGTGGAATTGGGAACACTTGCGTTAAGAGTACGACCCAAATTCTGTCCGCCGTATGTATCAGCGGTCTTACACTGGAGGTAATTTTTCACGTCCTTGCCGACAATTACTTAAAACACGATATTATTATTGGGTGCGAAATTTTAAGCCAAGGCTTCGACGTACTCATGACGCGCAATAGCCTCGATATTTGTAAGTCGAAAACGGTTAATGTCTGTAATAATATCGCCGAACCTGCGATCGATCTCAATGATGTAGACACCGAGGTACTCGGCGACGATAAAGACCGATTGATTTCCATTCTCGGCAGATTCAAAAACTCGTTCATCACGGGTTTCCCACGTACCCGCGTAAATACGGGTCAATTAGAAATACGGTTGATCGACCCTAACATCACCGTCCAAAGAAGCCCCTATAGACTTAGCGAGGAAGAACGGAGAATCGTACGAGCGCGAATCAGCGAACTACTCAGAGCTAACATTATAAGACCTAGCAATTCGCCGTTCGCGAGCCCCATGCTACTCGTGAAGAAAAAGGACGGTTCGGATAGATTGTGCGTAGATTTTCGAGCGTTGAATAAGAATACGGTCGCGGACCGGTACCCCCTACCCCTTATCGCGGACCAAATCGCGAGGTTACAAACGGCGAAATACTTCATTAGCCTGGACATGGCCAGCGGGTTCCACCAAATTCCTATACATCCTAATTCGGCGGAATACACGGCGTTCGTTACACCCGACGGGCAAGCTGAGTGGTAAAAGCGATTCGAAGGAGTACGTCATTGTGTTGATCGACGCCTTCACTAAATTCGTATACCTGCATCATACTCGTAGGATAGATTCTTTTAACACCATTAAAGCGCTTAAATCCGCTATATTTCTATTCGGGAGTCCCTGTCGGATAATAGCGGACCAGGGAAGGTGTTTTACGGGTAAAGAATTTCGCGAGTTCTGCGAAAGCAAACGAATTAAAGTTCACTTGATAGCGACCGGTGCCAGTAGGGCTAACGGACAAGTAGAACGTGTTATGGGCACGTTGAAAAATATGTTCACGACAGTAGAGACGACCGGGCGGCCGTGGCAAGACGCGATTGGGGAAATGCAGCTAGCGTTGAACTGCACCGTCAACCGCGTGACTAATTCGAGCCCCTTACAACTACTAATCGGTAGATCGGCGAGACCGTATGACCTATTGCTACCCGACAATATTGAAGAAAAAGAAGTCGATATCTCCGATGTAAGGCAGCAGGCCGTACAGAACATAGAAAGTAACGCCCAATACGACAAAGAAAGATTTGATAGGAACAAAGCTAAAGTGGTTAGGTTTAACCTCGGCGACTTCGTACTACGTAAGAACGAGGAAAGAAACCAAACCAAGCTAGAGCCGAAATTCAAGGGTCCATTTGTAATAACCGAGATTTTGGAAGGAGATAGATATATTCTAAAAACGCTAGACGGTAAACGATCGTATAAAGACAGTCACGACAGATTAAGAAAAATGCCGGACAGTCGCGTTCCCGCTGAGTTAGACGTCGGTAGTGACGGCAATAACAGTGACCACGACGACATGAGTACCTCGATCTCGGAAGATCCTTAGCACAAAGACCGTAGCACCTTACGGAGTATGTTATGAAGCTCGGTAAAGGGGGCAAGTGATGTGTTCACGCGCACCATGAGCTATAGAGTTATGAAGCTCGGTAAAGGGGCAAGTGATGTGTTCACGCGCACCATGAGCTATAGAGTTATGAAGCTCGGTAAAGGGGCAAGTGATGTGTTCACGCGCACCATGAGCTATAGAGTTATGAAGCTCGGTGAAGGGGCGAGTGATGTGTTCACGCGCACCATGAGCTATAGTGTTATGAAGCTCGACTAAGGGGCAAGTGATGTGTTCACGCGCACCATGAGCTACAGCGTTACGAAGTTTGGTGCGGTCGTGCGATCTAAAAAAAAACGAGATCCATTGGGGTACGAAATCGAGACTGGTCCATTTCGCCGTTATGACCCGACTGATAACCCACAGGATGCAACTAGCACTTCCAATATTAATTACAACGTTACTAATTCATGTTCTCTTCTATTCCTTTGGTTGTCAAACCTCCGAACAAAATTTTATTGTTACACTGGACCCTCAGCTTATTTAGACATTAAGTTAAATTGTAAACAATGTTAATTGTACCGAGACTAACGTTAAGAAAACTCTCAATATTGTAGCTACACCCGAGGACGTGTGATAGTCAGAATGGCCGTGTCGGAGATGAAAGAACGCCGGAGCTCCTCCTTGGATTCGCGGGAATACCGCAACTCTGTAACTTGGATTAAACGAATGCCGCTCCGATTGTTTGAGATTTATGATCATGAGCTTGGGCTCGAGGCGACAATCAGTCGCCGAACGTAGCCGCGGTCAAAGGGATGAACGTTTTATCTAACAAAGGCACAGAGTAACTCTATACCTCTCCTTAAAAGAAATAGTCGTAGCGATACGTGGCAGTAAATACTTCAATAGTTTCTATCCCGCGGCCCGCCACACGCAGATTTTGTCCTTCGGGTAAGATGATCGCCGGGTGTCGGCATGCCTTTGTGGCGTATGTTTAGCTAACGTAAGGACCCGCTATAGATCTTAAGATTTAGTCAAGCGAAGTCCGTCAAATAGACTTTGTTGCAACTACGGGAAGATAGGAGAAACCTATCCTCCACGAGCGTTGCCCCCCGTCAACAACCTCCCCTCAAGGGCGGCCAGCATCTCTTTCAAAACGCCGATATGGAGATCGACCAATTAGCAACAGCGCTAATTTCCCTCTCCTTTGGAAAGAAAGCTTTCTTTGACGAATCCGAGGATCTCATATCCTTAGACCCACCCAATATAGTTTTCCTCGACGACATCGTCGAGACGGAGATTCATTCTTTCGTACGATCTCATCGACGAATGACAGTGCCACCTTACAACCAGCGAATACATCACTTCTAGTTAATAAAGAGTTAGACTTGAACTGTGCGAGAACATACGTTTACCATCCCGTGACCGCGGATTCGTTTCGAACCTAAGGTCATCATCACTAGTGCGTAATCTTGTTAATAAGCCCGTGCTAATAAACTCCCCATTGTATCACGGCAATGGCTAATTCCAACGAAAATTCATTAAACGCCCATCCCCATAATCCTGACTTTAATCCGACATATATATATATATATATAGAGAGAGAGAGAGAGATCTAGGTGTTACTATTTTAATTCTATATATTCTGCATGAATATTGTTAACATTGTTATAAAACATTTCGAGGATACGAATAGTCTGTTGCGAGACAAATTACGTATAATGTACCTCAAACGGTAAGCGAATGTGTCGGTAAAATGAACTACTACAGAGACGCGTAGTAGACATCCGTGAAAGCATAGTACACTAAAGAAAGATAGTGTCGCATCGTAGCGAACGCGTTAAAGAGCTTCGTAACGACACACCAGGAACACTCTCCTTACCGGTAAAAACGATATACATACTGAAACCAATAATAATTTAATTCTATGCTGTTTCTACTGTTATTAAATTTTAGAAATAATAAAATATCAAATCTATTAACACCCAACTTGATTTAATGCACCCTACTTTTAAACTATATGAATTAAATTAAACTAAATTCACAAATACTATTTAGAATAAATTTTTATACAAATTCTAAATTTTTCGATTAAACTACATTTTTAAATTTTTTATAAATGAAATAATATATTTACGACATTACTGTATATACTTAATTGATAGGTCAACTATTAGATTGTAGTGTGAAATATATGCTATTACTATTTTTCAAATTAATTTTAAAAATTTAAATCAACACAGATTATAAAATTTTACTTTATTATTAATAATCATTTTCATTATTTAATTCTAAAAAAAGAAAAATTGAAATTACAATAGTATATATTTATTGAAATGTAATTTTATTAAATTGAACAATAAAAATTGAATTTATTTAAATTTAATATATATACGTGTGTGTATATATATATATATAGATCTAGGTGTTACTATTTTAATTCTATATATTCTGCGTGAATATTGTTAACATTGTTATTAAACATGTCGAGGATAAGAATAGTCTGTTGCGAGAAAAATGGTACGTGTAATTTACCTCAAACGGTAAGCGAATGTGTCGGTAAAATGAACTACTACAGAGACGCGTAGTAGACATCCGTGAAAGCATAGTACACTAAAGAAAGATAGTGTCGCTTCGTAGCGAACGCGTTAAAGAGCTTCGTAACGACACACCAGGAACACTCTCCTTACCGGTAGAAACGATACACATACTGAAACCAATAATAATTTAATTCTATGCTGTTTCTACTCTTGATAAATTTTAAAAATAATATAATATCAAATCTATTAACTCCCACCTTGATTTAATGCACCCTACTTTTAAACTATTTGAATTAAATTATACTAAATTCATAAATACTATTTAGGATAAATTTTTATACAAATTTTAAATTTTTCGATTAAACTACATTTTTAAATTTTTTATAAAAGAAATAATATATTTAAGACTTTACTGTATATACTTAATTGATAGGTCAACTATTAGATTGTATTGTAAAATATTTGCTTTTAATATTTTTCAAAATAATTTTAAAAATTTAAATCAACACTGATTATAAAAATTTAATTTAATATTAATAATCATTTTCATTAATTCATTCTTAAAAAAGAAAAATTGAAATTACAATAGTATATATTCATTGAAATGTAATTTTATTAAATTGAACAATAAAAATTTTATTTATTTACATTGAATATATATATGTGTGTGTGTGTGTGTGTATATATATATATATATATATATATATATATATATATATATATATATATATATATATAGAGAGAGAGAGAGAGAGAGAGAGATCTAGGTGTTACTATTTTAATTCTATATATTCTGCATGAATATTGTTAACATTGTTATAAAACATTTCGAGGATACGAATAGTCTGTTGCGAGACAAATTACGTATAATGTACCTCAAACGGTAAGCGAATGTGTCGGTAAAATGAACTACTACAGAGACGCGTAGTAGACATCCGTGAAAGCATAGTACACTAAAGAAAGATAGTGTCGCATCGTAGCTAACGCGTTAAAGAGCTTCGTAACGACACACCAGGAACACTCTCCTTACCGGTAGATACGATACACATACTGAAACCAACAATAATTTAATTCTATGCTGTTTCTACTCTTGATAAATTTTAAAAATAATAAAATATCAAATCTATTGACTCCCAACTAAATTTAATGCACCCTACGTTTAAACTATTTGAATTAAATTATACTACATTCATAAATACTATTTAGAATTAATTTTTATATCAATTTTAAATTTTTCGGGTAAACTACATTTTTAAATTTTTTATAAAGGAAATAATATATTTACAGCATTACTGTGTATACTTAATTGATAGGTCAACTATTAGATTATAGTGTAAAATATATGCTATTACCATTTTTCAAATTTATTTTAAAAATTTAAATCTACACGGATTATAAAAATTTAATTTAATATTAATAATCATATTTATTAATTAATTCTTAATAATGAAAAGTTGAAATTACAATAGTATATATTTATTGAAATGTAATTTTATTAAATTGAACAATAAAAATTGAATTTATTTAAATTTAATATATATACGTGTGTGTGTATATATATATATATATAGATCTAGGTGTTACTATTTTAATTCTATATATTCTGCATGAATATTGTTAACATTGTTATTTAACATTTCGGGGATAAGAATAGTCTGTTGCGAGAAAAATGGTACGTATAATTTACCTCAAACGGTAAGCGAATGTGTCGGTAAAATGAACTACTACAGAGACGCGTAGTAGACATCCGCGAAAACATAGTACACTAAAGAAAGATAGTGTCGCATCGTAGCTAACGCGTTAAAGAGCTTCGTAACGACACACCAGGAACACTCTCCTTACCGGTAGATACGATACACATACTGAAACCAACAATAATTTAATTCTATGCTGTTTCTACCCTTGATAAATTTTAAAAATAATAAAATATCAAATCTATTAACTCCCAACTAGATTTAATGCACCCTACTTTTAAACTATTGGAATTAAATTATACTACATTCATAAATACTATTTAGAATTAATTTTTATATAAATTTTAAATTTTTCGGGAAAACTACATTTTTAAATTTTTTATAAAGGAAATAATATATTTACGACATTACTGTATATACTTAATTGATGGGTCAACTATTAGATTGTATTGTAAAATATTTGCTATTAATATTTTTCAAATTAATTTTAAAAATTTAAATCTACACTGATTATAAAATTTTACTTTATTATTAATAATCATTTTCATTATTTAATTCTAAAAAAAGAAAAATTGAAATTACAATAGTATATATTTATTAAAATGTCATTTTATTAAATTGAACAATACAAATTTTATTTATTTAAATTGAATATATATACGTGTGTGTGTATAAATATATCTATATATAGATCTAGGTGTTACTATTTTAATTCTATATATTCTGCTTGAAAATTGTTAACATTGTTATAAAACATTTCTAGGATAAGAAAAGTCTGATGCGAGACAAAGGATACGTATAATTTACATCAAACCGTAAGCGAATGTGTCGGTAGAATGAACTAGTACACAGACGCGTAGTAGACATCCGTGAAAGCATAGTACACTAAAGAAGGATAGTGTCGCATCGTAGCGAACGCGTTAAAGAGCTTCGTAACGACACACCAGGAACAATCTCCTTACCGGTAGAAACGATACACATACTGGAACCAATAATAATTTAATTCTATGCTGTTTCTATTCTTGATAAATATTAAAAATAATAAAATATCAAATCTATTAACTCCCAACTTGATTTAATGCGCCCTACTTTTAAACTATATGAATTGAATTAAACTAAATTCATAAATACTATTTAGAATTAATTTTTATATAAATTTTAAATTTTTCGGGTAAACTACATTTTTAAATTTTTTATAAAGAAATAATACATTTAAGACATTACTGTATATACTTAATTGATGGGTCAACTATTAGATTGTATTGTAAAATATTTGCTATTATTATTTTTCAAATTAATTTTAAAAATTTAAATCAACACTGATTATAAAATTTTACTTTATTATTAATAATCATTTTCATTATTTAATTCTAAAAAAAGAAAAGTTGAAATTACAATAGTATATATTTATTGAAATGTAATTTTATTAAATTGAACAATAAAAATTGAATTTATTTAAATTTAATATATATACGTGTGTGTATATATATATATATAGATCTAGGTGTTACTATTTTAATTCTATATATTCTGCGTGAATATTGTTAACATTGTTATTAAACATGTCGAGGATAAGAATAGTCTGTTGCGAGAAAAATGGTACGTGTAATTTACCTCAAACGGTAAGCGAATGTGTCGGTAAAATGAACTACTACAGAGACGCGTAGTAGACATCCGTGAAAGCATAGTACACTAAAGAAAGATAGTGTCGCTTCGTAGCGAACGCGTTAAAGAGCTTCGTAACGACACACCAGGAACACTCTCCTTACCGGTAGAAACGATACACATACTGAAACCAATAATAATTTAATTCTATGCTGTTTCTACTCTTGATAAATTTTAAAAATAATATAATATCAAATCTATTAACTCCCACCTTGATTTAATGCACCCTACTTTTAAACTATTTGAATTAAATTATACTAAATTCATAAATACTATTTAGGATAAATTTTTATACAAATTTTAAATTTTTCGATTAAACTACATTTTTAAATTTTTTATAAAAGAAATAATATATTTAAGACTTTACTGTATATACTTAATTGATAGGTCAACTATTAGATTGTATTGTAAAATATTTGCTTTTAATATTTTTCAAAATAATTTTAAAAATTTAAATCAACACTGATTATAAAAATTTAATTTAATATTAATAATCATTTTCATTAATTCATTCTTAAAAAAGAAAAATTGAAATTACAATAGTATATATTCATTGAAATGTAATTTTATTAAATTGAACAATAAAAATTTTATTTATTTACATTGAATATATATATGTGTGTGTGTGTGTGTATATATATATATATATATATATATATATATATATATATAGAGAGAGAGAGAGAGAGAGAGAGAGAGAGAGAGAGAGAGATCTAGGTGTTACTATTTTAATTCTATATATTCTGCATGAATATTGTTAACATTGTTATAAAACATTTCGAGGATACGAATAGTCTGTTGCGAGACAAATTACGTATAATGTACCTCAAACGGTAAGCGAATGTGTCGGTAAAATGAACTACTACAGAGACGCGTAGTAGACATCCGTGAAAGCATAGTACACTAAAGAAAGATAGTGTCGCATCGTAGCGAACGCGTTAAAGAGCTTCGTAACGACACACCAGGAACACTCTCCTTACCGGTAAAAACGATATACATGCTGAAACTAATAATAATTTAATTCTATGCTGTTTCTACTATTAATAAATTTTAAAAATAATAAAATATCAAATCTATTAACTCAAAACTAGATTTAATGCAGCCTACTTTTAAACTATTTAAATTAAATTATACTAAATTCATAAATACTATTTAGAATCAATTTTTATATAAATTTTAAATTTTTCGATTAAACTACATTTTTAAATTTTTTATAAAAGAAATAATATATTTACGACATTACTGTATATACTTAATTGATGGGTCAACTATTAGATTGTATTGTAAAATATTTGCTATTATTATTTTTCAAATTAATTTAAAAAATTTAAATCTACACTGATTATAAAAATTTAATTTAATATTAATAATCATATTTATTAATTAATTCTTAAAAATGAAAAATTGAAATTACTATAGTATATATTTATTGAAATGTAATTTTATTAAATTTAACAATAAAAATTTAATTTATTTAAGTTTAATATATATACGTGTGTGTGTGTGTGTATATATATATATATACATCTAGGTGTTACTATGTTAATTCTATATATTCTGCATGAATATTCTTAACATTGTTATAAAATATTTCGAGGATAAGAAAAGTCTGATCCGAAACAAATGATACGTATAATTTACTTCAAACGGTAAGCGAATGTGTCGGTAGATTGAACTACTACACAGACGCGTAGGAGACATCCGCGAAGGCATAGTACACTAAAGAATGATAGTGTCGCATCGTAGCTAACGCGTTAAAGAGCTTCGAAACGGTACACAAGGAATACTTTCTTTATATTTAGAGATGATAATATAAAAAAAATTGTTTTATTTTGCTAATATATGTTTTACAAGATATATGTTATTTTATGTTTTAGAGGTAGGATCGCATTAGTTATTATTATGTTATGTATTATAGATAATAAATCCACACTTCTCGAAGCAGAAAAACCTTTATTGCACACACTTAGAAGGGTGACAAACGAATGAAAGAAAAAAATGCAAGAGGGGTCCTAAAACTATCGATCAGGTCTGTCGACCGTGTCTAGGAACAACTTCTAGTTACTTCTGTTGTAACTAGCCGTCAGCATATAGATGGTGAGCGAGAACTCACGTTGTTATTTTCAACACCCCCTCTCAACGGAATTCGAGCGCTCGTCAAACCAATAGTCTCTAGGTGAGCATTATGACTTGACCTTCCCAAACTTTTCGTTAACAAGTCAGCTGGCATCTCATTCGAGGGCATGTAGCAAATTCCAATGATCCCCTGTTGGAAAATCTCACGAACATAGTGATGTCGAACGTCTATGTGTTTCGTACGACCGTGGAACATTGGGTTTTGTACCAGCTTAGCTGCACTCTGGTTGTCGCAGTATATTTTGGTTGCTCTATCTTCAGCTACTGTATCGAACTTGTTTAGGAATCGTCGTAAGTATACGGCTTCTCTAGTGGCTTCTGTTAGCGCCATGTATTCGGCCTCGGTGCTGGAAATCGCCACACTTTTTTGTTTTCTAGATTCCCATGATATGGCACTATTTGATAATTTGAATATGATGCCAGTTCTAGATTTCCTATCGACAATATCACCTCCCCAGTCGGAGTCGGTATATCCTGTTAGATCGTCACCAGTGTCTCTGAAACATAGACCAATGTTAGACGTTCCCTTAAGGTAACGTAAAACCCTTTTGGCGGATAACCAATGACTTCTCTTCGGGTTGTCATTAAAACAACTTAGCGCCGTCACAGCATACATTATGTCAGGTCTGGTAGCTATGGCAGCATACATTAGCGATCCGATCAATGACCGATAGGTGCTCGGGTCAAATTCAGGTGAGTCGTCGTCTTTACTAAGGTTTATTTTCGCTTCTAACGGAGTAAGTGCAATTTTAGCATCTCCTAGACCGAATTTCTTCACCATATCTTTAATGTATTTCTCTTGACTTACCCTAACCTCTTTGGTTTCGTTATTTTGGTAGAATTGCAGACCCAAACAAAAATTCAACTTTCCAAGGTCTCTCATTTCGAACCTTTTTATTAAGTTCTCTTTTAAATGATTAAACAACTTATGGTTGTTAGTTGCTACTATCAAGTCATCCACATAAACTGCCAGTATGAGGATTTTATCTCCATCTCTTTTTGAGTAAACACAAGGATCTTCTTCCATTTGTCTAAGGTTGAGTTCTTTCAAGAAGCCATTCAATTTATCAAACCATTGTTTACCCGATTGCTTCAATCCATATAATGACTTCTTCAAGTGATATACATGATCTTCCTTGCCCGGTACCTCGAAATACTTGGCTTGTTGCATATAAATGTCTTCCTTTAAGTCGCCGTAAGTGTACGCCATGGTTATATCTAATTGATATAAGTCCAATTTCAATTTGGCAGCTAAAGCCATAATGACTCCAATGGAAGTCAATCGAGCCACGGGAGCGAAGGTTTCGTTGTATTCTATGCCCGGTTTTTGAGCAAAACCTCTCGCTACTAATCTAGCCTTTCTGCGCTCAACCTCTCCATTTTCCTTGTATTTGGTCTTTAAGACCCATTTTGATCCAATTGGAGATCTATTCGCTGGGCATTTTACCAATGCCCAAACATCATTCTTAATCAAGCCGTCATATTCTGTTTTCATGGCTTCCTTCCATTTTTCGGCATGGGGTCCAGATAACAATTCATCCACTGACTCGGTCAAATTATCATTGACTAATTGCACCATTTCCTGATCTATTGGGACTGTTTGGTAAATTTTTCTTGGCCTGCCTACGTTTCCTGTACGTATTATGGTTGGTCTTCCTCGCCCCCTCTTAACCACAGATCTATCTTGGCCACTATTTTCATTTTGATCCATGTTTTCATCATCATCGTGTTCTTGCTCTTGAATCTCTTCTGCGGTTTCCTCGTCAAGTTTTTGGTTTATCAATTCATATTTGAATTGTTCATGTTCATTTTCAGTTTCATCATTGTGGCATTCAATATTTTTTAGGAAGGAAACATCTCTACTTATTATAATCTTTCTTTTATTTGGATTCCATAATCTGAATGCTTTTGCTTCGTCGGCGTATCCAACAAAAATGCATTTTGTTGATCTTGCTTCAAACTTACCTTTATCGGGCCGCTTATTTAGTGCATAAGCTTCAGTGCCAAAAATTTTTAGATGATTCACATTTGGTTTCTTTTTGTGCCAAATTTCATATGGTGTTTTACCATGAACTGTTGGGCATCTATTTCTAATATATGATGCTGTGTTAACAGCTTCCGTCCAAAAATGAATAGGTAAGTTTGACTGTATCAACATACATCGTGCCATCTCCACGAGTGTCCTGCTCATTCGCTCAGCCACTCCATTTTGCTGAGGTGTATGGGGAGTTGTAAATTCCCTGCGAATACCACAGTTTTCCAATTCATTTGTGAACTCCTTTCCTAGATATTCTAAACCATTGTCAGTCCTGAGGGCTTTTATCCTTCTTCCTGTTTGTCTTTCAGCTAAGGCTTTAAATTTCAAGAATGCGCTCTTAACCTCATCCTTTGTCTTGAGGATATACACATGTACTAGCCTTGAAGTGTCATCTATAAAGATGGCAAAATACCTTGCTCCGCCTACAGATGCTTGTTTTATAGGACCACATACGTCAGAATGTATCAGTTCCAATATTTCTAATTTTCTTGGTTCGGACCTCTTTGGTATTGGGATTGCTGCCTGTTTGCCTTTCAGACATACTTCGCAAGCATTCATTTTACTCCGTCTTATGTCAGGTAGACCGTTTACCATATTCTTATTTATCAATTTCCACAGGTCAAATTCGTTCAAGTGTCCATATTTGCAGTGCCAGTCCATAAGTGTATTTTTGTTTTCACACACCATACCAACATATTCAGGTCTTGTACCTACAATATACAAATCCCTTTTGCGACTTGCGGTGGTAATGATCTCATCCTTCTCCCCAAGTATTGTGGCCGTCGTATTTGTGAACATGATTCTTTTTCCTTTCGCTGTAACTTTTGATACCGAGATCAAATTTGCCTTTAATTCTGGTACGTACAATGCATTTTCCAATCGGAATTTTTTAAGTTTATTTTTTTTGTAACTAAATAGTATTGCAGTACCTTTACCTTTGATTTGTGCTAATTTGTCATTCGCTAATCTTACCCTTTGATTTTTGATTGGCTCTATGGATTCAAAACAGTTTATGTCACAGCATCACAGCACATGTGTGACGTCGCACCACTGTCAATGCACCATTCCTTCGGTAATTCCATATTTGTATTCAACGAGATATCAGTAATAATACTATTACCCTGATTATCTTCGTCCTGAATGTTGGAAATATGTAGGCATTGTTCAGTGTTGGGTATTTCAGGGACTTGGGCTAGTTGAGCTTTATGATCATCATTTTTCTTCTTCAAACATTGATTCGCCTTATGTCCACGTTTGTGACAATAAAAACATTCAATGTGTTTTGCCTTATTAGCTTTAGTAAGTCCATTCTTATTTAAGAAATTTTTATTTTTGTCATACCTTTTGTATTTGTTTGAATCTTCCACTTGTAGGGCTTCCTGGTGATCGCTCGCAGCATTCGAATTGCGACGGGAATTAGCTTCTTCTAATAGCTTTGTCCTGAGTACATCTGGAGTAGGCAATTGATCCCGCGATTCGATCGCACATCTAAGGTTTTCATACGTGTTCGGGACGCTGTATAACAATAGGATTGACAGCAGATCATCAGCGATTTCAATGTCCATTTCCTTTAGCTTATCCACGTGGCTGAAAAAATTGTTTAAATGATCGGACATATTTTCATTACCGGATATTCTCGCGAACAATAATTATTTCAGGAGCGTGGCCTTCCTTGCGGGTCCTTTGGATTCGTAAACCTCCTTTAATTTATTCCATATTTCGTGTGAAGTTTTGCAATGCTTCACGTGACATAGCTCACTCGAGCTCACGGCAAGAATAATATCAGCTTGGGCTTTACCATCCCTTTTATTCCATAGAGAGGCTTCATCCGCTGCTTGGGGTTTACTTATTGTACCATCCACATATTCCCATAAGTCATCCTTAACGAGTATTGCTTTCATTTGCATTTTCCACGTGTCGTAATTTTCTCTGTTTAGTTTTTCAATATTAGAACTCATTCCGCTCGACATTTTATGTTCTTCTAATTATTGTATTATAACTCAAGCAAATTTTTTTTTTTTTTGATAAGGCGTCTTTACGATATTCAACACTGAATCATCGACCACGTGCTCCCCCCCCCTTTTTTTTAGGTTATCTTCTGCGCTCCCTAATATTCTCACTATTTAAAATATTTTCAATAAAAATAATTACTAATTATCGAACCTGGGCCCATAACCTGTTGTTATTTTATGTTTTAGAGGTAGGATCGCGTTAGTTATTATTATGTTATATAGATAATAAATCCACACTTCTCGAAGCAGAAAAACCTTTATTGCACACACTTAGAAGGGTGACAAACGAATGAAAGAAAAAAAGACAAGAGGGGTCCTAAAACTATCGATCAGGTCTATCGATCAGGTCTATCGACCGTGTCTAGGAACAACTTCTAGTTACTTCGTTTGTAACTAGCCGTCAGCATATAGATGGCGAGCGAGAACTCACGTTGTTATTTTCAACAATATATATATAACAATATCACAATTATAACATTATGACATTATAACAATTACACTTGTTTGGCTACTCTGTTAGTGCTGCTTCTCCCTCCTCTTCTTGCCAAATTGCATTCCATCTTCGTTTGTTGACGGATCCTGTGATGCAAATAGTCGCAAACTAACACACACACAGCTATATGCGTGTAAGTGTGCGCGGCCAAAACAGAGTTGTAACGCATAATATTACACACGCCTTTGGCATATGCACTGCTGAAGGACCCGGGTAAGGTGTGATTTGTTTCCCGTATATACATTCTACATTTGCGAACATTAGTGAGATAACTAATATCTTATAGGCCGCCCAGCGACGAGTCGATGTACTACAAACGATGTACTACAAACTAGAGGACTTGTTGTTTACTACATTAACCTCTTATGTACGGTTGAATTTTGTGCGCGGCTGTTTGTCTGTACGGCAGAGTTTGACGCGAATTACGCGTAAAAGATACAACACTGCAATGTGTGATGGATAATACTGTTCTCCACTCAAGCACATTGGAACGAAGTTTTTGATAATTAAATTATTATTTTTCTTAAGGATATGATGCATATACTTTAACTTTAATAATTGAATTTAATAATGAATAATCCAATTGAGTGTGATATATTTTAAAGCAGAGTACGACACATGGACGACGCAAATTTCAAACTCATTTCGCGATAGTGTTTTTCAAATTGCTCTTCGTTTTCTATTTCCGAACTACATTTTGAGGTTAATGATTCTAAAGAAATTCAAGGGTACGGATCGACATGTTAAAAGAAGCATCTGATAATCTATTGTACATATATATTTCATCTGTTTTATATGTATATATATATAAATATATATATAATATATATTATAGTCTAGTATAAAATCTTTCAAAAAGATTCTAACTATATTATTGTTCATTAATCTCTCAATCTGCAAAAATTCTAATTTCGGTTTACTCGTATAATGTACGTTTACACATACTGAAACCAGTAATAATTGAATTCTATACTGATTCCACTTTTAATAAATTTAAAAAGTAGCAAAATATCAAATCTATTAACCCCAAACTAGATTTAATGCTCCCTACTTTTAAAGAATTTAAATTAAATTATTCTAAAGTCATAAATACTATTTAGAATAAATTTTTATACAAATTTTAAACATCTCGATTGAATTAATTTTTTAAATTTTTTGTAAGAGAAATAATATATATACGACACTAATATAAATATTTAATTGATAGAGCAACTATTAAATTCTATTATAAAATATTTAATATTAGTATTTTGCAAATTAATTTTAAAAATTTAAATTAATATTAATTATTATTATCATTTGTATTAATTATTTCTCAAAAAAGTAAAAATGGAAATTACAATAGTATATATTTATTGAAATGTAATTTTATTAAATTGAAAAATAAAGATTTAATTTATTTAAATTTAACGCATGTACGTCAGTGTGTGTGTGTATATATATAGATCTAGGCATTACTATATTAATTCTATATATTCTGCATGAATATTGTTAACATTGTTATAAAGCATTTCGAGGATAAGAATAGTCTGTTGCGAGAAAAATGGTACGTATAATTTACCTCAAACGGTAAGCGAATGTGTCGGTAAAATGAACTACTACAGAGACGCGTAGTAGACATCCGTGAAAGCATAGTACACTAAAGAAAGATAGTGTCGCTTCGTAGCGAACGCGTTAAAGAGCTTCGTAACGACACACCAGGAACACTCTCCTTACCGGTAGAAACGATACACATACTGAAACCAATAATAATTTAATTCTATGCTGTTTCTACTCTTGATAAATTTTAAAAATAATAAAATATCAAATCTATTAACTCCCAACTTGATTTAATGCACCCTACTTTTAAACTATATGAATTAAATTGAACTAAATTCATAAATACTATTTAGAATTAATTTTTATATAAATTTTAAATTTTTCGGGTAAACTACATTTTTAAATTTTTAATAAAGGAAATAATATATTTACGACATTACTGTATATACATGATTGATAGGTCAACTATTAGATTGTATTGTAAAATATTTGCTATTAATATTTTTTAAATTAATTTTAATAATTTAAATCTACACTGATTATAAAAATTTTATTTAATATTAATAATCATTTTTATTAATTAATTCTTAAAAAAGTAAAATTCAAATTACAATAGTATATATTTATTGAAATGTCATTTTATTATATTGGACAATAAAAATTTAATTTATTTAAATTTAATATACTTACGTGTGTGTGGGTATATATATATAGATCTAGGTGTTACTATTTTAATTCTATATATTCTGCTTGAAAATTGTTAAAATTGTTATAAAACATTTCGAGGATAAGAATAGTCTGATGCGTGACAAATGATACGTATAATTTACATCAAACCGTAAGCGAATGTGTCGGTAGAATGAACTAGTACACAGACGCGTAGGAGACATCCGCGAAAGCATAGTACACTAAGGAAAGATAGTGTCGCATCGTAGCTAATGCGTTAAACAGCTTCGTAACGGTACACCAGGAACACTGTCCTTACCGGTAGAAACGATACACATACTGAAACCAATAATAATTTAATTCTATGCTGTTTCTACTCTTGATAAATTTTAAAAATAATAAAATATCAAATCTATTAACTCCCAACTAGATTTAATGCACCCTACTTTTAAACTATTTGAATTAAATTAAACTAAATTCATAAATACTATTTAGAATTAATTTTTATATAAATTTTAAATTTTTCGGGTAAACTACATTTTTAAATTTTTGATAAAGGAAATAATATATTTACGACATTACTGTATATACATAATTGATAGGTCAACTATTAGATTGTAGTGTAAAATATATGCTATTACTATTTTTCAAATTAATTTTAAAAATTTAAATCAACACTGATTATAAAATTTTACTTTATTATTAATAATCATTTTCATTATTTAATTCTAAAAAAAGAAAAATTGAAATTACAATAGTATATATTTATTGAAATGTAATTTTACTAAATTGAACAATAAAAATTGAGTTTATTTAAATTTAATATATATACGTGTGTGTGTATATATATATATATATATAGATCTAGGTGTTACTATTTTAATTCTATATATTCTGCATGAATATTGTTAACATTGTTATTAAACATGTCGAGGATAAGAATAGTCTGTTGCGAGAAAAATGGTACGTATAATTTACCTCAAACGGTAAGAGAATGTGTCGGTAAAATGAACTACTACAGAGACGCGTAGTAGACATCCGTTAAAGCATAGTACACTAAAGAAAGATAGTGTCGCTTCGTAGCGAACGTGTTAAAGAGCTTCGTAACGACACACCAGGAACACTCTCCTTACCGGTAGAAACGATACACATACTGAAACCAATAATAATTTAATTCTATGCTGTTTCTACTCTTGATAAATTTTAAAAATAATAAAATATCAAATCTATTAACTCCCACCTTGATTTAATGCACCCTACTTTTAAACTATTTGAATTTTTTTTTTTGCGTGGGGAGGGTAAAATGCTATTACGCATGCCCAGTGACCCGCATCGCTGGGTTATGTGGGAGTCGGTCGGATGTCGTTACCATACCCACTAAAAACCCCTCCTCCTTCTTCCTCCGCTTAGAGGGCTGACAACCCCGGTAAAACCTGTCGGCAGTCATCAGGGTTGTCCTTTCGTGCCCCGTTGTATCTACTTCTTCGGGCAGTTACTGCTCATGTCGTTCTCTCAGCCAGTTCAGAATACTGGTCTGGTCTCCTTCTGCGGTTTTTCGTTGTTTCATGTTCTTGCCCTCATTGCTCCGCGTAGTTGTTGTTTCGCTCGTTCTCCTCCTTGCTTCTTCCCAGGCCCTCGCTGTCACCCTCCTGTGACACATGACGGTCTTGCAGAATTGCCTAAATTTATTCCAGCTCTCGTCCTTGGCGGTCACCGTGGCGATCAGATTGCCCACGTCTATCTTCCCGCCCAGAGCTCGATCCTTCTGTCCGTCCACTTCGGGCACGCGAAGAGGGCGTGCTCTGCATCGTCGTTCGGGTCTCCACAGTCGAGACAGTTGCTGTCGCTGTCCCTGCCAATCCTTTTCCTATAGACACCGAAGCTCCCATGCCCGGTTAGCAGCTGCATGGTATGGTGATAGATGTCCATCTTCTTTTTGGTAAATAACAGCGCACTCGGTATTAGCTTCTTTGTGATATTTTCTTTTTTGTAGTTGTTCCACTCCTTCAGCCAGTCCTCTTGGGCCTTCTTGCGAATCGCATCCAGTTCCTCCTTCAGCTTGCAGTCGTCATCCGTGCCACTCCAGGGCCCATGGATCTTGTTCCTCTCGTAGGTCTCTCCGAGCATCTTTATCTTTATGTAAATCGGGAGATTTCCGGTCAACACGCAAAGTGCCGCGTGGGAGACGGTGCGGTATGCCGTCGTTGTTATGCACAGGGCCGTTCGTTGTGCACGTTTCAGCTTTTTCCTGTTCTAGGTCAACTATTAGATTGTAGTGTAAAATATTTGATATCACTATTTTTCAAATTAATTTGAAAAATTTAAATCAACACTGAATATAAAAATTTATTTTAATATTAATAATCATTTTTATTAATTAATTCTCAAAAAAGAAAAATTGAAATTACAATAGTATATATTTATTGAAATGTAATTTTATTAAATTGAACAATACAAATTTTATTTATTTAAATTGAATATATATACGTGTGTGTGTATAAATATATCTATATATAGATCTAGGTGTTACTATTTTAATTCTATATATTCTGCATGAATATTGTTAACATTGTTATAAAGCATTTCGAGGATAAGAATAGTCTGTTGCCAAACAAATGGTACGTATAATTTACCTCAAACGGTAAGCGAATGTGTCGGTAAGATGAACTACTACAGAGACGCGTAGTAGAAATCCGTGAAAGCATAGTACACTAAAGAAGGATAGTGTCGCATCGTAGCGAACGCGTTAAAGAGCTTCGTAACGACACACCAGGAACACTCTCCTTACCGGTAGAAACGATACACATACTGAAACCAATAATAATTTAATTCTATGCTGTTTCTACCATTAATAAATTTTAAATATAATAAAATATCAAATCTATTAACTCCCAACTTGATTTAATGCACCCTACTTTTAAACTATATGAATTGAATTAAACTAAATTCATAAATACTATTTAGAATTAATTTTTATATAAATATTAAATTTTTCGGGTAAACTACATTTTTAAATTTTTTATAAAGAAATAATATATTTAAGACATTACTGTATATACTTAATTGATGGGTCAACTATTAGATTGTATTGTAAAATATTTGCTATTATTATCTTTCAAATTAATTTTAAAAATTTAAATCAACACTGATTATAAAATTTTACTTTATTATTAATAATCATTTTCATTATTTAATTCTAAAAAAAGAAAAATTGAAATTACAATAGTATATATTTATTGAAATGTAATTTTATTAAATTGAACAATAAAAATTGAATTTATTTAAATTTAATATATATACGTGTGTGTGTATATATATATATATATAGATCTAGGTGTTACTATTTTAATTCTATATATTCTGCATGAATATTGTTAACATTGTTATAAAGCATTTCGAGGATAAGAATAGTCTGTTGCGAGAAAAATGGTACGTATAATTTACCTCAAACGGTAAGCGAATGTGTCGGTAAAATGAACTACTACAGAGACGCGTAGTAGACATCCGTGAAAGCATAGTACACTAAAGAAAGATAGTGTCGCTTCGTAGCGAACGCGTTAAAGAGCTTCGTAACGACACACCAGGAACACTCTCCTTACCGGTAGAAACGATACACATACTGAAACCAATAATAATTTAATTCTATCCTGTTTCTACTCTTGATAAATTTTAAAAATAATAAAATATCAAATCTATTAACTCCCAACTAGATTTAATGCACCCTACTTTTAAACTATTTAAATTAAATTATATTAAATTCATAAATACTATTTAGAATAAGTTTTTATACAAATTTTAAATTTTTCGATTAAACTACATTTTTAAATTTTTTACAAAAGAAATAATATATTTACGACATTACTGTATATGCTTAATTGATGGGTCAACTATTAGACTGTATTGTAAAATATTTGCTATTAATATTTTTCAAATTAATTTTAAAAATTTAAATTAACACTGATTATAAAAATTTAATTTAATATTAATAATCATATTTATTAATTAATTCCAAAAAAAGAAAAATTGAAATTACAATAGTATGTATTTATTGAAATGTCATTTTATTATATTAGACAATAAAAATTTTATTTATTTAAATTTAATATACTTACGTGTGTGTGGGTATATATATATAGATCTAGGTGTTACTATTTTAATTCTATATATTCTGCATGAAAATTGTTAAAATTGTTATAAAACATTTCGAGGATAAGAATAGTCTGATGCGTGACAAATGATACGTATAATTTACATCAAACCGTAAGCGAATGTGTCGGTAGAATGAACTAGTACTCAGACGCGTAGGAGACATCCGCGAAAGCATAGTACACTAAAGAATGATAGTGTCGCATCGTAGCTAACGCGTTAAAGAGCATCGTAACGGTACACAAGGAATACTTTCATTATATTTAGAGATGATAATATAACAAAAATTGTTTTATCTTGCTAATATGTGTTTTACCAGATATATATATATAACAATATAACAATTATAACATTATGACATTATAACAATTATAACAATTATAACAATTACACTTGTTTGGCTACTCTGTTAGTGCTGCTTCTCCCTCCTCTTCTTGCCAAATTGCATTCCATCTTCGTTTGTTGACGGATCCTGTGTTGCAAATAGTCGCAAACTAACACACACACAGCTATATGCGTGTAAGTGTGCGCGGCCAAAACAGAGTTGTAACGCATAATATTACACACGCCTTTGGCATATGCACTGCTGAAGGACCCGGGTAAGGTGTGATTTGTTTCCCGTATATACATTCTACATTTGCGAACATTAGTGAGATAACTAATATCTTATAGGCCGCCCAGCGACGAGTCGATGTACTACAAACGCAAGAGGACTTGTTGTTTACTACATTAACCTCTTATGTACGGTTGAATTTTGTGCGCGGCTGTTTGTCTGTACGGCAGAGTTTGACGCGAATTACGCGTAAAAGATACAACACTGCAATGTGTGATGGATAATACTGTTCTCCACTCAAGCACATTGGAACGAAGTTTTTGATAATTAAATTATTATTTTTCTTAAGGATATGATGCATATACTTTAACTTTAATAATTGAAATTAATAATGAATAATCCAATTGAGTGTGATATATTTTAAAGCAGAGTACGACACATAGACGACGCAAATTTCAAACTCATTGCGCGATAGTGTTTTTCAAATTGCTCTTCGTTTTCTCTTTCCGAACTACCTTTTGAGGTTAATGATTCTAAAGAAATTCAAGGGTACGGATCGACATGTTAAAAGAAGCATCTGATAATCTATTGTATACATATATTTCATCTGTTTTATATGTATATATATATAAATATATATATAATATATATTATAGTCTAGTATAAAATCTTTCAAAAAGATTCTAACTATATTATTGTTCATTAATCTCTCAATCTGCAAAAATTCTAATTTCGGTTTACTCGTATAATGTACGTTCACACATACTGAAACCAGTAATAACTGAATTCTATACTGATTCCACTTTTAATAAATTTAAAAAATAGCAAAATATCAAATCTATTAACCCCAAACTAGATTTAATGCTCCCTACTTTTAAAGAATTTAAATTAAATTATTCTAAAGTCATAAATACTATTTAAAATAAATTTTTATACAAATTTTAAACATCTCGATTGAATTAATTTTTTAAATTTTTTGTAAGAGAAATAATATATATACGACACTAATATATATATTTAATTGATAGAGCAACTATTAAATTCTATTATAAAATATTTAATATTAGTATTTTGCAAATTAATTTTAAAAATTTAAATTAATATTAATTATTATTATCATTTTTATTAATTATTTCTCAAAAAAGTAAAAATGGAAATTACAATAGTATATATTTATTGAAATGTAATTTTATTAAATTGAAAAATAAAGATTTAATTTATTTAAATTTAACGCATGTACGTCAGTGTGTGTGTGTATATATATAGATCTAGGCATTACTATATTAATTCTATATATTCTGCATGAATATTGTTAACATTGTTATACAACATTTCGAGGAAAGAATATTCTGTTGCGAGACAAATGGTACGTATAATTTACCTCAAACGGTAAGAGAATGTGTCGGTAAAATGAACTACTACAGAGACGCGTAGTAGACATCCGTTAAAGCATAGTACACTAAAGAAAGATAGTGTCGCTTCGTAGCGAACGTGTTAAAGAGCTTCGTAACGACACACCAGGAACACTCTCCTTACCGGTAGAAACGATACACATACTGAAACCAATAATAATTTAATTCTATGCTGTTTCTACTCTTGATAAATTTTAAAAATAATAAAATATCAAATCTATTAACTCCCACCTTGATTTAATGCACCCTACTTTTAAACTATTTGAATTTTTTTTTTTGCGTGGGGAGGGTAAAATGCTATTACGCATGCCCAGTGACCCGCATCGCTGGGTTATGTGGGAGTCGGTCGGATGTCGTTACCATACCCACTAAAAACCCCTCCTCCTTCTTCCTCCGCTTAGAGGGCTGACAAACCCGGTAAAACCTGTCGGCAGTCATCAGGGTTGTCCTTTCGTGCCCCGTTGTATCTACTTCTTCGGGCAGTTACTGCTCATGTCGTTCTCTCAGCCAGTTCAGAATACTGGTCTGGTCTCCTTCTGCGGTTTTTCGTTGTTTCATGTTCTTGCCCTCATTGCTCCGCGTAGTTGTTGTTTCGCTCGTCCTCCTCCTTGCTTCTTCCCAGGCCCTCGCTGTCACCCTCCTGTGACACATGACGGTCTTGCAGAATTGCCTAAATATATTCCAGCTCTCGTCCTTGGCGGTCACCGTGGCGATCAGATTGCCCACGTCTATCTTCCCGCCCAGAGCTCGATCCTTCTGTCCGTCCACTTCGGGCACGCGAAGAGGGCGTGCTCTGCATCGTCGTTCGGGTCTCCACAGTCGAGACAGTTGCTGTCGCTGTCCCTGCCAATCCTTTTCCTATAGACACCGAAGCTCCCATGCCCGGTTAGCAGCTGCATGGTGTGGTGATCGATGTCCATCTTCTTTTTGGTAAATAACAGCGCACTCGGTATTAGCTTCTTTGTGATATTTTCTTTTTTGTAGTTGTTCCACTCCTTCAGCCAGTCCTCTTGGGCCTTCTTGCGAATCGCCTCCAGTTCCTCCTTCAGCTTGCAGTCGTCATCCGTGCCACTCCTGGGCCCATGGATCTTGTTCCTCTCGTAGGTCTCTCCGAGCATCTTTATCTTTATGTAAATCGGGAGATTTCCGGTCAACACGCAAAGTGCCGCGTGGGAGACGGTGCGGTATGCCGTCGTTGTTATGCACAGGGCCGTTCGTTGTGCACGTTTCAGCTTTTTCCTGTTCTAGGTCAACTATTAGATTGTAGTGTAAAATATTTGATATCACTATTTTTCAAATTAATTTGAAAAATTTAAATCAACACTGAATATAAAAATTTATTTTAATATTAATAATCATTTTTATTAATTAATTCTCAAAAAAGAAAAATTGAAATTACAATAGTATATATTTATTGAAATGTAATTTTATTAAATTGAACAATACAAATTTTATTTATTTAAATTGAATATATATACGTGTGTGTGTATAAATATATCTATATATAGATCTAGGTGTTACTATTTTAATTCTATATATTCTGCATGAATATTGTTAACATTGTTATAAAGCATTTCGAGGAAAAGAATAGTCTGTTGCCAAACAAATGGTACGTATAATTTACCTCAAACGGTAAGCGAATGTGTCGGTAAGATGAACTACTACAGAGACGCGTAGTAGACATCCGTGAAAGCATAGTACACTAAAGAAGGATAGTGTCGCATCGTAGCGAACGCGTTAAAGAGCTTCGTAACGACACACCAGGAACACTCTCCTTACCGGTAGAAACGATACACATACTGAAACCAATAATAATTTAATTCCTTGCTGTTTCTACTGTTATTAAATTTTAAAAATAATAAAATGTCAAATCTATAAACTCCCAACTAGATTTAATGCACCCTACTTTTAAACTATTTGAATTAAATTATACTAAATTCATAAATACTATTTAGAATAAGTTTTTATACAAATTTTAAATTTTTCGATTAAACTACATTTTTAAATTTTTTACAAAAGAAATAATATATTTACGACATTACTGTATATGCTTAATTGATGGGTCAACTATTAGATTGTATTGTAAAATATTTGCTATTAATATTTTTCAAATTAATTTTAAAAATTTAAATCTACACTGATTATAAAAATTTAATTTAATATTAATAATCATTTTTATTAATTAATTCTTAAAAAAGTAAAATTCAAATTACAATAGTATATATTTATTGAAATGTCATTTTATTACATTGGACAATAAAAATTTAATTTATTTAAATTTAATATACTTACGTGTGTGTGGGTATATATATATAGATCTAGGTGTTACTATTTTAATTCTATATATTCTGCATGAAAATTGTTAAAATTGTTATAAAACATTTCGAGGATAAGAATAGTCTGATGCGTGACAAATGATACGTATAATTTACATCAAACCGTAAGCGAATGTGTCGGTAGAATGAACTAGTACTCAGACGCGTAGGAGACATCCGCGAAAGCATAGTACACTAAAGAATGATAGTGTCGCATCGTAGCTAACGCGTTAAAGAGCATCGTAACGGTACACAAGGAATACTTTCATTATATTTAGAGATGATAATATAACAAAAATTGTTTTATCTTGCTAATATGTGTTTTACCAGATATATATATATAACAATATAACAATTATAACATTATGACATTATAACAATTATAACAATTATAACAATTACACTTGTTTGGCTACTCTGTTAGTGCTGCTTCTCCCTCCTCTTCTTGCCAAATTGCATTCCATCTTCGTTTGTTGACGGATCCTGTGTTGCAAATAGTCGCAAACTAACACACACACAGCTATATGCGTGTAAGTGTGCGCGGCCAAAACAGAGTTGTAACGCATAATATTACACACGCCTTTGGCATATGCACTGCTGAAGGACCCGGGTAAGGTGTGATTTGTTTCCCGTATATACATTCTACATTTGCGAACATTAGTGAGATAACTAATATCTTATAGGCCGCCCAGCGACGAGTCGATGTACTACAAACGCAAGAGGACTTGTTGTTTACTACATTAACCTCTTATGTACGGTTGAATTTTGTGCGCGGCTGTTTGTCTGTACGGCAGAGTTTGACGCGAATTACGCGTAAAAGATACAACACTGCAATGTGTGATGGATAATACTGTTCTCCACTCAAGCACATTGGAACGAAGTTTTTGATAATTAAATTATTATTTTTCTTAAGGATATGATGCATATACTTTAACTTTAATAATTGAATTTAATAATGAATAATCCAATTGAGTGTGATTTATTTTAAAGCAGAGTACGACACATATACGACGCAAACTTCAAACTCATTGCGCGATAGTGTTTTTCAAATTGCTCTTCGTTTTCTATTTCCGAACTACATTTTGAGGTTAAAGATTCTAAAGAAATTCAAGGGTACGGATCGACATGTTAAAAGGAGCATCTGATAATCTATTGTATATATATATTTCATCTGTTTTATATGTATATATATATATATATATATATGTCGGAGATGAAAGAATACTGGAACCTTCCTTTCGGAACTTTGGAAGACCCCTAGTATTGTAATTTGGATTTCACCATAGCCGAATTAAGAAACTGTTGTCATTCGATTCGACTGTACTTATTTGAGATTTATGATAGTGAGCTCGGGCTCGAGGCGACCACCAGTCGCCGAACGTAGTCGCGGTCAAGGGATGAACGTTTTGTCTAACAAAGGCATGAAGTAACCCTATAGCTCTCCTTAAAAGAAATACTTAGGACGCTGCACGACGGTAAGCATTTCAACGATTTCTGTCCCGTGGCTCGCCACACGCAGACTCTATTCTTTGAGTAAGATGATTACCAGATGTCGACGCGTCTCCACAGTACATGTTCAGCTAGCCCGAGGACCTGCTATAAATCTTAAGATCTGTTTAACTAAAGTCCTTCAAACCGACGAACAGTCTTCGTTCCAACTACCAGAAAATAGGAGAAATCTATTTTTCTCACGAACGACGCTTCCTCTTCTCGAACTTTCTCTTAAGGGCGGCTAGCACCCTTCCCTAACCACCAACATGGAAATTGACCAATTAACAGTAACGCCAATTTCCCTCACTTTCCGAATGAAGGCTTTTCTCCACGAATCCGATGATTTCGTGCCCTTGGGCACACCCATCATAGTTTTCCTCGACAGCGTTACCGTGATGGAGAACCACTCTCCGGTACGATCTCAAAGACGATTCAAGTAACTCTCAGATGCGTAGTGATTGCCCCGTGCATTAACATTGAGTACAACTTAGACGCTGAGGAAAAGTAGAGTCCGTCATCCCCTTGACCGCGGATTCGTTAGTGAGCCTAGGATCATTGTCATTAGCTTCTCGAGTACCTAATTATTCGATTACTTGTCCAATTCCATCATAGTCATATTTGCACTAGTAAATATCTCCTCTATTGCATAATGATCACGTCTAGCGCCAATAGGGATTCGTTTCACGCCCTCAACCCTAACTCAAATCTTAACGACGACCCGACATATATATATATATATATATATATATATATATATATATATATATATATATATATATATATATATATATATATAATATGTATTATAGTCTAGTATAAAATCTTTCAAAAAGATTCTAACTATATTATTGTTCATTAATCTATCAATTTGTAAAAATTCTAATTTCGGTTTACTCGTATAATGTACGTTTAAACAAACTGAAACCAGTAATAACAGAATTCTATACTGTTTCCACTTTTAATATATTTAAAAGATAGCAAAATATCAAATCTATTAACCCCGAACTAGATTTAATGCTCCCTACTCTTAAAGTATTTAAATTAAATTATTCTAAAGTCATAAATACTATTTAGAATAAATTTTTATACAAATTTTAAACTTCTCGATTGAATTAATTTTTTAAATTTTTTGTAAGAGAAATAATATATATACGACATTAATATAAATATTTAATTGATAGAGCAACTATTAAATTCTATTATAAAATATTTAATACTAGTATTTTGCAAATTAATTTTAAAAATTTAAATTAATATTAATTATTATTATCATTTGTATTAATTATTTCTCAAAAAAGTAAAAATGGAAATTACAATAGTATATATTTATTGAAATGTAATTTTATTAAATTGAAAAATAAAGATTTAATTTATTTAAATTTAACGCATGTACGTCAGTGTGTGTGTGTATATATATAGATCTAGGCATTACTATATTAATTCTATATATTCTGCATGAATATTGTTAACATTGTTATAAAACATTTCGAGGATAAGAATAGTCTGTTGCGAGACAAATGGTACGTATAATTTAACTCAAACGGTAAGCGAATGTGTCGGTAGGTTGAACTAGTACACAGACGCGTAGGAGACATCCGCGAAAGCATAGTACACTAAAGAAAGATAGTGTCGCATCGTAGCGAACGCGTTAAAGAGCTTCGTAACGACACACCAGGAACACTCTCCTTACCGGTAAAAACGATATACATACTGAAACCAATAATAATTTAATTCTATGCTGTTTCTACTGTTATTAAATTTTAAAAATAATAAAATATCAAATCTATAAACTCCCAGCTAGATTTAATGCACCCTACTTTTAAACTATTTGAATTAAATTATACTAAATTCATAAATACTATTTAGAATAAATTTTTATACAAATTATAAATTTTTCGATTAAACTACATTTTTAAATTTTTTACAAAAGAAATAATATATTTACGACATTACTGTATATACTTAATTGATGGGTCAACTATTAGATTGTATTGTAAAATATTTGCTATTATTATTTTTCAAATTAATTTTAAAAATTTAAATCTATACTGATTATAAAAATTTAATTTAATATTAATAATCATTTTTATTAATTAATTCTTAAAAAAGTAAAATTCAAATTACAATAGTATATATTTATTGAAATGTCATTTTATTATATTGGACAATAAAAATTTAATTTATTTAAATTTAATATACTTACGTGTGTGTGGTTATATATATATAGATCTAGGTGTTACTATTTTAATTCTATATATTCTGCTTGAAAATTGTTAACATTGTTATAAAACATTTCGAGGATAAGAATAGTCTGTTGCGAGACAAATGGTACGTATAATTTAACTTAAACGGTAAGCGAATGTATCGGTAGATTGAACTACTACAGTGACGCGTAGTAGACATCCGTGAAAGCATAGTACACTAAAGAAAGATAGTGTCGCATCGTAGCTATCGTGTTAAAGAGCTTCGTAACGACACACCAGGAACACTGTCCTTACCGGTAAAAACGATACACATACTGAAACCAATAATAATTTAATTCTATGCTGTTTCTACTCTTATTAAATTTTAAAAATAATAAAATGTCATATCTATTAACTCCCAACTAGAGTTAATGCACCCTACTTTTAAACTATTTGAATTAAATAATACTAAATTCATAAATACTAATTAGAATAAATTTTTATACAAATTTTAAATTTTTCGATTAAACTACATTTTTAAATTTTTTATAAAAGAAATAATATATTTACGACATTACGGTACATACTTAATTGATAGGTCAATTATTAGATTGTAGTGTAACATATATGCTATTACTATTTTTCAAATTAATTTTGAAAATTTAAATCTACACTGATTATAAAAATTTAATTTAATATTAATAATCATTTTTAATAATTAATTCTTAAAAAAGTAAAATTCAAATTACAATAGTATATATTTATTGAAATGTCATTTTATTCTATTGGACAATAAAAATTTAATTTATTTAAATTTAATATACTTACGTGTGTGTGGGTATATATATATAGATCTAGGTGTTACTATTTTAATTCTATATATTCCGCTTGAAAATTGTTAACATTGTTACAAAACATTTCGAGGATAAGAATAGTCTGTTGCGAGACAAATGGTACGTATAATTTACCTCAAACTGTAAGCGAATGTGTCGGTAGATTGAACTACTACAGAGACGCGTAGTATACATCCGCGAAAGCATAGTACACTAAGGAAAGATAGTGTCGCATCGTAGCTAACGCGTTAAAGAGCTTCGTAACGGTACACCAGGAACACTATCTTTACCGGTAGAAACAATACACATACTGAAACCAATAATAATTTAATTCTATGTTATTTCTACTCTTATTAAATTTTAAAAATAATAAAATGTCAAATCTATTAACTCCCAACTAGATTTAATGCACCCTACTTTTAAACTATTTGTATTAAATTATACTAAATTCATAAATACTATTTAGAATAAATTTTTATACAAATTTTAAATTTTTCGATTAAACTACATTTTTAAGTGTTTTATAAAAGAAATAATATATTTAAGACATTACTGTATATACTTAATTGATGGGTCAACTATTATATATATATCTATATATATATAGATCTAGGTGTTACTATTTTAATTCTATATATTCTGCATGAATATTGTTAACATTGTTATAAAACATTTCGAGGATAAGAATAGTCTGTTGCGAGACAAACGGTACGTATAATTTACCTCAAACGGTAAGCGAATGTGTCGGTAGATTGAACTACTACAGAGACGCGTAGTATACATCCCCGAAAGCATAGTACACTAAGGAAAGATAGTGTCGCATCGTAGCTAACGCGTTAAAGAGCTTCGTAACGGTACACCAGGAACACTATCCTTACCGGTAAAACGATATACATACTGAAACCAATAATAATTTAATTCTATGTTATTTCTACTCTTATTAAATTTTAAAAATAATAAAATGTCAAATCTATTAACTCCCAACTCGATTTAATGCACCCTACTTTTAAACAATTTGAATTAAATTATACTAAATTCATAAATACTATTTAGAATAAATTTTTATACAAATTTTAAATTTTTCGATTAAACTACATTTTTAAATATTTTATAAAAGAAATAATATATTTAAGACATTACTGTATATACTTAATTGATGGGTCAACTATTAGATTCTATTGTAAAATATTTGCTATTATTATTTTTCAAATTAATTTTAAAAATTTAAATTAACACTGATTATAAAAATTTAATTTAATATTAATAATCATATTTATTAATTAATTCTAAAAAAAGAAAAATTGAAATTACAATAGTATGTATTTATTGAAATGTCATTTTATTATATTGGACAATCAAAATTTAATTTATTTAAATTTAATATACTTACGTGTGTGTGGGTATATATATATAGATCTAGGTGTTACTATTTTAATTCTATATATTCTGCTTGAAAATTGTTAACATTGTTATAAAACATTTCGAGGATAAGAATAATCTGTTGCGAGACAAATGGTACGTATAATTTAACTTAAACGGTAAGCGAATGTGTCGGTAAAATGAACTACTACAGTGACGCGTAGTAGACATCCGTGAAAGCATAGTACACTAAAGAAAGATAGTGTCGCATCGTAGCTATCGTGTTAAAGAGCTTCGTAACGACACACCAGGAACACTGTCCTTACCGGTAAAAACGATACACATACTGAAACCAATAATAATTTAATTCTATGCTGTTTCTACTCTTATTAAATTTTAAAAATAATAAAATGTCATATCTATTAACTCCCAACTAGAGTTAATGCACCCTACTTTTAAACTATTTGAATTAAATAATACTAAATTCATAAATACTAATTAGAATAAATTTTTATACAAATTTTAAATTTTTCGATTAAACTACATTTTTAAATTTTTTATAAAAGAAATAATATATTTACGACATTACGGTACATACTTAATTGATAGGTCAATTATTAGATTGTAGTGTAACATATATGCTATTACTATTTTTCAAATTAATTTTGAAAATTTAAATCTACACTGATTATAAAAATTTAATTTAATATTAATAATCATTTTTAATAATTAATTCTTAAAAAAGTAAAATTCAAATTACAATAGTATATATTTATTGAAATGTCATTTTATTCTATTGGACAATAAAAATTTAATTTATTTAAATTTAATATACTTACGTGTGTGTGGGTATATATATATAGATCTAGGTGTTACTATTTTAATTCTATATATTCCGCTTGAAAATTGTTAACATTGTTACAAAACATTTCGAGGATAAGAATAGTCTGTTGCGAGACAAATGGTACGTATAATTTACCTCAAACTGTAAGCGAATGTGTCGGTAGATTGAACTACTACAGAGACGCGTAGTATACATCCGCGAAAGCATAGTACACTAAGGAAAGATAGTGTCGCATCGTAGCTAACGCGTTAAAGAGCTTCGTAACGGTACACCAGGAACACTATCTTTACCGGTAGAAACAATACACATACTGAAACCAATAATAATTTAATTCTATGTTATTTCTACTCTTATTAAATTTTAAAAATAATAAAATGTCAAATCTATTAACTCCCAACTAGATTTAATGCACCCTACTTTTAAACTATTTGTATTAAATTATACTAAATTCATAAATACTATTTAGAATAAATTTTTATACAAATTTTAAATTTTTCGATTAAACTACATTTTTAAGTGTTTTATAAAAGAAATAATATATTTAAGACATTACTGTATATACTTAATTGATGGGTCAACTATTATATATATATCTATATATATATAGATCTAGGTGTTACTATTTTAATTCTATATATTCTGCATGAATATTGTTAACATTGTTATAAAACATTTCGAGGATAAGAATAGTCTGTTGCGAGACAAACGGTACGTATAATTTACCTCAAACGGTAAGCGAATGTGTCGGTAGATTGAACTACTACAGAGACGCGTAGTATACATCCCCGAAAGCATAGTACACTAAGGAAAGATAGTGTCGCATCGTAGCTAACGCGTTAAAGAGCTTCGTAACGGTACACCAGGAACACTATCCTTACCGGTAAAAACGATATACATACTGAAACCAATAATAATTTAATTCTATGTTATTTCTACTCTTATTAAATTTTAAAAATAATAAAATGTCAAATCTATTAACTCCCAAATAGATTTAATGCACCCTACTTTTAAACTATTTGAATTAAATTATACTAAATTCATAAATACTATTTAGAATAAATTTTTATACAAATTTTAAATTTTTCGATTAAACTACATTTTTAAGTGTTTTATAAAAGAAATAATATATTTAAGACATTACTGTATATACTTAATTGATGGGTCAACTATTAGATTGTATTGTAAAATATTTGCTATTATTATTTTTCAAATTAATTTAAAAAATTTAAATCTACACTGATTATAAAAATTTAATTTAATATTAATAAACATTTTTATTAATTAATTCTTAAAAAAGTAAAATTCAAATTACAATAGTATATATTTATTGAAATGTCATTTTATTATATTGGACAATCAAAATTTAATTTATTTAAATTTAATATACTTACGTGTGTGTGGGGATATATATATAGATCTAGGTGTTACTATTTTAATTCTATATATTCTGCTTGAAAATTGTTAACATTGTTATAAAACATTTCGAGGATAAGAATAATCTGTTGCGAGACAAATGGTACGTATAATTTAACTTAAACGGTAAGCGAATGTGTCGGTAAAATGAACTACTACAGTGACGCGTAGTAGACATCCGTGAAAGCATAGTACACTAAAGAAAGATAGTGTCGCATTGTAGCTATCGTGTTAAAGAGCTTCGTAACGACACACCAGGAACACTGTCCTTACCGGTAAAAACGATACACATACTGAAACCAATAATAATTTAATTCTATGCTGTTTCTACTCTTATTAAATTTTAAAAATAATAAAATGTCAAATCTATTAACTCCCAACTAGATTTAATGCACCCTACTTTTAAACTATTTGAATTAAATAATACTAAATTCATAAATACTAATTAGAATAAATTTTTATACAAATTTTAAATTTTTCGATTAAACTACATTTTTAAATTTTTTATAAAAGAAATAATATATTTACGACATTACGGTACATACTTAATTGATAGGTCAATTATTAGATTGTAGTGTAACATATATGCTATTACTATTTTTCAAATTAATTTTGAAAATTTAAATCTACACTGATTATAAAAATTTAATTTAATATTAATAATCATTTTTAATAATTAATTCTTAAAAAAGTAAAATTCAAATTACAATAGTATATATTTATTGAAATGTCATTTTATTATATTGGACAATAAAAATTTAATTTATTTAAATTTAATATACTTACGTGTGTGTGGGTATATATATATAGATCTAGGTGTTACTATTTTAATTCTATATATTCCGCTTGAAAATTGTTAACATTGTTACAAAACATTTCGAGGATAAGAATAGTCTGTTGCGAGACAAATGGTACGTATAATTTACCTCAAACGGTAAGCGAATGTGTCGGTAGATTGAACTACTACAGAGACGCGTAGTATACATCCGCGAAAGCATAGTACGCTAAGGAAAGATAGTGTCGCATCGTAGCTAACGCGTTAAACAGCTTCGTAACGGTACACCAGGAACACTATCTTTACCGGTAGAAACAATACACATACTGAAACCAATAATAATTTAATTCTATGTTATTTCTACTCTTATTAAATTTTAAAAATAATAAAATGTCAAATCTATTAACTCCCAACTAGATTTAATGCACCCTACTTTTAAACTATTTGTATTAAATTATACTAAATTCATAAATACTATTTAGAATAAATTTTTATACAAATTTTAAATTTTTCGATTAAACTACATTTTTAAGTGTTTTATAAAAGAAATAATATATTTAAGACATTACTGTATATACTTAATTGAGGGGTCAACTATTATATATATATCTATATATATATAGATCTAGGTGTTACTATTTTAATTCTATATATTCTGCATGAATATTGTTAACATTGTTATAAAACATTTCGAGGATAAGAATAGTCTGTTGCGAGACAAACGGTACGTATAATTTACCTCAAACGGTAAGCGAATGTGTCGGTAGATTGAACTACTACAGAGACGCGTAGTATACATCCCCGAAAGCATAGTACACTAAGGAAAGATAGTGTCGCATCGTAGCTAACGCGTTAAAGAGCTTCGTAACGGTACACCAGGAACACTATCCTTACCGGTAAAAACGATATACATACTGAAACCAATAATAATTTAATTCTATGTTATTTCTACTCTTATTAAATTTTAAAAATAATAAAATGTCAAATCTATTAACTCCCAACTAGATTTAATGCACCCTACTTTTAAACTATTTGAATTAAATTATACTAAATTCATAAATACTATTTAGAATAAATTTTTATACAAATTTTAAATTTTTCGATTAAACTACATTTTTAAGTGTTTTATAAAAGAAATAATATATTTAAGACATTACTGTATATACTTAATTGATGGGTCAACTATTAGATTGTATTGTAAAATATTTGCTATTATTATTTTTCAAATTAATTTAAAAAATTTAAATCTACACTGATTATAAAAATTTAATTTAATATTAATAAACATTTTTATTAATTAATTCTTAAAAAAGTAAAATTCAAATTACAATAGTATATATTTATTGAAATGTCATTTTATTATATTGGACAATCAAAATTTAATTTATTTAAATTTAATATACTTACGTGTGTGTGGGTATATATATATAGATCTAGGTGTTACTATTTTAATTCTATATATTCTGCTTGAAAATTGTTAACATTGTTATAAAACATTTCGAGGATAAGAATAATCTGTTGCGAGACAAATGGTACGTATAATTTAACTTAAACGGTAAGCGAATGTGTCGGTAAAATGAACTACTACAGTGACGCGTAGTAGACATCCGTGAAAGCATAGTACACTAAAGAAAGATAGTGTCGCATCGTAGCTATCGTGTTAAAGAGCTTCGTAACGACACACCAGGAACACTGTCCTTACCGGTAAAAACGATACACATACTGAAACCAATAATAATTTAATTCTATGCTGTTTCTACTCTTATTAAATTTTAAAAATAATAAAATGTCAAATCTATTAACTCCCAACTAGATTTAATGCCCCCTACTTTTAAACTATTTGAATTAAATAATACTAAAGTCATAAATACTAATTAGAATAAATTTTTATACAAATTTTAAATTTTTCGATTAAACTACATTTTTAAATTTTTCATAAAAGAAATAATATATTTACGACATTACGGTACATACTTAATTGATAGGTCAATTATTAGATTGTAGTGTAACATATATGCTATTACTATATTTCAAATTAATTTTGAAAATTTAAATCTACACTGATTATAAAAATTTAATTTAATATTATTAATCATTTTTAATAATTAATTCTTAAAAAAGTAAAATTCAAATTACAATAGTATATATTTATTGAAATGTCATTTTATTATATTGGACAATAAAAATTTAATTTATTTAAATTTAATATACTTACGTGTGTGTGGGTATATATATATAGATCTAGGTGTTACTATTTTAATTCTATATATTCCGCTTGAAAATTGTTAACATTGTTACAAAACATTTCGAGGATAAGAATAGTCTGTTGCGAGACAAATGGTACGTATAATTTACCTCAAACGGTAAGCGTATGTGTCGGTAAAATGAACTACTACAGAGACGCGTAGTAGACATCCGTGAAAGCATAGTACACTAAAGAAAGGTAGTGTCGCATCGTAGCTAACGCATTAAAGATCTTCATGATGGTACACCAGGAACACTATCCTTACCGGAAGAAGCGATACACATACTGAAACCAATAATAATTTAATTCTATGCTGTTTCTACTCTTATTAAATTTTAAAAATAATAAAATGTTAAATCTATTAACTCCCAACTAGATTTAATGCACCCTACTTTTAAACTATTTGAATTAAATTATACTAAATTCATAAATACTATTTAGAATAAATTTTTATACAAATATTAAATTTTTCGATTAAACTACATTTTTAAGTGTTTTATAAAAGAAATAATATTTTTAAGACATTACTGTATATACTTAATTGATGGGTCAACTATTATATATATATCTATATATATATAGATCTAGGTGTTACTATTTTAATTCTATATATTCTGCATGAATATTGTTAACATTGTTATAAAACATTTCGAGGATAAGAATAGTCTGTTGCGAGACAAACGGTACGTATAATTTACCTCAAACGGTAAGCGAATGTGTCGGTAGATTGAACTACTACAGAGACGCGTAGTATACATCCCCGAAAGCATAGTACACTAAGGAAAGATAGTGTCGCATCGTAGCTAACGCGTTAAAGAGCTTCGTAACGGTACACCAGGAACACTATCCTTACCGGTAAAACGATATACATACTGAAACCAATAATAATTTAATTCTATGTTATTTCTACTCTTATTAAATTTTAAAAATAATAAAATGTCAAATCTATTAACTCCCAACTCGATTTAATGCACCCTACTTTTAAACAATTTGAATTAAATTATACTAAATTCATAAATACTATTTAGAATAAATTTTTATACAAATTTTAAATTTTTCGATTAAACTACATGTATTTTCGAGCTATCGCGGGGAGACGCGGTCGTTAGAATACGCGTCAACGAGAGTCGTAAATTCCCGTTACGATTAGAATAATCGACACCACGAATAGTTCGATCCCCGTATTTCGGTTAGGATAATCGGGGTGGTTGATGCGGTATAACACTGAGAGTCACAGAATTATAATAATATATATTTCCAACAATTAGTCTACACGATTGAAAAGATATAAACAATTAACAACTTTATCGCACGCAGATAATATAGATGTATACAATATAGAGCAAGGCTCTTACAATTGAGCTTAGTCTCTTGGTGGACGTAGCACGATATTATACTTAATAAAATAAGCGAATGTTTGGCTATGTCGCGGATCGACTTGAATTGGCGTTCAGAATTTGACTCAAAGTGTAACGTTCGACGCGTCACAAGGAACTGATCGACCTTTGATGAATTTTTTGTCTCATCTTTAAGACGACCCCCACTATACTTAGGTCACGCCACCGTTCGCGCCTATGATCACGTATGTCTGTTCTTGCGTGGAAAACGTAACGGACCAAATTCGACGTTTCGAGAACTCGCTGCTTGGCGACAGCTATGCGCTCGTCGATACATTGTATATGATCCGGCGGTCAGATAAGACGATCTGACTGAGACATTGTAGGGCCGCGAGTGACGGTTAGAAAATACAGCCTGTGTTAAGCCTCGTGGCGTAACATCCTCCCCCCGTTGAGAGGGTACCGATCAAATGATATGGTGTGGAGTCAGGTGCGTCGCTGGCGAATCTCCTTCGCTCCGTGTGGGTGGTCGGACTCGTCTGGATCTGGGTGAATGGGTAAGGGGACCAGTCTTTTGACGCCACGATCCAGGGTAGTTGTTGCCGTCTGCACGGTAGCGGTCCGTATGATTCCGTCGACTCCTGGATGGACCTTGATCACGCGGCCCAAAGGCCATTGCATGGATGGTACGTTATCCTCCCTGAGGACTACTACGGTGCCTACTCGGATGTCGTGACTGCCCTTGCTCCATTTATTTCGGATGTTCAGCTCGTTCAGGTATTCTCGATGCCAGCGGCGCCAGAAATGTTGTTTGACCCTTTGAATGTGTTGCCAGCTGGAGAGACGATTGGATGGAGTGTCCCGGAAATCTCGTTCTCGAAAGCTTGTTAGTGCATCTCCGATGAGGAAGTGACCGGGAGTAAGGACAAGAAGATCGTTTGGGTCAGATGATATTGGAGTCAGAGGACGGGAGTTGAGGATAGACTCGATTTCAATGATCAGTGTGTTCAAATTTTCGTATGTTAAGAGCTCGTTACCTGCGACACGTCTGAGATGTCGTTTGAAGGACTTCACCGCAGCCTCCCACAGCCCGCCGAAGTGAGGTGAGTTGGGAGGAATGAAGTGCCATTCGATTCGTCGATCGGCTAAAAAGGACTGAATCTTTACCTTATGATCGTCGGACTGCAGGAGGTTTCGGAGCTCTCGTAATTCATTGTTGGCGCCAACGAAGTTGGTGCCGTTGTCAGAATAAATTGTTACACAGAATCCTCGGCGAGCGATGAATCTTCGCAGAGCAGCAATGAAGGCCTCGCTAGTGAGATCGGTGACCAGCTCGAGGTGGACTGCTTTAACTGCAAGGCATACGAAGATTGCTACATATACCTTGATTTTTCGTCGGTTGCGATCCTTTCGTTCCTTGATGTAGAACGGTCCGCAATAATCGATTCCGACGTTAGTAAATGGACGAGATTCCGTTATCCGTGCAGCTGGAAGGTCGCCCATTACGTACTCTACTGGAGGTGGATTGGCTCGGCAGCAACGTACGCACTTCTTCAGCGTGCTCCAAACTTGACTACGGCCGTCGATAGGCCAGTAAGATCTCCTTAAGGCATATAAGGTAGCTTGAGTTCCGGAGTGGAGATTTAGGAGGTGTTCATGCTCGATTATGAGTGCTGTAACTGAGGATTTGGGTAGAATGATCGGGTGTTTTTGAGTGAAGGGCATTGGTGAATGACTGAGTCGGCCTCCGACTCGCAATATCTCGTCCTTGTCCAGAAATGGATTGAGTCGTTGCAGCTTCCCCTTCACTGCAGTATTTCGATCTGTGCGGAGAGTACGTATTTCATCTGGAAAATAACAGAGTTGTAACAATTTGACCAATTTGTTATGCGCATCGGTTAAATCATGTGTGGTTAGAGGTCCCCCCCGATCCTGTTTTTGCCTCCATCTGAGGCAACGAGCGGCAATTCTTATCAGCTTGGGCCAAGAAGAATATCTCTCCAGTAGACTGTGGTCAGGCGGAGTCACGGACAGACATGTTGCCTTCTTTTGCTCTGGTATTTCAACTAATGGTATTGGGTTCCACGACGGCCAGTATTTTTCAGGTTGTTGGAGCCATTCTGGTCCATGTTGCCAAATGGTAGATCGCAGGAAGTCTTGGGGTGATTGGCCTCGAGATATGAGATCGGCAGGGTTATCGGTAGTGGGAATGTGGCGCCAATCTGAGGTGTGAGTCTTTTGTTGAATCTCTGTCACACGATTGGCGACGAAGGTTTTCAGCGTGTGAGGTGATGTATTAATCCAGTGTAGAACGATTGTAGAATCAGTCCAGTAAACGGTCCGAGAAATTTTGCTTGGTAACGCTTGAAGGACTGTAGTGGCCAATGATGCGAGAAGAAGTGCTCCACTTAGTTCCAGCCTTGGAATGGTTTGTGATTTGAGTGGAGCCACCTTTGACCTTGCAGTGAGGAGTCGTGTCCAAACATGACCATCCGGAGCGATGGTGCGAAGGTAGACGCATGCCCCATACGCCCTTTCGCTGGCGTCGCAGAATCCGTGTAATTCGATTTCCGCTGCAGTCTTGATTATAGTTTTACGTGGAAACTTCACGTTATTTAGCAAAGGTAGCTGTGAATAATATTTGCTCCATTCTGTGTGTACGTCAGCCGGAAGAGATTCGTCCCAGTCAAGTTTTAAAGTCCAAAGTCGTTGGAGCAACATCTTAGCGCGAACGATCACTGGTGCCAGTAATCCAAGAGGGTCGTAGATCTTGGCAATTTCGGAGCTGATTGTTCTCTTCGTAATTCGAGAGGCGGTAGGATTGATTTTGACGGAATATAGGATCGAATCGTCAAAGGAATTCCAAACAACACCCAGAGTTTTGAAAGTTTGCGATTCGCCTAGTAGCAGCTTATCGTTTATGTCCTGCTCGGAAAGTCCTCGTAGCAGTGCCCGGTCGTTCGCTGCCCATTTTCGGATGTTTAAGCCGGCTAGTTTAAGCAATTCTATGAGCTCCGTTCTCAGTAGTTGTGCCTCGTTCTTTGTATCGGCTCCTGTGAGAACATCGTCGACGTAGAAGTCTCGCTGTAAGACCATCGCTGCTCGTGGGTATCGATGTCCCTCGTCGTTTGCCAGTTGTTTGAGGCACCGAATGGCTAGATAGGGGGCCGCTGACAGCCCGAATGTCACTGTGTTAAGTTGATAGGTGTCAACTTCTCCGTCAGAGTTGCGCCACAAGATTTGTTGGAATTTCCGATCCTCTGGACGCACAAGAAATTGTCGATACATCTTTTCGACATCGCCTGTAACGACATACTGATGAAAACGAAATCTTAAAAGGATAAGAAATATGTCGTCTTGTAGTTTCGGTCCCGTATGAAGTACGTCGTTTAATGAAACTCCGGTGGTGGTTGGTGCAGATCCGTCAAACACAACTCGGAGTTTTGTAGTCCGGCTGGATTCTTTGATCACGCCGTGATGTGGCAGAAAATATCCGTCGTCCGTGCAGTGGTCCGTGGTGATCTTCGTCATATGTCCTAATTCCAAGTATTCTTGTATTACGGCGTGATAGTCGGCTTCGAATTGTTTGTCTCGTTGGAATCGACGGCAGAGGGAAGTGAGTCGCTTCATTGCCATGGCTTTCGAAGATCCAAGCGGAGGAGTTGTTTCGTTGAATGGGAGAGCGACAACGTATCGCCCTTCGTTGTTGCGTTGAACGTGATTTCGAAAGTGCTCCTCGCACTGTCGTTCCGCTTCCGAAATTCGTGCGGTGGGCGGACCCTCGTCGATTTCCCAAAAACGGGCGAGGTCTGCCTGTAAAGCCGTCGTGGAGGTGTGAAATGCGTATGCTAATGATTGTGAGGTTGGGCTCCCCCCGATGACCCATCCGAATCTCGTCTTTTGCAGACGCAAGTCGGGCCCGTTTGCTTGACTGATATCAAGTTGGCCGACACAGAGTGATGCTAGTGTTGGTCCGGCGCTCAACAATATTTCGATCGGAGCAGGTCTATGGAATCTTGGATCGGCTAATTGGAGATTCCTAGGTATCTGTATTGTTGAGCGATCTACGGGTTGGTTTGGGACCCAAGACGCGATAGTCGGTATGATCAGAAACGTCAAGTTGCGTTCGTATGTGCCGTCAATAGAGGTGATCGTGGCCGTGATGTAGCGTTTCGAGGTCGTCGATAACGTGTTGAGTGCTTCGATTGGGACCGAACATTTCTGTTGATTGAGTTTTAATGAGTTAGCGAGCCTTTCGGTGATAAAGTTCATGCTAGAGCCGGTATCTAGCAGAGCTCTACAACGAACTGGTTGAATTTCATTATTCAAGATGTTGACCTGCGCTGTGACTAACAAGTCGTGTTGCAATGGTTCAAAAGGGAGCGGGGTCGATGAGTCCGTTTTCTGTGGTTCGGTCCCTAACAGGCTCGTCTGATGACGTCATTGTTTTCCGTGTCGTTTAGGACTGGACGATATGGTCGATCCCGATGCCGCCGATCGCGGTAACCGAGATTCGCGTGTCGGGGATGTTCGCGGAGACGTTCGGGGAGACTCTCGGCGAGAATCTCGACGAGACGCTCGACGAGACGCTCGGGGAGACGTTCGGGGAGACGCTCGGGGAGACTCTCGGGGAGACTCTCGGCGAGAATCTCGACGAGACGCTCGACGAGACGCTCGGGGAGACGTTCGGGGAGACGCTCGGGGAGACTCTCGGGGAGACTCTCGGCGAGAATACCGGCGAGACGCTCGGGGAGACGAAGATGAGCGTCTCGAACGATGTGACGAACGCGGGGACGGTGAACTGGGCGAAGATCGACCGCTGGATGATCGGTCGCTTGACGATCGACCGCTCGATGTTCGGCCGACACGTGTTCGTGTTTTGCTATGCCCCTGGCCTTGATGCAGATACGTGTGATGTCGCTGTCTACAGATGCGACATGATCCCGCGGAGCATTGAGTGAGAGCGTGTCCCTTGCCTAAACAATTGGTACAGAGCGACGCCCTTTTGGCGATTTCCAGGCGTTCTTTGGGCGTCTTCGTTTTGAAGACATGGCAATTCCATAATTCGTGTTGTCCGTGGCAGTTCGGACACAACAACGTATTATGTGTAGTTACGAATGTATAGCTTCGCGGCGCGTCCTGTCGCCGACGGTCGTGTTGATCGGACGCCCCCTTTTTGACGGTTAATGATGAACACGCTCTGTCGCTATTCGTCCGTGTTTTCAGAAAATCTACTAAATGCGTATATGGCGGCAATTTCTTGTCCGGTAGGGTATGTTGCCATTCGCGAACAACGGCTGAGGGTAACTTCGACGTGACAAGCTTTATGAGAATGGCGTTTGACGTGACTGGATCCCCGAGTCTTTCTAACGCTTGGAGATGTACTTTAACTGTCTCGATAAGATCGTCTATAGCTTCTGGTGTTTCTTTAGTTATTTTGGGATAGTCGAAAAGCAAATCCCAGTGACGCATGCAGATCTGACGGTGGCAGTCGAATTTTTCCCTAAGAGCGTCCATGGCGATTGCGTAATTTGCGTCGGTGATGGGTAATGACTGTATGCTTCGCGCGGCCCAGCCAGTCAGGGCTGTTCGGAGATGATGAAATTTCTGAACCGGTGCTAAATTTTCATTTCTATCTATCGCTGATGAGAAGGCATCGTGAAACGACTGCCAATCTTCGAGGGCGCCATCAAATGTAGGTATGCGAACCTCCGGTAGTTTGAGCGACGCGGACTCGCGGCCGACGGCTGATTCGCCGCTTGTCGACTGTGACGGCGTACTTCGTCGTGTATTGATTAATTGTTTGGCTACTCGGCATTGCAGCCTTTCGTATTCTTCCGCTAGCTCACTGCCGCGCGCGATCTCTCCCTCGTCTAAAGTTACGATCTGGTGTTGTAATGCACGGATTTCCTTCTCGAAGGTTTCTAGACGTTCTTTAATTTGAAGCAAGTCGATCTCGTCCGGACAGCCTGATTGTTCGATGTCTTCCAGTTTTTTTGCGAGGCGTGTAAACTGGGCGCTACAGTAGCCCCGGCGACGACGCAAGTTGGCGAGCTCGTCTCCGGTTGCCATTATTTTTTATGTAATTGATAGTGAAATCGTTTGGACTTACTTCTGTTGGCGATTGTCCACCTTGCGGTAGGAGGATGTGTGGTTGCGTTTCAACCACCGAATTATACCTCTTCAAATGTGTCGACCCTTAACGTTACTGACCTCGCTGGGGTGGTAACGCTTCCGCTGCTGGTTGTGTTGGATTCACGTGGCACTGTATTGTAGTGGGTGTCACTGGCGTGCACTCTTCACTTGACACTGAATCCGGCTCGAAGGACCATGTATTTTCGAGCTATCGCGGGGAGACGCGGTCGTTAGAATACGCGTCAACGAGAGTCGTAAATTCCCGTTACGATTAGAATAATCGACACCACGAATAGTTCGATCCCCGTATTTCGGTTAGGATAATCGGGGTGGTTGATGCGGTATAACACTGAGAGTCACAGAATTATAATAATATATATTTCCAACAATTAGTCTACACGATTGAAAAGATATAAACAATTAACAACTTTATCGCACGCAGATAATATAGATGTATACAATATAGAGCAAGGCTCTTACAATTGAGCTTAGTCTCTTGGTGGACGTAGCACGATATTATACTTAATAAAATAAGCGAATGTTTGGCTATGTCGCGGATCGACTTGAATTGGCATTCAGAATTTGACTCAAAGTGTAACGTTCGACGCGTCACAAGGAACTGATCGACCTTTGATGATTTTTTTGTCTCATCTTTAAGACGACCCCCACTATACTTAGGTCACGCCACCGTTCGCGCCTATGATCACGTATGTCTGTTCTTGCGTGGAAAACGTAACGGACCAAATTCGACGTTTCGAGAACTCGCTGCTTGGCGACAGCTATGCGCTCGTCGATACATTGTATATGATCCGGCGGTCAGATAAGACGATCTGACTGAAACATTGTAGGGCCGCGAGTGACGGTTAGAAAATACAGCCTGTGTTAAGCCTCGTGGCGTAACACTACATTTTTAAATTTTTTATAAAAGAAATAATATATTTAAGACATTACTGTATATACTTAATTGATGGGTCAACTATTAGATTGTATTGTAAAATATTTGCTATTATTATTTTTCAAATTAATTTTAAAAATTTAAATTAACACTGATTATAAAAATTTAATTTAATATTAATAATCAAACTTATTAATTAATTCTAAAAAAAGAAAAATTGAAATTACAATAGTATGTATTTATTGAAATGTCATTTTATTATATTAAACAATTAAAATTTTATTTATTTAAATTTAATATACTTACGTGTGTGTGGGTATATATATATAGATCTAGGTGTTACTATTTTAATTCTATATATTCTGCATGAATATTGTTAACATTGTTATGAAACATTTCGAGGATAAGAATAGTCTGTTGCGAGACAAATGATACGTATAATTTACTTCAAACGGTAAGCGAATGTGTCGGTAAAATGAACTACTACAGAGACGCGTAGTAGACATCCGTGAAAGCATAGTACACTAAAGAAAGATAGTGTCGCATGGTAGCTAACGCGTTAAAGAGCTTCGTAACGGTACACAAGGAATACTTTCATTATATTTAGAGATGATTATATAAAAAAAATTGTTTTATTTTGCTAATATGTGTTTTACAAGATATATATATAACAATATAACAATTATAACATTATGACATTATAACAATTATAACAATTACAACAATTACACTTGTTTGGCTACTCTGTTAGTGCTGCTTCTCTCTCCTCTTCTTGCCAAATTGCATTCCATCTTCGTTTGTTGGCGGATCCTGTGATGCAAATAGTCGCAAACTAACACACACACAGCAATATGCGTGTCACTGTGCGCGGCCAAAACAGAGTTGTAACGCATAATATTACACACGCCTTTGGCATATGCACTGCTGAAAGACCCGGGTAAGGTGTGATTTGTTTCCCGTATATACATTCTACATTTGCGAACATTAGTGAGAAAACTAATCTCTTATAGGCCGCCCAGCGACGAGTCGATGTACTACAAACGCAAGAGGACTTGTTGTTTACTACATTAACCTCTTAGGTACGGTTGAATTTTGTGCGCGGCTGTTTGTCTGTACGGCAGAGTTTGACGCGAATTACGCGTAAAAGATACAACACTGCAATGTGTGATGGATGATACTGTTCTCCACTCAAGCACATTGGAACGAAGTTTTTGATAATTAAATTATTATTTTTCTTAAGGATATGATGCATATACTTTAACTTTAATAATTGAATTTAATAATGAATAATCCAATTGAGTGTGATATATTTTAAAGCAGAGTACGACACATAGACGACGCAAATTTCAAACTCATTGCGCGATAGTGTTTTTCAAATTGCTCTTCCTTTTTCTATTCCCGAACTACATTTTGAGGTTAAAGATTCTAAAGAAATTCAAGGGTACGGATCGACATGTTAAAAGGAGCATCTGATAATCTATTGTATATATATATTTCATCTGTTTTATATGTATACATATAGAAATATATATATAATATATATTATAGTCTAGTATAAAATCTTTCAAAAAGATTCTAACTATATTATTGTTCATTAATCTATCAATCTGTAAAAATTCTAATTTCGGTTTACTCGTATAATGTACGTTTACACATACTGAAACCAGGAATAACTGAATTCTATACTGATTCCACTTTTAATAAATTTAAAAAATAGCAGAAGATCAAATCTATTAACCCCAAACTAGATTTAATGCTCCCTACTTTTAAAGTATTTAAATTAAATTATTCTAAAGTCATAAATACTATTTAGAATAAATTTTTATACAAATTTTAAACTTCTCGAATGAATTAATTTTTTAAATTTTTTGTAAGAGAAATAATATATATAGGACATTAATATAAATATTTAATTGACAGAGCAACTATTAAATTCTATTATAAAATATTTAATATTAGCATTTTGCAAATTAATTTTAAAAATTTAAATTAATATTAATTATTATTATCATTTGTATTAATTATTTCTCAAAAAAGTAAAAATGGAAATTACAATAGTATATATTTATTGAAATGTAATTTTATTAAATTGAAAAATAAAGATTTAATTTATTTAAATTTAACGCATGTACGTGAGTGTGTGTGTGTATATATATAGATCTAGGCATTACTATATTAATTCTATATATTCTGCATGAACATTGTTAACATTGTTATAAAACATTTCGAGGATAAGAATAGTCTGTTGCGAGACAAATGGTACGTATAATGTAACGCAAACGGTAAGCGAATGTGTCGGTAGATTGAAGTACTACAGAGACGCGTAGTAGACATCCGCGAAAGCATAGTACACTAAGCAAAGATAGTGTCGCATCGTAGCAAATGCGTTAAACAGCTTCGTAACGGTACACCAGGAACACTATCTTTACCGGTAGAAACGATACACATAGTGAAACCAATAATAATTTAATTCTATGCTGTTTCTACTCTTAATAAATTCTAATCGTAATAAAATATCAAATCTATTAACTCCCAACTAGATTTAATGCACCCTACTTTTAAACTATTTAAATTAAATCATACTAAATTCATAAATACTATTTAGAATAAATTTTTTTATAAGTTTTAAATTTTTCGATTAAACTACATTTTTAAATTTTTTATAAAAGAAATAATATATTTACGACATTACTGTATATACTTAATTGATAGGTCAACTATTAGATTGTATTGTAAAATATTTGCTATTATTACTTTTCAAATTAATTTTAAAAATTTAAATCTACACTGATTATAAAAATTTACTTTATTATTAATAATCATTTTCATTATTTAATTCTAAAAAAAGAAAAATTGAAATTACAATAGTATATATTTATTGAAATGTAATTTTATTAAATTGAACAATAAAAATTTTATTTATTTAAATTGAATATATATACGTGTGAGTGTGTATATATATATATATAGATCTAGGTGTTACTATTTTAATTCTATATATTCTGCATGAATATTGTTAACATTGTTATAAAACATTTCGAGGATAAGAATAGTCTGTTGCGAGACAAATGGTACGCATAATTTACCTCAAACGGTAAGCGAATGTGTCGGTAAAATGAACTACCACAGAGATGCGTAGTAGACATCCGGTACACCAGGAACACTATCCTTACCGGTAAAAACGATATACATACTGAAACCAATAATAATTTAATTCTATGTTATTTCTACTCTTATTAAATTTTAAAAATAATAAAATGTCAAATCTATTAACTCCCAACTAGATTTAATGCACCCTACTTTTAAACAATTTGAATTAAATTATACTAAATTCATAAATACTATTTAGAATAAATTTTTATACAAATTTTAAATTTTTCGATTAAACTACATTTTTAAGTGTTTTATAAAAGAAATAATATATTTAAGACATTACTGTATATACTTAATTGATGGGTCAACTATTAGATTGTATTGTAAAATATTTGCTATTATTATTTTTCAAATTAATTTTAAAAATTTAAATTAACACTGATTATAAAAATTTAATTTAATATTAATAATCATATTTATTAATTAATTCTAAAAAAAGAAAAATTGAAATTACAATAGTATGTATTTATTGAAATGTCATTTTATTATATTGGACAATAAAAATTTTATTTATTTAAAGATAATATACTTACATGTGTGAGGGTATATATATATAGATCTAGGTGTTACTATTTTAATTCTATATATTCTGCATGAATATTGTTAACATTGTTATAAAACATTTCGAGGATAAGAATAGTCTGTTGCGAGACAAATGGTACGTATAATTTACCTCAAACGGTAAGCGAATGTGTCGGTAGATTGAACTACTGCAGAGACGCGTAGTATACATCCGCGAAAGCATAGTACACTAAGGAAAGATAGTGTCGCATCGTAGCTAACGCGTTAAAGAGCTTCGTAACGGTACACCAGGAACACTATCTTTACCGGTAGAAACAATACACATACTGAAACCAATAATAATTTAATTCTATGTTATTTCTACTCTTATTAAATTTTAAAAATAATAAAATGTCAAATCTATTAACTCCCAACTAGATTTAATGCACCCTACTTTTAAACTATTTGTATTAAATTATACTAAATTCATAAATACTATTTAGAATAAATTTTTATACAAATTTTAAATTTTTCGATTAAACTACATTTTTAAGTGTTTTATAAAAGAAATAATATATTTAAGACATTACTGTATATACTTAATTGATGGGTCAACTATTATATATATATCTATATATATATAGATCTAGGTGATACTATTTTAATTCTATATATTCTGCATGAATATTGTTACCATTGTTATAAAACATTTCGAGGATAAGAATAGTCTGTTGCGAGACAAACGGTACGTATAATTTACCTCAAACGGTAAGCGAATGTGTCGGTAGATTGAACTACTACAGAGACGCGTAGTATACATCCCCGAAAGCATAGTACACTAAGGAAAGATAGTGTTGCATCGTAGCTAACGCGTTAAAGAGCTTCGTAACGGTACACCAGGAACACTATCCTTACCGGTAAAAACGATATACATACTGAAACCAATAATAATGTAATTCTATGTTATTTCTACTCTTATTAAATTTTAAAAATAATAAAATGTCAAATCTATTAACTCCCAACTAGATTTAATGCACCCTACTTTTAAACTATTTGAATTAAATTATACTAAATTCATAAATACTATTTAGAATAAATTTTTATACAAATTTTAAATTTTTCGATTAAACTACATTTTTAAGTGTTTTATAAAAGAAATAATATATTTAAGACATTACTGTATATACTTAATTGATGGGTCAACTATTAGATTGTATTGTAAAATATTTGCTATTATTATTTTTCAAATTAATTTAAAAAATTTAAATCTACACTGATTATAAAAATTTAATTTAATATTAATAAACATTTTTATTAATTAATTCTTAAGAAAGTAAAATTCAAATTACAATAGTATATATTTATTGAAATGTCATTTTATTATATTGGACAATCAAAATTTAATTTATTTAAATTTAATATACTTACGTGTGTGTGGGTATATATATATAGATCTAGGTGTTACTATTTTAATTCTATATATTCTGCTTGAAAATTGTTAACATTGTTATATAACATTTCGAGGATAAGAATAATCTGTTGCGAGACAAATGGTACGTATAATTTAACTTAAACGGTAAGCGAATGTGTCGGTAAAATGAACTACTACAGTGACGCGTAGTAGACATCCGTGAAAGCATAGTACACTAAAGAAAGATAGTGTCGCATCGTAGCTATCGTGTTAAAGAGCTTCGTAACGACACACCAGGAACACTGTCCTTACCGGTAAAAACGATACACATACTGAAACCAATAATAATTTAATTCTATGCTGTTTCTACTCTTATTAAATTTTAAAAATAATAAAATGTCAAATCTATTAACTCCCAACTAGATTTAATACACCCTACTTTTAAACTATTTGAATTAAATAATACTAAATTCATAAATACTAATTAGAATAAATTTTTATAAAAATTTTAAATTTTTCGATTAAACTACATTTTTAAATTTTTTATAAAAGAAATAATATATTTACGACATTACGGTACATACTTAATTGATAGGTCAATTATTAGATTGTAGTGTAACATATATGCTATTACTATTTTTCAAATTAATTTTGAAAATTTAAATCTACACTGATTATAAAAATTTAATTTAATATTAATAATCATTTTTAATAATTAATTCTTAAAAAAGTAAAATTCAAATTACAATAGTATATATTTATTGAAATGTCATTTTATTATATTGGACAATAAAAATTTAATTTATTTAAATTTAATATACTTACGTGTGTGTGGGTATATATATATAGATCTAGGTGTTACTATTTTAATTCTATATATTCCGCTTGAAAATTGTTAACATTGTTACAAAACATTTCGAGGATAAGAATAGTCTGTTGCGAGACAAATGGTACGTATAATTTACCTCAAACGGTAAGCGAATGTGTCGGTAGATTGAACTACTACAGAGACGCGTAGTATACATCCGCGAAAGCATAGTACACTAAGGAAAGATAGTGTCGCATCGTAGCTAACGCGTTAAAGAGCTTCGTAACGGTACACCAGGAACACTATCCTTACCGGTAAAAACGATATACATACTGAAACCAATAATAATTTAATTCTATGTTATTTCTACTCTTATTAAATTTTAAAAATAATAAAATGTCAAATCTATTAACTCCCAACTAGATTTAATGCACCCTACTTTTAAACTATTTGAATTAAATTATACTAAATTCATAAATACTATTTAGAATAAATTTTTATACAAATTTTAAATTTTTCGATTAAACTACATTTTTAAGTGTTTTATAAAAGAAATAATATATTTAAGACATTACTGTATATACTTAATTGATGGGTCAACTATTAGATTGTATTGTAAAATATTTGCTATTATTATTTTTCAAATTAATTTAAAAAATTTAAATCTACACTGATTATAAAAATTTAATTTAATATTAATAAACATTTTTATTAATTAATTCTTAAAAAAGTAAAATTCAAATTACAATAGTATATATTTATTGAAATGTCATTTTATTATATTGGACAATCAAAATTTAATTTATTTAAATTTAATATACTTACGTGTGTGTGGGTATATATATATAGATCTAGGTGTTACTATTTTAATTCTATATATTCTGCTTGAAAATTGTTAACATTGTTATAAAACGTTTCGAGGATAAGAATAATCTGTTGCGAGACAAATGGTACGTATAATTTAACTTAAACGGTAAGCGAATGTGTCGGTAAAATGAACTACTACAGTGACGCGTAGTAGACATCCGTGAAAGCATAGTACACTAAAGAAAGATAGTGTCGCATCGTAGCTATCGTGTTAAAGAGCTTCGTAACGACACACCAGGAACACTGTCCTTACCGGTAAAAACGATACACATACTGAAACCAATAATAATTTAATTCTATGCTGTTTCTACTCTTATTAAATTTTAAAAATAATAAAATGACAAATCTATTAACTCCCAACTAGATTTAATGCACCCTACTTTTAAACTATTTGAATTAAATAATACTAAATTCATAAATACTAATTAGAATAAATTTTTATACAAATTTTAAATTTTTCGATTAAACTACATTTTTAAATTTGTTATAAAAGAAATAATATATTTACGACATTACGGTACATACTTAATTGATAGGTCAATTATTAGATTGTAGTGTAACATATATGCTATTACTATTTTTCAAATTAATTTTGAAAATTTAAATCTACACTGATTATAAAAATTTAATTTAATATTAATAATCATTTTTAATAATTAATTCTTAAAAAAGTAAAATTCAAATTACAATAGTATATATTTATTGAAATGTCATTTTATTATATTGGACAATAAAAATTTAATTTATTTAAATTTAATATACTTACGTGTGTGTGGGTATATATATATAGATCTAGGTGTTACTATTTTAATTCTATATATTCCGCTTGAAAATTGTTAACATTGTTACAAAACATTTCGAGGATAAGAATAGTCTGTTGCGAGACAAATGGTACGTATAATTTACCTCAAACGGTAAGCGTATGTGTCGGTAAAATGAACTACTACAGAGACGCGTAGTAGACATCCGTGAAAGCATAGTACACTAAAGAAAGGTAGTGTCGCATCGTAGCTAACGCATTAAAGATCTTCATGATGGTACACCAGGAACACTATCCTTACCGGAAGAAACGATACACATACTGAAACCAATAATAATTTAATTCTATGCTGTTTCTACTCTTATTAAATTTTAAAAATAATAAAATGTTAAATCTATTAACTCCCAACTAGATTTAATGCATCCTACTTTTAAACTATTTGAATTAAATTATACTAAATTCATAAATACTATTTAGAATAAATTTTTATACAAATATTAAATTTTTCGATTAAACTACATTTTTAAGTGTTTTATAAAAGAAATAATATTTTTAAGACATTACTGTATATACTTAATTGATGGGTCAACTATTATATATATATCTATATATATATAGATCTAGGTGTTACTATTTTAATTCTATATATTCTGCATGAATATTGTTAACATTGTTATAAAACATTTCGAGGATAAGAATAGTCTGTTGCGAGACAAACGGTACGTATAATTTACCTCAGACGGTAAGCGAATGTGTCGGTAGATTGAACTACTACAGAGACGCGTAGTATACATCCCCGAAAGCATAGTACACTAAGCAAAGATAGTGTCGCATCGTAGCTAACGCGTTAAAGAGCTTCGTAACGGTACACCAGGAACACTATCCTTACCGGTAAAACGATATACATACTGAAACCAATAATAATTTAATTCTATGTTATTTCTACTCTTATTAAATTTTAAAAATAATAAAATGTCAAATCTATTAACTCCCAACTCGATTTAATGCACCCTACTTTTAAACAATTTGAATTAAATTATACTAAATTCATAAATACTATTTAGAATAAATTTTTATACAAATTTTAAATTTTTCGATTAAACTACATTTTTAAATTTTTTATAAAAGAAATAATATATTTAAGACATTACTGTATATACTTAATTGATGGGTCAACTATTAGATTGTATTGTAAAATATTTGCTATTATTATTTCTCAAATTAATTTAAAAAATTTAAATCTACACTGATTATAAAAATTTAATTTAATATTAATAAACATTTTTATTAATTAATTCTTAAAAAAGTAAAATTCAAATTACAATAGTATATATTTATTGAAATGTCATTTTATTATATTGGACAATCAAAATTTAATTTATTTAAATTTAATATACTTACGTGTGTGTGGGTATATATATATAGATCTAGGTGTTACTATTTTAATTCTATATATTCTGCATGAATATTGTTAACATTGTTATGAAACATTTCGAGGATAAGAATAGTCTGTTGCGAGACAAATGATACGTATAATTTACCTCAAACGGTAAGCGAATGTGTCGGTAAAATGAACTACTACAGAGACGCGTAGTAGACATCCGTGAAAGCATAGTACACTAAAGAAAGATAGTGTCGCATGGTAGCTAACGCGTTAAAGAGCTTCGTAACGGTACACAAGGAATACTTTCATTATATTTAGAGATGATTATATAAAAAAAATTGTTTTATTTTGCTAATATGTGTTTTACAATATATATATATAACAATATAACAATTATAACATTATGACATTATAACAATTATAACAATTACAACAATTACACTTGTTTGGCTACTCTGTTAGTGCTGCTTCTCTCTCCTCTTCTTGCCAAATTGCATTCCATCTTCGTTTGTTGGCGGATCCTGTGATGCAAATAGTCGCAAACTAACACACACACAGCAATATGCGTGTCACTGTGCGCGGCCAAAACAGAGTTGTAACGCATAATATTACACACGCCTTTGGCATATGCACTGCTGAAAGACCCGGGTAAGGTGTGATTTGTTTCCCGTATATACATTCTACATTTGCGAACATTAGTGAGAAAACTAATCTCTTATAGGCCGCCCAGCGACGAGTCGATGTACTACAAACGCAAGAGGACTTGTTGTTTACTACATTAACCTCTTAGGTACGGTTGAATTTTGTGCGCGGCTGTTTGTCTGTACGGCAGAGTTTGACGCGAATTACGCGTAAAAGATACAACACTGCAATGTGTGATGGATGATACTGTTCTCCACTCAAGCACATTGGAACGAAGTTTTTGATAATTAAATTATTATTTTTCTTAAGGATATGATGCATACACTTTAACTTTAATAATTGAATTTAATAATGAATAATCCAATTGAGTGTGATATATTTTAAAGCAGAGTACGACACATAGACGACGCAAATTTCAAACTCATTGCGCGATAGTGTTTTTCAAATTGCTCTTCCTTTTTCTATTTCCGAACTACATTTTGAGGTTAAAGATTCTAAAGAAATTCAAGGGTACGGATCGACATGTTAGAAGGAGCATCTGATAATCTATTGTATATATATATTTCATCTGTTTTATATGTATACATATAGAAATATATATATAATATATATTATAGTCTAGTATAAAATCTTTCAAAAAGATTCTAACTATATTATTGTTCATTAATCTATCAATCTGTAAAAATTCTAATTTCGGTTTACTCGTATAATGTACGTTTACACATACTGAAACCAGGAATAACTGAATTCTATACTGATTCCACTTTTAATAAATTTAAAAAATAGCAGAAGATCAAATCTATTAACCCCAAACTAGATTTAATGCTCCCTACTTTTAAAGTATTTAAATTAAATTATTCTAAAGTCATAAATACTATTTAGAATAAATTTTTATACAAATTTTAAACTTCTCGAATGAATTAATTTTTTAAATTTTTTGTAAGAGAAATAATATATATAGGACATTAATATAAATATTTAATTGACAGAGCAACTATTAAATTCTATTATAAAATATTTAATATTAGCATTTTGCAAATTAATTTTAAAAATTTAAATTAATATTAATTATTATTATCATTTGTATTAATTATTTCTCAAAAAAGTAAAAATGGAAATTACAATAGTATATATTTATTGAAATGTAATTTTATTAAATTGAAAAATAAAGATTTAATTTATTTAAATTTAACGCATGTACGTGAGTGTGTGTGTGTATATATATAGATCTAGGCATTACTATATTAATTCTATATATTCTGCATGAACATTGTTAACATTGTTATAAAACATTTCGAGGATAAGAATAGTCTGTTGCGAGACAAATGGTACGTATAATGTAACGCAAACGGTAAGCGAATGTGTCGGTAGATTGAAGTACTACAGAGACGCGTAGTAGACATCCGCGAAAGCATAGTACACTAAGCAAAGATAGTGTCGCATCATAGCAAATGCGTTAAACAGCTTCGTAACGGTACACCAGGAACACTATCTTTACCGGTAGAAACGATACACATAGTGAAACCAATAATAATTTAATTCTATGCTGTTTCTACTCTTAATAAATTCTAATCGTAATAAAATATCAAATCTATTAACTCCCAACTAGATTTAATGCACCCTACTTTTAAACTATTTAAATTAAATCATACTAAATTCATAAATACTATTTAGAATAAATTTTTTTATAAGTTTTAAATTTTTCGATTAAACTACATTTTTAAATTTTTTATAAAAGAAATAATATATTTACGACATTACTGTATATACTTAATTGATAGGTCAACTATTAGATTGTATTGTAAAATATTTGCTATTATTACTTTTCAAATTAATTTTAAAAATTTAAATCTACACTGATTATAAAAATTTACTTTATTATTAATAATCATTTTCATTATTTAATTCTAAAAAAAGAAAAATTGAAATTACAATAGTATATATTTATTGAAATGTAATTTTATTAAATTGAACAATAAAAATTTTATTTATTTAAATTGAATATATATACGTGTGTGTGTATATATATATATATATAGATCTAGGTGTTACTATTTTAATTCTATATATTCTGCATGAATATTGTTAACATTGTTATAAAACATTTCGAGGATAAGAATAGTCTGTTGCGAGACAAATGGTACGCATAATTTACCTCAAACGGTAAGCGAATGTGTCGGTAAAATGAACTACCACAGAGATGCGTAGTAGACATCCGGTACACCAGGAACACTATCCTTACCGGTAAAAACGATATACATACTGAAACCAATAATAATTTAATTCTATGTTATTTCTACTCTTATTAAATTTTAAAAATAATAAAATGTCAAATCTATTAACTCCCAACTAGATTTAATGCACCCTACTTTTAAACAATTTGAATTAAATTATACTAAATTCATAAATACTATTTAGAATAAATTTTTATACAAATTTTAAATTTTTCGATTAAACTACATTTTTAAGTGTTTTATAAAAGAAATAATATATTTAAGACATTACTGTATATACTTAATTGATGGGTCAACTATTAGATTGTATTGTAAAATATTTGCTATTATTATTTTTCAAATTAATTTTAAAAATTTAAATTAACACTGATTATAAAAATTTAATTTAATATTAATAATCATATTTATTAATTAATTCTAAAAAAAGAAAAATTGAAATTACAATAGTATGTATTTATTGAAATGTCATTTTATTATATTGGACAATAAAAATTTTATTTATTTAAAGATAATATACTTACATGTGTGAGGGTATATATATATAGATCTAGGTGTTACTATTTTAATTCTATATATTCTGCATGAATATTGTTAACATTGTTATAAAACATTTCGAGGATAAGAATAGTCTGTTGCGAGACAAATGGTACGTATAATTTACCTCAAACGGTAAGCGAATGTGTCGGTAGATTGAACTACTACAGAGACGCGTAGTATACATCCGCGAAAGCATAGTACACTAAGGAAAGATAGTGTCGCATCGTAGCTAACGCGTTAAAGAGCTTCGTAACGGTACACCAGGAACACTATCCTTACCGGTAAAACGATATACATACTGAAACCAATAATAATTTAATTCTATGTTATTTCTACTCTTATTAAATTTTAAAAATAATAAAATGTCAAATCTATTAACTCCCAACTCGATTTAATGCACCCTACTTTTAAACAATTTGAATTAAATTATACTAAATTCATAAATACTATTTAGAATAAATTTTTATACAAATTTTAAATTTTTCGATTAAACTACATTTTTAAATTTTTTATAAAAGAAATAATATATTTAAGACATTACTGTATATACTTAATTGATGGGTCAACTATTAGATTGTATTGTAAAATATTTGCTATTATTATTTTTCAAATTAATTTTAAAAATTTAAATTAACACTGATTATAAAAATTTAATTTAATATTAATAATCAAACTTATTAATTAATTCTAAAAAAAGAAAAATTGAAATTACAATAGTATGTATTTATTGAAATGTCATTTTATTATGTTAGACAATAAAAATTTTATTTATTTAAATTTAATATACTTACGTGTGTGTGGGTATATATATATAGATCTAGGTGTTACTATTTTAATTCTATATATTCTGCTTGAAAATTGTTAACATTGTTATAAAACATTTCGAGGATAAGAATAATCTGTTGCGAGACAAATGGTACGTATAATTTAACTTAAACGGTAAGCGAATGTGTCGGTAAAATGAACTACTACAGAGACGCGTAGTAGACATCCGTGAAAGCATAGTACACTAAAGAAAGATAGTGTCGCATGGTAGCTAACGCGTTAAAGAGCTTCGTAACGGTACACAAGGAATACTTTCATTATATTTAGAGATGATTATATAAAAAAAATTGTTTTATTTTGCTAATATGTGTTTTACAAGATATATATATAACAATATAACAATTATAACATTATGACATTATAACAATTATAACAATTACAACAATTACACTTGTTTGGCTACTCTGTTAGTGCTGCTTCTCTCTCCTCTTCTTGCCAAATTGCATTCCATCTTCGTTTGTTGGCGGATCCTGTGATGCAAATAGTCGCAAACTAACACACACACAGCAATATGCGTGTCACTGTGCGCGGCCAAAACAGAGTTGTAACGCATAATATTACACACGCCTTTGGCATATGCACTGCTGAAAGACCCGGGTAAGGTGTGATTTGTTTCCCGTATATACATTCTACATTTGCGAACATTAGTGAGAAAACTAATCTCTTATAGGCCGCCCAGCGACGAGTCGATGTACTACAAACGCAAGAGGACTTGTTGTTTACTACATTAACCTCTTAGGTACGGTTGAATTTTGTGCGCGGCTGTTTGTCTGTACGGCAGAGTTTGACGCGAATTACGCGTAAAAGATACAACACTGCAATGTGTGATGGATGATACTGTTCTCCACTCAAGCACATTGGAACGAAGTTTTTGATAATTAAATTATTATTTTTCTTAAGGATATGATGCATACACTTTAACTTTAATAATTGAATTTAATAATGAATAATCCAATTGAGTGTGATATATTTTAAAGCAGAGTACGACACATAGACGACGCAAATTTCAAACTCATTGCGCGATAGTGTTTTTCAAATTGCTCTTCCTTTTTCTATTTCCGAACTACATTTTGAGGTTAAAGATTCTAAAGAAATTCAAGGGTACGGATCGACATGTTAGAAGGAGCATCTGATAATCTATTGTATATATATATTTCATCTGTTTTATATGTATACATATAGAAATATATATATAATATATATTATAGTCTAGTATAAAATCTTTCAAAAAGATTCTAACTATATTATTGTTCATTAATCTATTAATCTGTAAAAATTCTAATTTCGGTTTACTCGTATAATGTACGTTTACACATACTGAAACCAGGAATAACTGAATTCTATACTGATTCCACTTTTAATAAATTTAAAAAATAGCAGAAGATCAAATCTATTAACCCCAAACTAGATTTAATGCTCCCTACTTTTAAAGTATTTAAATTAAATTATTCTAAAGTCATAAATACTATTTAGAATAAATTTTTATACAAATTTTAAACTTCTCGAATGAATTAATTTTTTAAATTTTTTGTAAGAGAAATAATATATATAGGACATTAATATAAATATTTAATTGACAGAGCAACTATTAAATTCTATTATAAAATATTTAATATTAGCATTTTGCAAATTAATTTTAATAATTTAAATTAATATTAATTATTATTATCATTTGTATTAATTATTTCTCAAAAAAGTAAAAATGGAAATTACAATAGTATATATTTATTGAAATGTAATTTTATTAAATTGAAAAATAAAGATTTAATTTATTTAAATTTAACGCATGTACGTGAGTGTGTGTGTGTATATATATAGATCTAGGCATTACTATATTAATTCTATATATTCTGCATGAACATTGTTAACATTGTTATAAAACATTTCGAGGATAAGAATAGTCTGTTGCGAGACAAATGGTACGTATAATGTAACGCAAACGGTAAGCGAATGTGTCGGTAGATTGAAGTACTACAGAGACGCGTAGTAGACATCCGCGAAAGCATAGTACACTAAGCAAAGATAGTGTCGCATCGTAGCAAATGCGTTAAACAGCTTCGTAACGGTACACCAGGAACACTATCTTTACCGGTAGAAACGATACACATAGTGAAACCAATAATAATTTAATTCTATGCTGTTTCTACTCTTAATAAATTCTAATCGTAATAAAATATCAAATCTATTAACTCCCAACTAGATTTAATGCACCCTACTTTTAAACTATTTAAATTAAATCATACTAAATTCATAAATACTATTTAGAATAAATTTTTTTATAAGTTTTAAATTTTTCGATTAAACTACATTTTTAAATTTTTTATAAAAGAAATAATATATTTACGACATTACTGTATATACTTAATTGATAGGTCAACTATTAGATTGTATTGTAAAATATTTGCTATTATTACTTTTCAAATTAATTTTAAAAATTTAAATCTACACTGATTATAAAAATTTACTTTATTATTAATAATCATTTTCATTATTTAATTCTAAAAAAAGAAAAATTGAAATTACAATAGTATATATTTATTGAAATGTAATTTTATTAAATTGAACAATAAAAATTTTATTTATTTAAATTGAATATATATACGTGTGTGTGTATATATATATATATATAGATCTAGGTGTTACTATTTTAATTCTATATATTCTGCATGAATATTGTTAACATTGTTATAAAACATTTCGAGGATAAGAATAGTCTGTTGCGAGACAAATGGTACGCATAATTTACCTCAAACGGTAAGCGAATGTGTCGGTAAAATGAACTACCACAGAGATGCGTAGTAGACATCCGGTACACCAGGAACACTATCCTTACCGGTAAAAACGATATACATACTGAAACCAATAATAATTTAATTCTATGTTATTTCTACTCTTATTAAATTTTAAAAATAATAAAATGTCAAATCTATTAACTCCCAACTAGATTTAATGCACCCTACTTTTAAACAATTTGAATTAAATTATACTAAATTCATAAATACTATTTAGAATAAATTTTTATACAAATTTTAAATTTTTCGATTAAACTACATTTTTAAGTGTTTTATAAAAGAAATAATATATTTAAGACATTACTGTATATACTTAATTGATGGGTCAACTATTAGATTGTATTGTAAAATATTTGCTATTATTATTTTTCAAATTAATTTTAAAAATTTAAATTAACACTGATTATAAAAATTTAATTTAATATTAATAATCATATTTATTAATTAATTCTAAAAAAAGAAAAATTGAAATTACAATAGTATGTATTTATTGAAATGTCATTTTATTATATTGGACAATAAAAATTTTATTTATTTAAAGATAATATACTTACATGTGTGAGGGTATATATATATAGATCTAGGTGTTACTATTTTAATTCTATATATTCTGCATGAATATTGTTAACATTGTTATAAAACATTTCGAGGATAAGAATAGTCTGTTGCGAGACAAATGGTACGTATAATTTACCTCAAACGGTAAGCGAATGTGTCGGTAGATTGAACTACTACAGAGACGCGTAGTATACATCCGCGAAAGCATAGTACACTAAGGAAAGATAGTGTCGCATCGTAGCTAACGCGTTAAAGAGCTTCGTAACGGTACACAAGGAATACTTTCATTATATTTAGAGATGATTATATAAAAAAAATTGTTTTATTTTGCTAATATGTGTTTTACAAGATATATATATAACAATATAACAATTATAACATTATGACATTATAACAATTATAACAATTACAACAATTACACTTGTTTGGCTACTCTGTTAGTGCTGCTTCTCTCTCCTCTTCTTGCCAAATTGCATTCCATCTTCGTTTGTTGGCGGATCCTGTGATGCAAATAGTCGCAAACTAACACACACACAGCAATATGCGTGTCACTGTGCGCGGCCAAAACAGAGTTGTAACGCATAATATTACACACGCCTTTGGCATATGCACTGCTGAAAGACCCGGGTAAGGTGTGATTTGTTTCCCGTATATACATTCTACATTTGCGAACATTAGTGAGAAAACTAATCTCTTATAGGCCGCCCAGCGACGAGTCGATGTACTACAAACGCAAGAGGACTTGTTGTTTACTACATTAACCTCTTAGGTACGGTTGAATTTTGTGCGCGGCTGTTTGTCTGTACGGCAGAGTTTGACGCGAATTACGCGTAAAAGATACAACACTGCAATGTGTGATGGATGATACTGTTCTCCACTCAAGCACATTGGAACGAAGTTTTTGATAATTAAATTATTATTTTTCTTAAGGATATGATGCATATACTTTAACTTTAATAATTGAATTTAATAATGAATAATCCAATTGAGTGTGATATATTTTAAAGCAGAGTACGATACATAGACGACGCAAATTTCAAACTCATTGCGCGATAGTGTTTTTCAAATTGCTCTTCCTTTTTCTATTTCCGAACTACATTTTGAGGTTAAAGATTCTAAAGAAATTCAAGGGTACGGATCGACATGTTAGAAGGAGCATCTGATAATCTATTGTATATATATATTTCATCTGTTTTATATGTATACATATAGAAATATATATATAATATATATTATAGTCTAGTATAAAATCTTTCAAAAAGATTCTAACTATATTATTGTTCATTAATCTATCAATCTGTAAAAATTCTAATTTCGGTTTACTCGTATAATGTACGTTTACACATACTGAAACCAGGAATAACTGAATTCTATACTGATTCCACTTTTAATAAATTTAAAAAATAGCAGAAGATCAAATCTATTAACCCCAAACTAGATTTAATGCTCCCTACTTTTAAAGTATTTAAATTAAATTATTCTAAAGTCATAAATACTATTTAGAATAAATTTTTATACAAATTTTAAACTTCTCGAATGAATTAATTTTTTAAATTTTTTGTAAGAGAAATAATATATATAGGACATTAATATAAATATTTAATTGACAGAGCAACTATTAAATTCTATTATAAAATATTTAATATTAGCATTTTGCAAATTAATTTTAAAAATTTAAATTAATATTAATTATTATTATCATTTGTATTAATTATTTCTCAAAAAAGTAAAAATGGAAATTACAATAGTATATATTTATTGAAATGTAATTTTATTAAATTGAAAAATAAAGATTTAATTTATTTAAATTTAACGCATGTACGTGAGTGTGTGTGTGTATATATATAGATCTAGGCATTACTATATTAATTCTATATATTCTGCATGAGTATTGTTAACATTGTTATAAAACATTTCGAGGATAAGAATAGTCTGTTGCGAGACAAATGGTACGCATAATTTACCTCAAACGGTAAGCGAATGTGTCGGTAAAATGAACTACCACAGAGATGCGTAGTAGACATCCGGTACACCAGGAACACTATCCTTACCGGTAAAAACGATATACATACTGAAACCAATAATAATTTAATTCTATGTTATTTCTACTCTTATTAAATTTTAAAAATAATCAAATGTCAAATCTATTAACTCCCAACTAGATTTAATGCACCCTACTTTTAAACAATTTGAATTAAATTATACTAAATTCATAAATACTATTTAGAATAAATTTTTATACAAATTTTAAATTTTTCGATTAAACTACATTTTTAAGTGTTTTATAAAAGAAATAATATATTTAAGACATTACTGTATATACTTAATTGATGGGTCAACTATTAGATTGTATTGTAAAATATTTGCTATTATTATTTTTCAAATTAATTTTAAAAATTTAAATTAACACTGATTATAAAAATTTAATTTAATATTAATAATCATATTTATTAATTAATTCTAAAAAAAGAAAAATTGAAATTACAATAGTATGTATTTATTGAAATGTCATTTTATTATATTGGACAATAAAAATTTTATTTATTTAAAGATAATATACTTACATGTGTGAGGGTATATATATATAGATCTAGGTGTTACTATTTTAATTCTATATATTCTGCATGAATATTGTTAACATTGTTATAAAACATTTCGAGGATAAGAATAGTCTGTTGCGAGACAAATGGTACGTATAATTTACCTCAAACGGTAAGCGAATGTGTCGGTAGATTGAACTACTACAGAGACGCGTAGTATACATCCGCGAAAGCATAGTACACTAAGGAAAGATAGTGTCGCATCGTAGCTAACGCGTTAAAGAGCTTCGTAACGGTACACCAGGAACACTATCTTTACCGGTAGAAACAACACACATACTGAAACCAATAATAATTTAATTCTATGTTATTTCTACTCTTATTAAATTTTAAAAATAATAAAATGTCAAATCTATTAACTCCCAACTAGATTTAATGCACCCTACTTTTAAACTATTTGTATTAAATTATACTAAATTCATAAATACTATTTAGAATAAATTTTTATACAAATTTTAAATTTTTCGATTAAACTACATTTTTAAGTGTTTTATAAAAGAAATAATATATTTAAGACATTACTGTATATACTTAATTGATGGGTCAACTATTATATATATATCTATATATATATAGATCTAGGTGATACTATTTTAATTCTATATATTCTGCATGAATATTGTTAACATTGTTATAAAACATTTCGAGGATAAGAATAGTCTGTTGCGAGACAAACGGTACGTATAATTTACCTCAAACGGTAAGCGAATGTGTCGGTAGATTGAACTACTACAGAGACGCGTAGTATACATCCCCGAAAGCATAGTACACTAAGGAAAGATAGTGTCGCATCGTAGCTAACGCGTTAAAGAGCTTCGTAACGGTACACCAGGAACACTATCCTTACCGGTAAAAACGATATACATACTGAAACCAATAATAATTTAATTCTATGTTATTTCTACTCTTATTAAATTTTAAAAATAATAAAATGTCAAATCTATTAACTCCCAACTCGATTTAATGCACCCTACTTTTAAACTATTTGAATTAAATTATACTAAATTCATAAATACTATTTAGAATAAATTTTTAAACAAATTTTAAATTTTTCGATTAAACTACATTTTTAAGTGTTTTATAAAAGAAATAATATATTTAAGACATTACTGTATATACTTAATTGATGGGTCAACTATTAGATTGTATTGTAAAATATTTGCTATTATTATTTCTCAAATTAATTTAAAAAATTTAAATCTACACTGATTATAAAAATTTAATTTAATATTAATAAACATTTTTATTAATTAATTCTTAAAAAAGTAAAATTCAAATTACAATAGTATATATTTATTGAAATGTCATTTTATTATATTGGACAATCAAAATTTAATTTATTTAAATTTAATATACTTACGTGTGTGTGGGTATATATATATAGATCTAGGTGTTACTATTTTAATTCTATATATTCTGCTTGAAAATTGTTAACATTGTTATAAAACATTTCGAGGATAAGAATAATCTGTTGCGAGACAAATGGTACGTATAATTTAACTTAAACGGTAAGCGAATGTGTCGGTAAAATGAACTACTACAGAGACGCGTAGTAGACATCCGTGAAAGCATAGTACACTAAAGAAAGATAGTGCCGCATGGTAGCTAACGCGTTAAAGAGCTTCGTAACGGTACACAAGGAATACTTTCATTATATTTAGAGATGATTATATAAAAAAAATTGTTTTATTTTGCTAATATGTGTTTTACAATATATATATATAACAATATAACAATTATAACATTATGACATTATAACAATTATAACAATTACAACAATTACACTTGTTTGGCTACTCTGTTAGTGCTGCTTCTCTCTCCTCTTCTTGCCAAATTGCATTCCATCTTCGTTTGTTGGCGGATCCTGTGATGCAAATAGTCGCAAACTAACACACACACAGCAATATGCGTGTCACTGTGCGCGGCCAAAACAGAGTTGTAACGCATAATATTACACACGCCTTTGGCATATGCACTGCTGAAAGACCCGGGTAAGGTGTGATTTGTTTCCCGTATATACATTCTACATTTGCGAACATTAGTGAGAAAACTAATCTCTTATAGGCCGCCCAGCGACGAGTCGATGTACTACAAACGCAAGAGGACTTGTTGTTTACTACATTAACCTCTTAGGTACGGTTGAATTTTGTGCGCGGCTGTTTGTCTGTACGGCAGAGTTTGACGCGAATTACGCGTAAAAGATACAACACTGCAATGTGTGATGGATGATACTGTTCTCCACTCAAGCACATTGGAACGAAGTTTTTGATAATTAAATTATTATTTTTCTTAAGGATATGATGCATATACTTTAACTTTAATAATTGAATTTAATAATGAATAATCCAATTGAGTGTGATATATTTTAAAGCAGAGTACGATACATAGACGACGCAAATTTCAAACTCATTGCGCGATAGTGTTTTTCAAATTGCTCTTCCTTTTTCTATTTCCGAACTACATTTTGAGGTTAAAGATTCTAAAGAAATTCAAGGGTACGGATCGACATGTTAGAAGGAGCATCTGATAATCTATTGTATATATATATTTCATCTGTTTTATATGTATACATATAGAAATATATATATAATATATATTATAGTCTAGTATAAAATCTTTCAAAAAGATTCTAACTATATTATTGTTCATTAATCTATCAATCTGTAAAAATTCTAATTTCGGTTTACTCGTATAATGTACGTTTACACATACTGAAACCAGGAATAACTGAATTCTATACTGATTCCACTTTTAATAAATTTAAAAAATAGCAGAAGATCAAATCTATTAACCCCAAACTAGATTTAATGCTCCCTACTTTTAAAGTATTTAAATTAAATTATTCTAAAGTCATAAATACTATTTAGAATAAATTTTTATACAAATTTTAAACTTCTCGAATGAATTAATTTTTTAAATTTTTTGTAAGAGAAATAATATATATAGGACATTAATATAAATATTTAATTGACAGAGCAACTATTAAATTCTATTATAAAATATTTAATATTAGCATTTTGCAAATTAATTTTAATAATTTAAATTAATATTAATTATTATTATCATTTGTATTAATTATTTCTCAAAAAAGTAAAAATGGAAATTACAATAGTATATATTTATTGAAATGTAATTTTATTAAATTGAAAAATAAAGATTTAATTTATTTAAATTTAACGCATGTACGTGAGTGTGTGTGTGTATATATATAGATCTAGGCATTACTATATTAATTCTATATATTCTGCATGAACATTGTTAACATTGTTATAAAACATTTCGAGGATAAGAATAGTCTGTTGCGAGACAAATGGTACGTATAATTTACCTCAAACGGTAAGCGAATGTGTCGGTAGATTGAACTACTACAGAGACGCGTAGTATACATCCGCGAAAGCATAGTACACTAAGGAAAGATAGTGTCGCATCGTAGCTAACGCGTTAAAGAGCTTCGTAACGGTACACCAGGAACACTATCCTTACCGGTAAAACGATATACATACTGAAACCAATAATAATTTAATTCTATGTTATTTCTACTCTTATTAAATTTTAAAAATAATAAAATGTCAAATCTATTAACTCCCAACTCGATTTAATGCACCCTACTTTTAAACAATTTGAATTAAATTATACTAAATTCATAAATACTATTTAGAATAAATTTTTATACAAATTTTAAATTTTTCGATTAAACTACATTTTTAAATTTTTTATAAAAGAAATAATATATTTAAGACATTACTGTATATACTTAATTGATGGGTCAACTATTAGATTGTATTGTAAAATATTTGCTATTATTATTTTTCAAATTAATTTTAAAAATTTAAATTAACACTGATTATAAAAATTTAATTTAATATTAATAATCAAACTTATTAATTAATTCTAAAAAAAGAAAAATTGAAATTACAATAGTATGTATTTATTGAAATGTCATTTTATTATATTAGACAATAAAAATTTTATTTATTTAAATTTAATATACTTACGTGTGTGTGGGTATATATATATAGATCTAGGTGTTACTATTTTAATTCTATATATTCTGCTTGAAAATTGTTAACATTGTTATAAAACATTTCGAGGATAAGAATAATCTGTTGCGAGACAAATGGTACGTATAATTTAACTTAAACGGTAAGCGAATGTGTCGGTAAAATGAACTACTACAGAGACGCGTAGTAGACATCCGTGAAAGCATAGTACACTAAAGAAAGATAGTGTCGCATGGTAGCTAACGCGTTAAAGAGCTTCGTAACGGTACACAAGGAATACTTTCATTATATTTAGAGATGATTATATAAAAAAAATTGTTTTATTTTGCTAATATGTGTTTTACAATATATATATATAACAATATAACAATTATAACATTATGACATTATAACAATTATAACAATTACAACAATTACACTTGTTTGGCTACTCTGTTAGTGCTGCTTCTCTCTCCTCTTCTTGCCAAATTGCATTCCATCTTCGTTTGTTGGCGGATCCTGTGATGCAAATAGTCGCAAACTAACACACACACAGCAATATGCGTGTCACTGTGCGCGGCCAAAACAGAGTTGTAACGCATAATATTACACACGCCTTTGGCATATGCACTGCTGAAAGACCCGGGTAAGGTGTGATTTGTTTCCCGTATATACATTCTACATTTGCGAACATTAGTGAGAAAACTAATCTCTTATAGGCCGCCCAGCGACGAGTCGATGTACTACAAACGCAAGAGGACTTGTTGTTTACTACATTAACCTCTTAGGTACGGTTGAATTTTGTGCGCGGCTGTTTGTCTGTACGGCAGAGTTTGACGCGAATTACGCGTAAAAGATACAACACTGCAATGTGTGATGGATGATACTGTTCTCCACTCAAGCACATTGGAACGAAGTTTTTGATAATTAAATTATTATTTTTCTTAAGGATATGATGCATACACTTTAACTTTAATAATTGAATTTAATAATGAATAATCCAATTGAGTGTGATATATTTTAAAGCAGAGTACGACACATAGACGACGCAAATTTCAAACTCATTGCGCGATAGTGTTTTTCAAATTGCTCTTCCTTTTTCTATTTCCGAACTACATTTTGAGGTTAAAGATTCTAAAGAAATTCAAGGGTACGGATCGACATGTTAGAAGGAGCATCTGATAATCTATTGTATATATATATTTCATCTGTTTTATATGTATACATATAGAAATATATATATAATATATATTATAGTCTAGTATAAAATCTTTCAAAAAGATTCTAACTATATTATTGTTCATTAATCTATCAATCTGTAAAAATTCTAATTTCGGTTTACTCGTATAATGTACGTTTACACATACTGAAACCAGGAATAACTGAATTCTATACTGATTCCACTTTTAATAAATTTAAAAAATAGCAGAAGATCAAATCTATTAACCCCAAACTAGATTTAATGCTCCCTACTTTTAAAGTATTTAAATTAAATTATTCTAAAGTCATAAATACTATTTAGAATAAATTTTTATACAAATTTTAAACTTCTCGAATGAATTAATTTTTTAAATTTTTTGTAAGAGAAATAATATATATAGGACATTAATATAAATATTTAATTGACAGAGCAACTATTAAATTCTATTATAAAATATTTAATATTAGCATTTTGCAAATTAATTTTAATAATTTAAATTAATATTAATTATTATTATCATTTGTATTAATTATTTCTCAAAAAAGTAAAAATGGAAATTACAATAGTATATATTTATTGAAATGTAATTTTATTAAATTGAAAAATAAAGATTTAATTTATTTAAATTTAACGCATGTACGTGAGTGTGTGTGTGTATATATATAGATCTAGGCATTACTATATTAATTCTATATATTCTGCATGAACATTGTTAACATTGTTATAAAACATTTCGAGGATAAGAATAGTCTGTTGCGAGACAAATGGTACGTATAATGTAACGCAAACGGTAAGCGAATGTGTCGGTAGATTGAAGTACTACAGAGACGCGTAGTAGACATCCGCGAAAGCATAGTACACTAAGCAAAGATAGTGTCGCATCGTAGCAAATGCGTTAAACAGCTTCGTAACGGTACACCAGGAACACTATCTTTACCGGTAGAAACGATACACATAGTGAAACCAATAATAATTTAATTCTATGCTGTTTCTACTCTTAATAAATTCTAATCGTAATAAAATATCAAATCTATTAACTCCCAACTAGATTTAATGCACCCTACTTTTAAACTATTTAAATTAAATCATACTAAATTCATAAATACTATTTAGAATAAATTTTTTTATAAGTTTTAAATTTTTCGATTAAACTACATTTTTAAATTTTTTATAAAAGAAATAATATATTTACGACATTACTGTATATACTTAATTGATAGGTCAACTATTAGATTGTATTGTAAAATATTTGCTATTATTACTTTTCAAATTAATTTTAAAAATTTAAATCTACACTGATTATAAAAATTTACTTTATTATTAATAATCATTTTCATTATTTAATTCTAAAAAAAGAAAAATTGAAATTACAATAGTATATATTTATTGAAATGTAATTTTATTAAATTGAACAATAAAAATTTTATTTATTTAAATTGAATATATATACGTGTGTGTGTATATATATATATATATAGATCTAGGTGTTACTATTTTAATTCTATATATTCTGCATGAATATTGTTAACATTGTTATAAAACATTTCGAGGATAAGAATAGTCTGTTGCGAGACAAATGGTACGCATAATTTACCTCAAACGGTAAGCGAATGTGTCGGTAAAATGAACTACCACAGAGATGCGTAGTAGACATCCGGTACACCAGGAACACTATCCTTACCGGTAAAAACGATATACATACTGAAACCAATAATAATTTAATTCTATGTTATTTCTACTCTTATTAAATTTTAAAAATAATAAAATGTCAAATCTATTAACTCCCAACTAGATTTAATGCACCCTACTTTTAAACAATTTGAATTAAATTATACTAAATTCATAAATACTATTTAGAATAAATTTTTATACAAATTTTAAATTTTTCGATTAAACTACATTTTTAAGTGTTTTATAAAAGAAATAATATATTTAAGACATTACTGTATATACTTAATTGATGGGTCAACTATTAGATTGTATTGTAAAATATTTGCTATTATTATTTTTCAAATTAATTTTAAAAATTTAAATTAACACTGATTATAAAAATTTAATTTAATATTAATAATCATATTTATTAATTAATTCTAAAAAAAGAAAAATTGAAATTACAATAGTATGTATTTATTGAAATGTCATTTTATTATATTGGACAATAAAAATTTTATTTATTTAAAGATAATATACTTACATGTGTGAGGGTATATATATATAGATCTAGGTGTTACTATTTTAATTCTATATATTCTGCATGAATATTGTTAACATTGTTATAAAACATTTCGAGGATAAGAATAGTCTGTTGCGAGACAAATGGTACGTATAATTTACCTCAAACGGTAAGCGAATGTGTCGGTAGATTGAACTACTACAGAGACGCGTAGTATACATCCGCGAAAGCATAGTACACTAAGGAAAGATAGTGTCGCATCGTAGCTAACGCGTTAAAGAGCTTCGTAACGGTACACCAGGAACACTATCTTTACCGGTAGAAACAATACACATACTGAAACCAATAATAATTTAATTCTATGTTATTTCTACTCTTATTAAATTTTAAAAATAATAAAATGTCAAATCTATTAACTCCCAACTAGATTTAATGCACCCTACTTTTAAACTATTTGTATTAAATTATACTAAATTCATAAATACTATTTAGAATAAATTTTTATACAAATTTTAAATTTTTCGATTAAACTACATTTTTAAGTGTTTTATAAAAGAAATAATATATTTAAGACATTACTGTATATACTTAATTGATGGGTCAACTATTATATATATATCTATATATATATAGATCTAGGTGATACTATTTTAATTCTATATATTCTGCATGAATATTGTTAACATTGTTATAAAACATTTCGAGGATAAGAATAGTCTGTTGCGAGACAAACGGTACGTATAATTTACCTCAGACGGTAAGCGAATGTGTCGGTAGATTGAACTACTACAGAGACGCGTAGTATACATCCCCGAAAGCATAGTACACTAAGGAAAGATAGTGTCGCATCGTAGCTAACGCGTTAAAGAGCTTCGTAACGGTACACCAGGAACACTATCCTTACCGGTAAAAACGATATACATACTGAAACCAATAATAATTTAATTCTATGTTATTTCTACTCTTATTAAATTTTAAAAATAATAAAATGTCAAATCTATTAACTCCCAACTAGATTTAATGCACCCTACTTTTAAACTATTTGTATTAAATTATACTAAATTCATAAATGCTATTTAGAATAAATTTTTATACAAATTTTAAATTTTTCGATTAAACTACATTTTTAAGTGTTTTATAAAAGAAATAATATATTTAAGACATTACTGTATATACTTAATTGATGGGTCAACTATTAGATTGTATTGTAAAATATTTGCTATTATTATTTCTCAAATTAATTTAAAAAATTTAAATCTACACTGATTATAAAAATTTAATTTAATATTAATAAACATTTTTATTAATTAATTCTTAAAAAAGTAAAATTCAAATTACAATAGTATATATTTATTGAAATGTCATTTTATTATATTGGACAATCAAAATTTAATTTATTTAAATTTAATATACTTACGTGTGTGTGGGTATATATATATAGATCTAGGTGTTACTATTTTAATTCTATATATTCTGCTTGAAAATTGTTAACATTGTTATAAAACATTTCGAGGATAAGAATAATCTATTGCGAGACAAATGGTACGTATAATTTAACTTAAACGGTAAGCGAATGTGTCGGTAAAATGAACTACTACAGAGACGCGTAGTAGACATCCGTGAAAGCATAGTACACTAAAGAAAGATAGTGTCGCATGGTAGTTAACGCGTTAAAGAGCTTCGTAACGGTACACAAGGAATACTTTCATTATATTTAGAGATGATTATATAAAAAAAATTGTTTTATTTTGCTAATATGTGTTATACAAGATATATATATAACAATATAACAATTATAACATTATGACATTATAACAATTATAACAATTACAACAATTACACTTGTTTGGCTACTCTGTTAGTGCTGCTTCTCTCTCCTCTTCTTGCCAAATTGCATTCCATCTTCGTTTGTTGGCGGATCCTGTGATGCAAATAGTCGCAAACTAACACACACACAGCAATATGCGTGTCACTGTGCGCGGCCAAAACAGAGTTGTAACGCATAATATTACACACGCCTTTGGCATATGCACTGCTGAAAGACCCGGGTAAGGTGTGATTTGTTTCCCGTATATACATTCTACATTTGCGAACATTAGTGAGAAAACTAATCTCTTATAGGCCGCCCAGCGACGAGTCGATGTACTACAAACGCAAGAGGACTTGTTGTTTACTACATTAACCTCTTAGGTACGGTTGAATTTTGTGCGCGGCTGTTTGTCTGTACGGCAGAGTTTGACGCGAATTACGCGTAAAAGATACAACACTGCAATGTGTGATGGATGATACTGTTCTCCACTCAAGCACATTGGAACGAAGTTTTTGATAATTAAATTATTATTTTTCTTAAGGATATGATGCATATACTTTAACTTTAATAATTGAATTTAATAATGAATAATCCAATTGAGTGTGATATATTTTAAAGCAGAGTACGACACATAGACGACGCAAATTTCAAACTCATTGCGCGATAATGTTTTTCAAATTGCTCTTCGTTTTCTATTTCCGAACTACCTTTTGAGGTTAATGATTCTAAAGAAATTCAAGGGTACGGATCGACATGTTAAAAGAAGCATCTGATAATCTATTGTATATATATATTTCATCTGTTTTATATGTATATATATATAAATATATATGTAATATATATTATAGTCTAGTATAAAATCTTTCAAAAAGATTCTAACTATATTATTGTTCATTAATCTCTCAATCTGCAAAAATTCTAATTTCGGTTTACTCGTATAATGTACGTTTACACATACTGAAACCAGTAATAATTGAATTCTATACTGATTCCACTTTTAATAAATTTAAAAAGTAGCAAAATATCAAATCTATTAACCCCAAACTAGATTTAATGCTCCCTACTTTTAAAGAATTTAAATTAAATTATTCTAAAGTCATAAATACTATTTAGAATAAATTTTTATACAAATTTTAAACATCTCGATTGAATTAATTTTTTAAATTTTTTGTAAGAGAAATAATATATATACGACACTACTATAAATATTTAATTGATAGAGCAACTATTAAATTCTATTATAAAATATTTAATATTAGTATTTTGCAAATTAATTTTAAAAATTTAAATTAATATTAATTATTATTATCATTTGTATTAATTATTTCTCAAAAAAGTAAAAATGGAAATTACAATAGTATATATTTATTGAAATGTAATTTTATTAAATTGAAAAATAAAGATTTAATTTATTTAAATTTAACGCATGTACGTCAGTGTGTGTGTGTATATATATAGATCTAGGCATTACTATATTAATTCTATATATTCTGCATGAGTATTGTTAACATTGTTATAAAACATTTCGAGGATAAGAATAGTCTGTTGCGAGACAAATGGTACGTATAATTTACCTCAAAAGGTAAGCGAATGTGTCGGTAAAATGAACGACTACAGAGAGTAGTAATAGACATCCGCGAAAGCATAGTACACTAAAGAATGATAGTGTCGCATCGTAGCTAACGCGTTAAACAGCTTCGTAACGGTACACCAGGAACACTGTCCTTACCGGTAGAAACGATACACATACTGAAACCAATAATAATTTAATTCTATGCTGTTTCTACTCTTGATAAATTTTAAAAATAATAAAATATCAAATCTATTAACTCCCAACTAGATTTAATGCACCCTACTTTTAAACTATTTGAATTAAATTGAACTAAATTCATAAATACTATTTAGAATTAATTTTTATATAAATTTTAAATTTTTCGGGTAAACTACATTTTTAAATTTTTTATAAAGGAAATAATATATTTACGACATTACTGTATATACTTAATTGATGGGTCAACTATTAGATTGTATTGTAAAATATTTGCTATTATTATTTTTCAAATTAAATTTAAAAATTTAAATCAACACTGATTATTATAATTTAATTTAATATTAATAATCATTTTCATTAATTAATTCTTAAAAAAGAAAAATTGAAATTACAATAGTATATATTTATTGAAATGTCATTTTATTATATTGGACAATAAAAATTTAATTTATTTAAATTTAATATACTTACGTGTGTGTGGTTATATATATATAGATCTAGGTGTTACTATTTTAATTCTATATATTCTGCTTGAAAATTGTTAACATTGTTATAAAACATTTCGAGGATAAGAATAGTCTGTTGCGAGACAAATGGTACGTATAATTTAACTTAAACGGTAAGCGAATGTATCGGTAGATTGAACTACTACAGAGACGCGTAGTAGACATCCAAGAAAGCATAGTACACTAAGCAAAGATAGTGTCGCATCGTAGCTAATGCGTTAAACAGCTTCGTAACGGTACACCAAGAACACTATCCTTACCGGTAGAAACGATACACATACTGAAACCAATAATAATATAATTGTATGCTGTTTCTACTCTTAATAAATTTTAAAAATAATAAAATGTCAAATCTATTAACTCCCAATTAGATTTAATGCACCCTACTTTTAAACTATTTGAATTAAATTATACTAAATTCATAAATACTATTTAGAATAAATTTTTATACAAATTTTAAATTTTTCGATTAAACTACATTTTTAAATTTTTTATAAAAGAAATAATATATTTACGACATTACTGTATATACTTAATTGATGGGTCAACTATTAGATTGTATTGTAAAATATTTGCTATTATTATTTTTCAAATTAAATTAAAAAATATAAATCAACACTGATTATTATAATTTAATTTAATATTAATAATCATTTTCATTAATTAATTCTTAAAAAAGAAAAATTGAAATTACAATAGTATATAATTATTGAAATGTAATTTTATTAAATTGAACAATAAAAATTTTAATTATTGAAATTGAATATTTATACGTGTGTGTGTATATATATATATATAGATCTATGTGTTACTATTTTAATTGTATATATTCTGCATGAATAGTGTTAACATTGTTATAATACATTTCGAGGATAAGAATAGTCTGTTGCGAGACAAATGGTACGTATAATTTAACTTAAACGGTAAGCGAATGTGTCGGTAAAATGAACTACTACAGAGACGCGTAGTAGACATCCGTGAAAACATAGTACACTAAAGGAAGATAGTGTCGCATCGTAGCTAACGCGTTAAAGAGCTTCGTAACGGTACACCAGGAACACTATCCTTACCGGTAAAAACGATATACATACTGAAACCAATAATAATTTAATTCTATGTTATTTCTACACTTATTAAATTTTAAAAATAATAAAATGTCAAATCTATTAACTCCCAACTCGATTTAATGCACCCTACTTTTAAACAATTTGAATTAAATTATACTAAATTCATAAATACTATTTAGAATAAATTTTTATACAAATTTTAAATTTTTCGATTAAACTACATTTTTAAGTGTTTTATAAAAGAAATAATATATTTAAGACATTACTGTATATACTTAATTGATGGGTCAACTATTAGATTGTATTGTAAAATATTTGCTATTATTATTTTTCAAATTAATTTTAAAAATTTAAATTAACACTGATTATAAAAATTTAATTTAATATTAATAATCATATTTATTAATTAATTCCAAAAAAAGAAAAATTGAAATTACAATAGTATGTATTTATTGAAATGTCATTTTATTATATTAGACAATAAAAATTTTATTTATTTAAATTTAATATACTTACGTGTGTGTGGGTATATATATATAGATCTAGGTGTTACTATTTTAATTCTATATATTCTGCATGAATATTGTTAACATTGTTATGAAACATTTCGAGGATAAGAATAGTCTGTTGCGAGACAAATGATACGTATAATTTACCTCAAACGGTAAGCGAATGTGTCGGTAAAATGAACTACTACAGAGACGCGTAGTAGACATCCGTGAAAGCATAGTACACTAAAGAAAGATAGTGTCGCATGGTAGCTAACGCGTTAAAGAGCTTCGTAACGGTACACAAGGAATACTTTCATTATATTTAGAGATGATTATATAAAAAAAATTGTTTTATTTTGCTAATATGTGTTTTACAAGATATATATATAACAATATAACAATTATAACATTATGACATTATAACAATTATAACAATTACAACAATTACACTTGTTTGGCTACTCTGTTAGTGCTGCTTCTCTCTCCTCTTCTTACCAAATTGCATTCCATCTTCGTTTGTTGGCGGATCCTGTGATGCAAATAGTCGCAAACTAACACACACACAGCAATATGCGTGTCACTGTGCGCGGCCAAAACAGAGTTGTAACGCATAATATTACACACGCCTTTGGCATATGCACTGCTGAAAGACCCGGGTAAGGTGTGATTTGTTTCCCGTATATACATTCTACATTTGCGAACATTAGTGAGAAAACTAATCTCTTATAGGCCGCCCAGCGACGAGTCGATGTACTACAAACGCAAGAGGACTTGTTGTTTACTACATTAACCTCTTAGGTACGGTTGAATTTTGTGCGCGGCTGTTTGTCTGTACGGCAGAGTTTGACGCGAATTACGCGTAAAAGATACAACACTGCAATGTGTGATGGATGATACTGTTCTCCACTCAAGCACATTGGAACGAAGTTTTTGATAATTAAATTATTATTTTTCTTAAGGATATGATGCATATACTTTAACTTTAATAATTGAATTTAATAATGAATAATCCAATTGAGTGTGATATATTTTAAAGCAGAGTACGACACATAGACGACGCAAATTTCAAACTCATTGCGCGATAGTGTTTTTCAAATTGCTCTTCCTTTTTCTATTTCCGAACTACATTTTGAGGTTAAAGATTCTAAAGAAATTCAAGGGTACGGATCGACATGTTAAAAGGAGCATCTGATAATCTATTGTATATATATATTTCATCTGTTTTATATGTATACATATAGAAATATATATATAATATATATTATAGTCTAGTATAAAATCTTTCAAAAAGATTCTAACTATATTATTGTTCATTAATCTATCAATCTGTAAAAATTCTAATTTCGGTTTACTCGTATAATGTACGTTTACACATACTGAAACCAGGAATAACTGAATTCTATACTGATTCCACTTTTAATAAATTTAAAAAATAGCAGAAGATCAAATCTATTAACCCCAAACTAGATTTAATGCTCCCTACTTTTAAAGTATTTAAATTAAATTATTCTAAAGTCATAAATACTATTTAGAATAAATTTTTATACAAATTTTAAACTTCTCGAATGAATTAATTTTTTAAATTTTTTGTAAGAGAAATAATATATATAGGACATTAATATAAATATTTAATTGACAGAGCAACTATTAAATTCTATTATAAAATATTTAATATTAGCATTTTGCAAATTAATTTTAAAAATTTAAATTAATATTAATTATTATTATCATTTGTATTAATTATTTCTCAAAAAAGTAAAAATGGAAATTACAATAGTATATATTTATTGAAATGTAATTTTATTAAATTGAAAAATAAAGATTTAATTTATTTAAATTTAACGCATGTACGTGAGTGTGTGTGTGTATATATATAGATCTAGGCATTACTATATTAATTCTATATATTCTGCATGAACATTCTTAACATTGTTATAAAACATTTCGAGGATAAGAATAGTCTGTTGCGAGACAAATGGTACGTATAATGTAACGCAAACGGTAAGCGAATGTGTCGGTAGATTGAAGTACTACAGAGACGCGTAGTAGACATCCGCGAAAGCATAGTACACTAAGCAAAGATAGTGTCGCATCGTAGCAAATGCGTTAAACAGCTTCGTAACGGTACACCAGGAACACTATCTTTACCGGTAGAAACGATACACATAGTGAAACCAATAATAATTTAATTCTATGCTGTTTCTACTCTTAATAAATTCTAATCGTAATAAAATATCAAATCTATTAACTCCCAACTAGATTTAATGCACCCTACTTTTAAACTATTTAAATTAAATCATACTAAATTCATAAATACTATTTAGAATAAATTTTTATACAAATATTAAATTTTTCGATTAAACTACATTTTTAAATTTTTTATAAAAGAAATAATATATTTACGACATTACTGTATATACTTAATTGATAGGTCAACTATTAGATTGTATTGTAAAATATTTGCTATTATTACTTTTCAAATTAATTTTAAAAATTTAAATCTACACTGATTATAAAAATTTACTTTATTATTAATAATCATTTTCATTATTTAATTCTAAAAAAAGAAAAATTGAAATTACAATAGTATATATTTATTGAAATGTAATTTTATTAAATTGAACAATAAAAATTTTATTTATTTAAATTGAATATATATACGTGTGTGTGTATATATATATATATATATAGATCTAGGTGTTACTATTTTAATTCTATATATTCTGCATGAATATTGTTAACATTGTTATAAAACATTTCGAGGATAAGAATAGTCTGTTGCGAGACAAATGGTACGTATAATTTAACTTAAACGGTAAGCGAATGTGTCGGTAAAATGAACTACTACAGTGACGCGTAGTAGACATCCGTGAAAGCATAGTACACTAAAGAAAGATAGTGTCGCATCGTAGCTATCGTGTTAAAGAGCTTCGTAACGACACACCAGGAACACTGTCCTTACCGGTAAAAACGATACACATACTGAAACCAATAATAATTTAATTCTATGCTGTTTCTACTCTTATTAAATTTTAAAAATAATAAAATGTCATATCTATTAACACCCAACTAGATTTAATGCACCCTACTTTTAAACTATTTGAATTAAATAATACTAAATTCATAAATACTAATTAGAATAAATTTTTATACAAATTTTAAATTTTTCGATTAAACTACATTTTTAAATTTTTTATAAAAGAAATAATATATTTACGACACTACGGTACATACTTAATTGATAGGTCAATTATTAGATTGTAGTGTAACATATATGCTATTACTATTTTTCAAATTAATTTTGGAAATTTAAATCTACACTGATTATAAAAATTTAATTTAATATTAATAATCATTTTTAATAATTAATTCTTAAAAAAGTAAAATTCAAATTACAATAGTATATATTTATTGAAATGTCATTTTATTATATTGGACAATAAAAATTTAATTTATTTAAATTTAATATACTTACGTGTGTGTGGGTATATATATATAGATCTAGGTGTTACTATTTTAATTCTATATATTCCGCTTGAAAATTGTTAACATTGTTACAAAACATTTCGAGGATAAGAATAGTCTGTTGCGAGACAAATGGTACGTATAATTTACCTCAAACGGTAAGCGAATGTGTCGGTAGGTTGAACTACTACAGAGACGCGTAGTATACATCCGCGAAAGCATAGTACACTAAGGAAAGATAGTGTCGCATCGTAGCTAACGCGTTAAAGATCTTCATGATGGTACACCAGGAACACTATCCTTACCGGAAGAAGCGATACACATACTGAAACCAATAATAATTTAATTCTATGCTGTTTCTACTCTTATTAAATTTTAAAAATAATAAAATGTTAAATCTATTAACTCCCAACTAGATTTAATGCACCCTACTTTTAAACTATTTGAATTAAATTATACTAAATTCATAAATACTATTTAGAATAAATTTTTATACAAATATTAAATTTTTCGATTAAACTACACTTTTAAGTGTTTTATAAAAGAAATAATATTTTTAAGACATGACTGTATATACTTAATTGATGGGTCAACTATTATATATATATCTATATATATATAGATCTAGGTGTTACTATTTTAATTCTATATATTCTGCATGAATATTGTTAACATTGTTATAAAACATTTCGAGGATAAGAATAGTCTGTTGCGAGACAAACGGTACGTATAATTTACCTCAAACGGTAAGCGAATGTGTCGGTAGATTGAACTACTACAGAGACGCGTAGTATACATCCCCGAAAGCATAGTACACTAAGGAAAGATAGTGTCGCATCGTAGCTAACGCGTTAAAGAGCTTCGTAACGGTACACCAGGAACACTATCCTTACCGGTAAAACGATATACATACTGAATCCAATAATAATTTAATTCTATGTTATTTCTACTCTTATTAAATTTTAAAAATAATAAAATGTCAAATCTATTAACTCCCAACTCGATTTAATGCACCCTACTTTTAAACAATTTGAATTAAATTATACTAAATTCATAAATACTATTTAGAATAAATTTTTATACAAATTTTAAATTTTTCGATTAAACTACATTTTTAAGTGTTTTATAAAAGAAATAATATATTTAAGACATTACTGTATATACTTAATTGATGGGTCAACTATTAGATTGTATTGTAAAATATTTGCTATTATTATTTTTCAAATTAATTTTAAAAATATAAATTAACACTGATTATAAAAATTTAATTTAATATTAATAATCATATTTATTAATTAATTCTAAAAAAAGAAAAATTGAAATTACAATAGTATGTATTTATTGAAATGTCATTTTATTATATTAGACAATAAAAATTTTATTTATTTAAATTTAATATACTTACGTGTGTGTGGGTATATATATATAGATCTAGGTGTTACTATTTTAATTCTATATATTCTGCATGAATATTGTTAACATTGTTATGAAACATTTCGAGGATAAGAATAGTCTGTTGCGAGACAAATGATACGTATAATTTACCTCAAACGGTAAGCGAATGTGTCGGTAAAATGAACTACTACAGAGACGCGTAGTAGACATCCGTGAAAGCATAGTACACTAAAGAAAGATAGTGTCGCATGGTAGCTAACGCGTTAAAGAGCTTCGTAACGGTACACAAGGAATACTTTCATTATATTTAGAGATGATTATATAAAAAAAATTGTTTTATTTTGCTAATATGTGTTTTACAAGATATATATATAACAATATAACAATTATAACATTATGACATTATAACAATTATAACAATTACAACAATTACACTTGTTTGGCTACTCTGTTAGTGCTGCTTCTCTCTCCTCTTCTTGCCAAATTGCATTCCATCTTCGTTTGTTGGCGGATCCTGTGATGCAAATAGTCGCAAACTAACACACACACAGCAATATGCGTGTCACTGTGCGCGGCCAAAACAGAGTTGTAACGCATAATATTACACACGCCTTTGGCATATGCACTGCTGAAAGACCCGGGTAAGGTGTGATTTGTTTCCCGTATATACATTCTACATTTGCGAACATTAGTGAGAAAACTAATCTCTTATAGGCCGCCCAGCGACGAGTCGATGTACTACAAACGCAAGAGGACTTGTTGTTTACTACATTAACCTCTTAGGTACGGTTGAATTTTGTGCGCGGCTGTTTGTCTGTACGGCAGAGTTTGACGCGAATTACACGTAAAAGATACAACACTGCAATGTGTGATGGATGATACTGTTCTCCACTCAAGCACATTGGAACGAAGTTTTTGATAATTAAATTATTATTTTTCTTAAGGATATGATGCATATACTTTAACTTTAATAATTGAATTTAATAATGAATAATCCAATTGAGTGTGATATATTTTAAAGCAGAGTACGACACATAGACGACGCAAATTTCAAACTCATTGCGCGATAGTGTTTTTCAAATTGCTCTTCCTTTTTCTATTTCCGAACTACATTTTGAGGTTAAAGATTCTAAAGAAATTCAAGGGTACGGATCGACATGTTAAAAGGAGCATCTGATAATCTATTGTATATATATATTTCATCTGTTTTATATGTATACATATAGAAATATATATATAATATATATTATAGTCTAGTATAAAATCTTTCAAAAAGATTCTAACTATATTATTGTTCATTAATCTATCAATCTGTAAAAATTCTAATTTCGGTTTACTCGTATAATGTACGTTTACACATACTGAAACCAGGAATAACTGAATTCTATACTGATTCCACTTTTAATAAATTTAAAAAATAGCAGAAGATCAAATCTATTAACCCCAAACTAGATTTAATGCTCCCTACTTTTAAAGTATTTAAATTAAATTATTCTAAAGTCATAAATACTATTTAGAATAAATTTTTATACAAATTTTAAACTTCTCGAATGAATTAATTTTTTAAATTTTTTGTAAGAGAAATAATATATATAGGACATTAATATAAATATTTAATTGACAGAGCAACTATTAAATTCTATTATAAAATATTTAATATTAGCATTTTGCAAATTAATTTTAAAAATTTAAATTAATATTAATTATTATTATCATTTGTATTAATTATTTCTCAAAAAAGTAAAAATGGAAATTACAATAGTATATATTTATTGAAATGTAATTTTATTAAATTGAAAAATAAAGATTTAATTTATTTAAATTTAACGCATGTACGTGAGTGTGTGTGTGTATATATATAGATCTAGGCATTACTATATTAATTCTATATATTCTGCATGAACATTCTTAACATTGTTATAAAACATTTCGAGGATAAGAATAGTCTGTTGCGAGACAAATGGTACGTATAATGTAACGCAAACGGTAAGCGAATGTGTCGGTAGATTGAAGTACTACAGAGACGCGTAGTAGACATCCGCGAAAGCATAGTACACTAAGCAAAGATAGTGTCGCATCGTAGCAAATGCGTTAAACAGCTTCGTAACGGTACACCAGGAACACTATCTTTACCGGTAGAAACGATACACATAGTGAAACCAATAATAATTTAATTCTATGCTGTTTCTACTCTTAATAAATTCTAATCGTAATAAAATATCAAATCTATTAACTCCCAACTAGATTTAATGCACCCTACTTTTAAACTATTTAAATTAAATCATACTAAATTCATAAATACTATTTAGAATAAATTTTTTTATAAGTTTTAAATTTTTCGATTAAACTACATTTTTAAATTTTTTATAAAAGAAATAATATATTTACGACATTACTGTATATACTTAATTGATAGGTCAACTATTAGATTGTATTGTAAAATATTTGCTATTATTACTTTTCAAATTAATTTTAAAAATTTAAATCTACACTGATTATAAAAATTTACTTTATTATTAATAATCATTTTCATTATTTAATTCTAAAAAAAGAAAAATTGAAATTACAATAGTATATATTTATTGAAATGTAATTTTATTAAATTGAACAATAAAAATTTTATTTATTTAAATTGAATATATATACGTGTGTGTGTATATATATATATATATAGATCTAGGTGTTACTATTTTAATTCTATATATTCTGCATGAATATTGTTAACATTGTTATAAAACATTTCGAGGATAAGAATAGTCTGTTGCGAGACAAATGGTACGCATAATTTACCTCAAACGGTAAGCGAATGTGTCGGTAAAATGAACTACCACAGAGATGCGTAGTAGACATCCGGTACACCAGGAACACTATCCTTACCGGTAAAAACGATATACATACTGAAACCAATAATAATTTAATTCTATGTTATTTCTACTCTTATTAAATTTTAAAAATAATAAAATGTCAAATCTATTAACTCCCAACTAGATTTAATGCACCCTACTTTTATACAATTTGAATTAAATTATACTAAATTCATAAATACTATTTAGAATAAATTTTTATACAAATTTTAAATTTTTCGATTAAACTACATTTTTAAGTGTTTTATAAAAGAAATAATATATTTAAGACATTACTGTATATACTTAATTGAGGGGTCAACTATTATATATATATCTATATATATATAGATCTAGGTGTTACTATTTTAATTCTATATATTCTGCATGAATATTGTTAACATTGTTATAAAACATTTCGAGGATAAGAATAGTCTGTTGCGAGACAAATGGTACGTATAATTTACCTCAAACGGTAAGCGAATGTGTCGGTAGATTGAACTACTACAGAGACGCGTAGTATACATCCGCGAAAGCATAGTACACTAAGGAAAGATAGTGTCGCATCGTAGCTAACGCGTTAAAGAGCTTCGTAACGGTACACCAGGAACACTATCCTTACCGGTAAAACGATATACATACTGAAACCAATAATAATTTAATTCTATGTTATTTCTACTCTTATTAAATTTTAAAAATAATAAAATGTCAAATCTATTAACTCCCAACTAGATTTAATGCACCCTACTTTTAAACAATTTGAATTAAATTATACTAAATTCATAAATACTAATTAGAATAAATTTTTATACAAATTTTAAATTTTTCGATTAAACTACATTTTTAAATTTTTTATAAAAGAAATAATATATTTACAACATTACGGTACATACTTAATTGATAGGTCAATTATTAGATTGTAGTGTAACATATATGCTATTACTATTTTTCAAATTAATTTTGAAAATTTAAATCTACACTGATTATAAAAATTTAATTTAATATTAATAATCATTTTTAATAATTAATTCTTAAAAAAGTAAAATTCAAATTACAATAGTATATATTTATTGAAATGTCATTTTATTATATTGGACAATAAAAATTTAATTTATTTAAATTTAATATACTTACGTGTGTGTGGGTATATATATATAGATCTAGGTGTTACTATTTTAATTCTATATATTCCGCTTGAAAATTGTTAACATTGTTACAAAACATTTCGAGGATAAGAATAGTCTGTTGCGAGACAAATGGTACGTATAATTTACCTCAAACGGTAAGCGAATGTGTCGGTAGATTGAACTACTACAGAGACGCGTAGTATACATCCGCGAAAGCATAGTACACTAAGGAAAGATAGTGTCGCATCGTAGCTAACGCGTTAAAGAGCTTCGTAACGGTACACCAGGAACACTATCCTTACCGGTAAAAACGATATACATACTGAAACCAATAATAATTTAATTCTATGTTATTTCTACTCTTATTAAATTTTAAAAATAATAAAATGTCAAATCTATTAACTCCCAACTAGATTTAATGCACCCTACATTTAAACTATTTGAATTAAATTATACTAAATTCATAAATACTATTTAGAATAAATTTTTATACAAATTTTAAATTTTTCGATTAAACTACATTTTTAAGTGTTTTATAAAAGAAATAATATATTTAAGACATTACTGTATATACTTAATTGATGGGTCAACTATTAGATTGTATTGTAAAATATTTGCTATTATTATTTTTCAAATTAATTTAAAAAATTTAAATCTACACTGATTATAAAAATTTAATTTAATATTAATAAACATTTTTATTAATTAATTCTTAAAAAAGTAAAATTCAAATTACAATAGTATATATTTATTGAAATGTCATTTTATTATATTGGACAATCAAAATTTAATTTATTTAAATTTAATATACTTACGTGTGTGTGGGTATATATAAATAGATCTAGGTGTTACTATTTTAATTCTATATATTCTGCTTGAAAATTGTTAACATTGTTATAAAACATTTCGAGGATAAGAATAATCTGTTGCGAGACAAATGGTACGTATAATTTAACTTAAACGGTAAGCGAATGTGTCGGTAAAATGAACTACTACAGTGACGCGTAGTAGACATCCGTGAAAGCATAGTACACTAAAGAAAGATAGTGTCGCATCGTAGCTATCGTGTTAAAGAGCTTCGTAACGACACACCAGGAACACTGTCCTTACCAGTAAAAACGATACACATACTGAAACCAATAATAATTTAATTCTATGCTGTTTCTACTCTTATTAAATTTTAAAAATAATAAAATGTCAAATCTATTAACTCCCAACTAGATTTAATGCACCCTACTTTTAAACTATTTGAATTAAATAATACTAAATTCATAAAAACTAATTAGAATAAATTTTTATACAAATTTTAAATTTTTCGATTAAACTACATTTTTAAATTTTTTATAAAAGAAATAATATATTTACGACATTACGGTACATACTTAATTGATAGGTCAATTATTAGATTGTAGTGTAACATATATGCTATTACTATTTTTCAAATTAATTTTGAAAATTTAAATCTACACTGATTATAAAAATTTAATTTAATATTAATAATCATTTTTAATAATTAATTCTTAAAAAAGTAAAATTCAAATTACAATAGTATATATTTATTGAAATGTCATTTTATTATATTGGACAATAAAAATTTAATTTATTTAAATTTAATATACTTACGTGTGTGTGGGTATATATATATAGATCTAGGTGTTACTATTTTAATTCTATATATTCCGCTTGAAAATTGTTAACATTGTTACAAAACATTTCGAGGATAAGAATAGTCTGTTGCGAGACAAATGGTACGTATAATTTACCTCAAACGGTAAGCGTATGTGTCGGTAAAATGAACTACTACAGAGACGCGTAGTAGACATCCGTGAAAGCATAGTACACTAAAGAAAGGTAGTGTCGCATCGTAGCTAACGCATTAAAGATCTTCATGATGGTACACCAGGAACACTATCCTTACCGGAAGAAACGATACACATACTGAAACCAATAATAATTTAATTCTATGCTGTTTCTACTCTTATTAAATTTTAAAAATAATAAAATGTTAAATCTATTAACTCCCAACTAGATTTAATGCACCCTACTTTTAAACTATTTGAATTAAATTATACTAAATTCATAAATACTATTTAGAATAAATTTTTATACAAATTTTAAATTTTTCGATTAAACTACATTTTTAAGTGTTTTATAAAAAAAATAATATTTTTAAGACATTACTGTATATACTTAATTGATGGGTCAACTATTATATATATATATATATATATATATAGATCTAGGTGTTACTATTTTAATTCTATATATTCTGCATGAATATTGTTAACATTGTTATAAAACATTTCGAGGATAAGAATAGTCTGTTGCGAGACAAACGGTACGTATAATTTACCTCAGACGGTAAGCGAATGTGTCGGTAGATTGAACTACTACAGAGACGCGTAGTATACATCCCCGAAAGCATAGTACACTAAGGAAAGATAGTGTCGCATCGTAGCTAAGGCGTTAAAGAGCTTCGTAACGGTACACCAGGAACACTATCCTTACCGGTAAAACGATATACATACTGAAACCAATAATAATTTAATTCTATGTTATTTCTACTCTTATTAAATTTTAAAAATAATAAAATGTCAAATCTATTAACCCCCAACTCGATTTAATGCACCCTACTTTTAAACAATTTGAATTAAATTATACTAAATTCATAAATACTATTTAGAATAAATTTTTATACAAATTTTAAATTTTTCGATTAAACTACATTTTTAAATTTTTTATAAAAGAAATAATATATTTAAGACATTACTGTATATACTTAATTGATGGGTCAACTATTAGATTGTATTGTAAAATATTTGCTATTATTATTTTTCAAATTAATTTTAAAAATTTAAATTAACACTGATTATAAAAACTTAATTTAATATTAATAATCAAACTTATTAATTAATTCTAAAAAAAGAAAAATTGAAATTACAATAGTATGTATTTATTGAAATGTCATTTTATTATATTAGACAATCAAAATTTAATTTATTTAAATTTAATATACTTACGTGTGTGTGGGTATATATATATAGATCTAGGTGTTACTATTTTAATTCTATATATTCTGCATGAATATTGTTAACATTGTTATAAAACATTTCGAGGATAAGAATAGTCTGTTGCGAGACAAACGGTACGTATAATTTACCTCAAACGGTAAGCGAATGTGTCGGTAGATTGGACTACTACAGAGACGCGTAGTATACATCCCCGAAAGCATAGTACACTAAGGAAAGATAGTGTCGCATCGTAGCTAACGCGTTAAAGAGCTTCGTAACGGTACACCAGGAACACTATCCTTACCGGTAAAACGATATACATACTGAATCCAATAATAATTTAATTCTATGTTATTTCTACTCTTATTAAATTTTAAAAATAATAAAATGTCAAATCTATTAACTCCCAACTCGATTTAATGCACCCTACTTTTAAACAATTTGAATTAAATTATACTAAATTCATAAATACTATTTAGAATAAATTTTTATACAAATTTTAAATTTTTCGATTAAACTACATTTTTAAGTGTTTTATAAAAGAAATAATATATTTAAGACATTACTGTATATACTTAATTGATGGGTCAACTATTAGATTGTATTGTAAAATATTTGCTATTATTATTTTTCAAATTAATTTTAAAAATATAAATTAACACTGATTATAAAAATTTAATTTAATATTAATAATCATATTTATTAATTAATTCTAAAAAAAGAAAAATTGAAATTACAATAGTATGTATTTATTGAAATGTCATTTTATTATATTAGACAATAAAAATTTTATTTATTTAAATTTAATATACTTACGTGTGTGTGGGTATATATATATAGATCTAGGTGTTACTATTTTAATTCTATATATTCTGCATGAATATTGTTAACATTGTTATGAAACATTTCGAGGATAAGAATAGTCTGTTGCGAGACAAATGATACGTATAATTTACCTCAAACGGTAAGCGAATGTGTCGGTAAAATGAACTACTACAGAGACGCGTAGTAGACATCCGTGAAAGCATAGTACACTAAAGAAAGATAGTGTCGCATGGTAGCTAACGCGTTAAAGAGCTTCGTAACGGTACACAAGGAATACTTTCATTATATTTAGAGATGATTATATAAAAAAAATTGTTTTATTTTGCTAATATGTGTTTTACAAGATATATATATAACAATATAACAATTATAACATTATGACATTATAACAATTATAACAATTACAACAATTACACTTGTTTGGCTACTCTGTTAGTGCTGCTTCTCTCTCCTCTTCTTACCAAATTGCATTCCATCTTCGTTTGTTGGCGGATCCTGTGATGCAAATAGTCGCAAACTAACACACACACAGCAATATGCGTGTCACTGTGCGCGGCCAAAACAGAGTTGTAACGCATAATATTACACACGCCTTTGGCATATGCACTGCTGAAAGACCCGGGTAAGGTGTGATTTGTTTCCCGTATATACATTCTACATTTGCGAACATTAGTGAGAAAACTAATCTCTTATAGGCCGCCCAGCGACGAGTCGATGTACTACAAACGCAAGAGGACTTGTTGTTTACTACATTAACCTCTTAGGTACGGTTGAATTTTGTGCGCGGCTGTTTGTCTGTACGGCAGAGTTTGACGCGAATTACGCGTAAAAGATACAACACTGCAATGTGTGATGGATGATACTGTTCTCCACTCAAGCACATTGGAACGAAGTTTTTGATAATTAAATTATTATTTTTCTTAAGGATATGATGCATATACTTTAACTTTAATAATTGAATTTAATAATGAATAATCCAATTGAGTGTGATATATTTTAAAGCAGAGTACGACACATAGACGACGCAAATTTCAAACTCATTGCGCGATAGTGTTTTTCAAATTGCTCTTCCTTTTTCTATTTCCGAACTACATTTTGAGGTTAAAGATTCTAAAGAAATTCAAGGGTACGGATCGACATGTTAAAAGGAGCATCTGATAATCTATTGTATATATATATTTCATCTGTTTTATATGTATACATATAGAAATATATATATAATATATATTATAGTCTAGTATAAAATCTTTCAAAAAGATTCTAACTATATTATTGTTCATTAATCTATCAATCTGTAAAAATTCTAATTTCGGTTTACTCGTATAATGTACGTTTACACATACTGAAACCAGGAATAACTGAATTCTATACTGATTCCACTTTTAATAAATTTAAAAAATAGCAGAAGATCAAATCTATTAACCCCAAACTAGATTTAATGCTCCCTACTTTTAAAGTATTTAAATTAAATTATTCTAAAGTCATAAATACTATTTAGAATAAATTTTTATACAAATTTTAAACTTCTCGAATGAATTAATTTTTTAAATTTTTTGTAAGAGAAATAATATATATAGGACATTAATATAAATATTTAATTGACAGAGCAACTATTAAATTCTATTATAAAATATTTAATATTAGCATTTTGCAAATTAATTTTAAAAATTTAAATTAATATTAATTATTATTATCATTTGTATTAATTATTTCTCAAAAAAGTAAAAATGGAAATTACAATAGTATATATTTATTGAAATGTAATTTTATTAAATTGAAAAATAAAGATTTAATTTATTTAAATTTAACGCATGTACGTGAGTGTGTGTGTGTATATATATAGATCTAGGCATTACTATATTAATTCTATATATTCTGCATGAACATTGTTAACATTGTTATAAAACATTTCGAGGATAAGAATAGTCTGTTGCGAGACAAATGGTACGTATAATGTAACGCAAACGGTAAGCGAATGTGTCGGTAGATTGAAGTACTACAGAGACGCGTAGTAGACATCCGCGAAAGCATAGTACACTAAGCAAAGATAGTGTCGCATCGTAGCAAATGCGTTAAACAGCTTCGTAACGGTACACCAGGAACACTATCTTTACCGGTAGAAACGATACACATAGTGAAACCAATAATAATTTAATTCTATGCTGTTTCTACTCTTAATAAATTCTAATCGTAATAAAATATCAAATCTATTAACTCCCAACTAGATTTAATGCACCCTACTTTTAAACTATTTAAATTAAATCATACTAAATTCATAAATACTATTTAGAATAAATTTTTATACAAATATTAAATTTTTCGATTAAACTACATTTTTAAATTTTTTATAAAAGAAATAATATATTTACGACATTACTGTATATACTTAATTGATAGGTCAACTATTAGATTGTATTGTAAAATATTTGCTATTATTACTTTTCAAATTAATTTTAAAAATTTAAATCTACACTGATTATAAAAATTTACTTTATTATTAATAATCATTTTCATTATTTAATTCTAAAAAAAGAAAAATTGAAATTACAATAGTATATATTTATTGAAATGTAATTTTATTAAATTGAACAATAAAAATTTTATTTATTTAAATTGAATATATATACGTGTGTGTGTATATATATATATATATAGATCTAGGTGTTACTATTTTAATTCTATATATTCTGCATGAATATTGTTAACATTGTTATAAAACATTTCGAGGATAAGAATAGTCTGTTGCGAGACAAATGGTACGCATAATTTACCTCAAACGGTAAGCGAATGTGTCGGTAAAATGAACTACCACAGAGATGCGTAGTAGACATCCGGTACACCAGGAACACTATCCTTACCGGTAAAAACGATATACATACTGAAACCAATAATAATTTAATTCTATGTTATTTCTACTCTTATTAAATTTTAAAAATAATAAAATGTCAAATCTATTAACTCCCAACTAGATTTAATGCACCCTACTTTTAAACAATTTGAATTAAATTATACTAAATTCATAAATACTATTTAGAATAAATTTTTATACAAATTTTAAATTTTTCGATTAAACTACATTTTTAAGTGTTTTATAAAAGAAATAATATATTTAAGACATTACTGTATATACTTAATTGATGGGTCAACTATTAGATTGTATTGTAAAATATTTGCTATTATTATTTTTCAAATTAATTTTAAAAATTTAAATTAACACTGATTATAAAAATTTAATTTAATATTAATAATCATATTTATTAATTAATTCTAAAAAAAGAAAAATTGAAATTACAATAGTATGTATTTATTGAAATGTCATTTTATTATATTGGACAATAAAAATTTTATTTATTTAAAGATAATATACTTACATGTGTGAGGGTATATATATATAGATCTAGGTGTTACTATTTTAATTCTATATATTCTGCATGAATATTGTTAACATTGTTATAAAACATTTCGAGGATAAGAATAGTCTGTTGCGAGACAAATGGTACGTATAATTTACCTCAAACGGTAAGCGAATGTGTCGGTAGATTGAACTACTACAGAGACGCGTAGTATACATCCGCGAAAGCATAGTACACTAAGGAAAGATAGTGTCGCATCGTAGCTAACGCGTTAAAGAGCTTCGTAACGGTACACCAGGAACACTATCTTTACCGGTAGAAACAATACACATACTGAAACCAATAATAATTTAATTCTATGTTATTTCTACTCTTATTAAATTTTAAAAATAATAAAATGTCAAATCTATTAACTCCCAACTAGATTTAATGCACCCTACTTTTAAACTATTTGTATTAAATTATACTAAATTCATAAATACTATTTAGAATAAATTTTTATACAAATTTTAAATTTTTCGATTAAACTACATTTTTAAGTGTTTTATAAAAGAAATAATATATTTAAGACATTACTGTATATACTTAATTGATGGGTCAACTATTATATATATATCTATATATATATAGATCTAGGTGATACTATTTTAATTCTATATATTCTGCATGAATATTGTTAACATTGTTATAAAACATTTCGAGGATAAGAATAGTCTGTTGCGAGACAAACGGTACGTATAATTTACCTCAGACGGTAAGCGAATGTGTCGGTAGATTGAACTACTACAGAGACGCGTAGTATACATCCCCGAAAGCATAGTACACTAAGGAAAGATAGTGTCGCATCGTAGCTAACGCGTTAAAGAGCTTCGTAACGGTACACCAGGAACACTATCCTTACCGGTAAAAACGATATACATACTGAAACAAATAATAATTTAATTCTATGTTATTTCTACTCTTATTAAATTTTAAAAATAATAAAATGTCAAATCTATTAACTCCCAACTCGATTTAATGCACCCTACTTTTAAACAATTTGAATTAAATTATACTAAATTCATAAATACTATTTAGAATAAATTTTTATACAAATTTTAAATTTTTCGATTAAACTACATTTTTAAATTTTTTATAAAAGAAATAATATATTTAAGACATTACTGTATATACTTAATTGATGGGTCAACTATTAGATTGTATTGTAAAATATTTGCTATTATTATTTTTCAAATTAATTTTAAAAATTTAAATTAACACTGATTATAAAAACTTAATTTAATATTAATAACCAAACTTATTAATTAATTCTAAAAAAAGAAAAATTGAAATTACAATAGTATGTATTTATTGAAATGTCATTTTATTATATTAGACAATCAAAATTTAATTTATTTAAATTTAATATACTTACGTGTGTGTGGGTATATATATATAGATCTAGGTGTTACTATTTTAATTCTATATATTCTGCATGAATATTGTTAACATTGTTATAAAACATTTCGAGGATAAGAATAGTCTGTTGCGAGACAAACGGTACGTATAATTTACCTCAAACGGTAAGCGAATGTGTCGGTAGATTGAACTACTACAGAGACGCGTAGTATACATCCCCGAAAGCATAGTACACTAAGGAAAGATAGTGTCGCATCGTAGCTAACGCGTTAAAGAGCTTCGTAACGGTACACCAGGAACACTATCCTTACCGGTAAAACGATATACATACTGAATCCAATAATAATTTAATTCTATGTTATTTCTACTCTTATTAAATTTTAAAAATAATAAAATGTCAAATCTATTAACTCCCAACTCGATTTAATGCACCCTACTTTTAAACAATTTGAATTAAATTATACTAAATTCATAAATACTATTTAGAATAAATTTTTATACAAATTTTAAATTTTTCGATTAAACTACATTTTTAAGTGTTTTATAAAAGAAATAATATATTTAAGACATTACTGTATATACTTAATTGATGGGTCAACTATTAGATTGTATTGTAAAATATTTGCTATTATTATTTTTCAAATTAATTTTAAAAATATAAATTAACACTGATTATAAAAATTTAATTTAATATTAATAATCATATTTATTAATTAATTCTAAAAAAAGAAAAATTGAAATTACAATAGTATGTATTTATTGAAATGTCATTTTATTATATTAGACAATAAAAATTTTATTTATTTAAATTTAATATACTTACGTGTGTGTGGGTATATATATATAGATCTAGGTGTTACTATTTTAATTCTATATATTCTGCATGAATATTGTTAACATTGTTATGAAACATTTCGAGGATAAGAATAGTCTGTTGCGAGACAAATGATACGTATAATTTACCTCAAACGGTAAGCGAATGTGTCGGTAAAATGAACTACTACAGAGACGCGTAGTAGACATCCGTGAAAGCATAGTACACTAAAGAAAGATAGTGTCGCATGGTAGCTAACGCGTTAAAGAGCTTCGTAACGGTACACAAGGAATACTTTCATTATATTTAGAGATGATTATATAAAAAAAATTGTTTTATTTTGCTAATATGTGTTTTACAAGATATATATATATATATATATCAATTATAACATTATGACATTATAACAATTATAACAATTACAACAATTACACTTGTTTGGCTACTCTGTTAGTGCTGCTTCTCTCTCCTCTTCTTGCCAAATTGCATTCCATCTTCGTTTGTTGGCGGATCCTGTGATGCAAATAGTCGCAAACTAACACACACACAGCAATATGCGTGTCACTGTGCGCGGCCAAAACAGAGTTGTAACGCATAATATTACACACGCCTTTGGCATATGCACTGCTGAAAGACCCGGGTAAGGTGTGATTTGTTTCCCGTATATACATTCTACATTTGCGAACATTAGTGAGAAAACTAATCTCTTATAGGCCGCCCAGCGACGAGTCGATGTACTACAAACGCAAGAGGACTTGTTGTTTACTACATTAACCTCTTAGGTACGGTTGAATTTTGTGCGCGGCTGTTTGTCTGTACGGCAGAGTTTGACGCGAATTACGCGTAAAAGATACAACACTGCAATGTGTGATGGATGATACTGTTCTCCACTCAAGCACATTGGAACGAAGTTTTTGATAATTAAATTATTATTTTTCTTAAGGATATGATGCATATACTTTAACTTTAATAATTGAATTTAATAATGAATAATCCAATTGAGTGTGATATATTTTAAAGCAGAGTACGACACATAGACGACGCAAATTTCAAACTCATTGCGCGATAGTGTTTTTCAAATTGCTCTTCCTTTTTCTATTTCCGAACTACATTTTGAGGTTAAAGATTCTAAAGAAATTCAAGGGTACGGATCGACATGTTAAAAGGAGCATCTGATAATCTATTGTATATATATATTTCATCTGTTTTATATGTATACATATAGAAATATATATATAATATATATTATAGTCTAGTATAAAATCTTTCAAAAAGATTCTAACTATATTATTGTTCATTAATCTATCAATCTGTAAAAATTCTAATTTCGGTTTACTCGTATAATGTACGTTTACACATACTGAAACCAGGAATAACTGAATTCTATACTGATTCCACTTTTAATAAATTTAAAAAATAGCAGAAGATCAAATCTATTAACCCCAAACTAGATTTAATGCTCCCTACTTTTAAAGTATTTAAATTAAATTATTCTAAAGTCATAAATACTATTTAGAATAAATTTTTATACAAATTTTAAACTTCTCGAATGAATTAATTTTTTAAATTTTTTGTAAGAGAAATAATATATATAGGACATTAATATAAATATTTAATTGACAGAGCAACTATTAAATTCTATTATAAAATATTTAATATTAGCATTTTGCAAATTAATTTTAAAAATTTAAATTAATATTAATTATTATTATCATTTGTATTAATTATTTCTCAAAAAAGTAAAAATGGAAATTACAATAGTATATATTTATTGAAATGTAATTTTATTAAATTGAAAAATAAAGATTTAATTTATTTAAATTTAACGCATGTACGTGAGTGTGTGTGTGTATATATATAGATCTAGGCATTACTATATTAATTCTATATATTCTGCATGAACATTCTTAACATTGTTATAAAACATTTCGAGGATAAGAATAGTCTGTTGCGAGACAAATGGTACGTATAATGTAACGCAAACGGTAAGCGAATGTGTCGGTAGATTGAAGTACTACAGAGACGCGTAGTAGACATCCGCGAAAGCATAGTACACTAAGCAAAGATAGTGTCATCGTAGCAAATGCGTTAAACAGCTTCGTAACGGTACACCAGGAACACTATCTTTACCGGTAGAAACGATACACATAGTGAAACCAATAATAATTTAATTCTATGCTGTTTCTACTCTTAATAAATTCTAATCGTAATAAAATATCAAATCTATTAACTCCCAACTAGATTTAATGCACCCTACTTTTAAACTATTTAAATTAAATCATACTAAATTCATAAATACTATTTAGAATAAATTTTTTTATAAGTTTTAAATTTTTCGATTAAACTACATTTTTAAATTTTTTATAAAAGAAATAATATATTTACGACATTACTGTATATACTTAATTGATAGGTCAACTATTAGATTGTATTGTAAAATATTTGCTATTATTACTTTTCAAATTAATTTTAAAAATTTAAATCTACACTGATTATAAAAATTTACTTTATTATTAATAATCATTTTCATTATTTAATTCTAAAAAAAGAAAAATTGAAATTACAATAGTATATATTTATTGAAATGTAATTTTATTAAATTGAACAATAAAAATTTTATTTATTTAAATTGAATATATATACGTGTGTGTGTATATATATATATATATAGATCTAGGTGTTACTATTTTAATTCTATATATTCTGCATGAATATTGTTAACATTGTTATAAAACATTTCGAGGATAAGAATAGTCTGTTGCGAGACAAATGGTACGCATAATTTACCTCAAACGGTAAGCGAATGTGTCGGTAAAATGAACTACCACAGAGATGCGTAGTAGACATCCGGTACACCAGGAACACTATCCTTACCGGTAAAAACGATATACATACTGAAACCAATAATAATTTAATTCTATGTTATTTCTACTCTTATTAAATTTTAAAAATAATAAAATGTCAAATCTATTAACTCCCAACTAGATTTAATGCACCCTACTTTTAAACAATTTGAATTAAATTATACTAAATTCATAAATACTATTTAGAATAAATTTTTATACAAATTTTAAATTTTTCGATTAAACTACATTTTTAAGTGTTTTATAAAAGAAATAATATATTTAAGACATTACTGTATATACTTAATTGATGGGTCAACTATTAGATTGTATTGTAAAATATTTGCTATTATTATTTTTCAAATTAATTTTAAAAATTTAAATTAACACTGATTATAAAAATTTAATTTAATATTAATAATCATATTTATTAATTAATTCTAAAAAAAGAAAAATTGAAATTACAATAGTATGTATTTATTGAAATGTCATTTTATTATATTGGACAATAAAAATTTTATTTATTTAAAGATAATATACTTACATGTGTGAGGGTATATATATATAGATCTAGGTGTTACTATTTTAATTCTATATATTCTGCATGAATATTGTTAACATTGTTATAAAACATTTCGAGGATAAGAATAGTCTGTTGCCAGACAAATGGAACGTATAATTTAACTCAAACGGTAAGCGAATGTGTCGGTAGGTTGAACTAGTACACAGACGCGTAGGAGACATCCGCGAAAGCATAGTACACTAAGGAAAAATAGTGTCGCATCGTAGCTAATGCGTTAAACAGCTTCGTAACGGTACACCAGGAACACTGTCCTTACCGGTAGAAACGATACACATACTGAAACCAATAATAATTTAATTCTATGCTGTTTCTACTCTTGATAAATTTTAAAAATAATAAAATATCAAATCTATTAACTCCCAACTAGATTTAATCTACCCTACTTTTAAACTATTTGAATTAAATTAAACTAAATTCATAAATACTATTTAGAATAAATTTTTATACAAATTTTAAATTTTTCGATTAAACTACATTTTTAAGTGTTTTATAAAAGAAATAATATATTTAAGACATTACTGTATATACTTAATTGATGGGTCAACTATTATATATATATCTATATATATATAGATCTAGGTGATACTATTTTAATTCTATATATTCTGCATGAATATTGTTAACATTGTTATAAAACATTTCGAGGATAAGAATAGTCTGTTGCGAGACAAACGGTACGTATAATTTACCTCAAACGGTAAGCGAATGTGTCGGTAGATTGAACTACTACAGAGACGCGTAGTATACATCCCCGAAAGCATAGTACACTAAGGAAAGATAGTGTCGCATCGTAGCTAACGCGTTAAAGAGCTTCGTAACGGTACACCAGGAACACTATCCTTACCGGTAAAAACGATATACATACTGAAACCAATAATAATTTAATTCTATGTTATTTCTACTCTTATTAAATTTTAAAAATAATAAAATGTCAAATCTATTAACTCCCAACTAGATTTAATGCACCCTACTTTTAAACTATTTGAATTAAATTATACTAAATTCATAAATACTATTTAGAATAAATTTTTATACAAATTTTAAATTTTTCGATTAAACTACATTTTTAAGTGTTTTATAAAAGAAATAATATATTTAAGACATTACTGTATATACTTAATTGATGGGTCAACTATTAGATTGTATTGTAAAATATTTGCTATTATTATTTTTCAAATTAATTTAAAAAATTTAAATCTACACTGATTATAAAAATTTAATTTAATATTAATAAACATTTTTATTAATTAATTCTTAAAAAAGTAAAATTCAAATTACAATAGTATATATTTATTGAAATGTCATTTTATTATATTGGACAATCAAAATTTAATTTATTTAAATTTAATATACTTACGTGTGTGTGGGTATATATATATAGATCTAGGTGTTACTATTTTAATTCTATATATTCTGCTTGAAAATTGTTAACATTGTTATAAAACATTTCGAGGATAAGAATAATCTGTTGCGAGACAAATGGTACGTATAATTTAACTTAAACGGTAAGCGAATGTGTCGGTAAAATGAACTACTACAGAGACGCGTAGTAGACATCCGTGAAAGCATAGTACACTAAAGAAAGATAGTGTCGCATGGTAGCTAACGCGTTAAAGAGCTTCGTAACGGTACACAAGGAATACTTTCATTATATTTAGAGATGATTATATAAAAAAAATTGTTTTATTTTGCTAATATGTGTTTTACAAGATATATATATAACAATATAACAATTATAACATTATGACATTATAACAATTATAACAATTACAACAATTACACTTGTTTGGCTACTCTGTTAGTGCTGCTTCTCTCTCCTCTTCTTGCCAAATTGCATTCCATCTTCGTTTGTTGGCGGATCCTGTGATGCAAATAGTCGCAAACTAACACACACACAGCAATATGCGTGTCACTGTGCGCGGCCAAAACAGAGTTGTAACGCATAATATTACACACGCCTTTGGCATATGCACTGCTGAAAGACCCGGGTAAGGTGTGATTTGTTTCCCGTATATACATTCTACATTTGCGAACATTAGTGAGAAAACTAATCTCTTATAGGCCGCCCAGCGACGAGTCGATGTACTACAAACGCAAGAGGACTTGTTGTTTACTACATTAACCTCTTAGGTACGGTTGAATTTTGTGCGCGGCTGTTTGTCTGTACGGCAGAGTTTGACGCGAATTACGCGTAAAAGATACAACACTGCAATGTGTGATGGATGATACTGTTCTCCACTCAAGCACATTGGAACGAAGTTTTTGATAATTAAATTATTATTTTTCTTAAGGATATGATGCATATACTTTAACTTTAATAATTGAATTTAATAATGAATAATCCAATTGAGTGTGATATATTTTAAAGCAGAGTACGACACATAGACGACGCAAATTTCAAACTCATTGCGCGATAGTGTTTTTCAAATTGCTCTTCGTTTTCTATTTCCGAACTACCTTTTGAGGTTAATGATTCTAAAGAAATTCAAGGGTACGGATCGACATGTTAAAAGAAGCATCTGATAATCTATTGTATATATATATTTCATCTGTTTTATATGTATATATATATAAATATATATATAATATATATTATAGTCTAGTATAAAATCTTTCAAAAAGATTCTAACTATATTATTGTTCATTAATCTCTCAATCTGCAAAAATTCTAATTTCGGTTTACTCGTATAATGTACGTTTACACATACTGAAACCAGTAATAATTGAATTCTATACTGATTCCACTTTTAATAAATTTAAAAAGTAGCAAAATATCAAATCTATTAACCCCAAACTAGATTTAATGCTCCCTACTTTTAAAGAATTTAAATTAAATTATTCTAAAGTCATAAATACTATTTAGAATAAATTTTTATACAAATTTTAAACATCTCGATTGAATTAATTTTTTAAATTTTTTGTAAGAGAAATAATATATATACGACACTAATATAAATATTTAATTGATAGAGCAACTATTAAATTCTATTATAAAATATTTAATATTAGTATTTTGCAAATTAATTTTAACAATTTAAATTAATATTAATTATTATTATCATTTGTATTAATTATTTCTCAAAAAAGTAAAAATGGAAATTACAATAGTATATATTTATTGAAATGTAATTTTATTAAATTGAAAAATAAAGATTTAATTTATTTAAATTTAACGCATGTACGTCAGTGTGTGTGTGTATATATATAGATCTAGGCATTACTATATTAATTCTATATATTCTGCATGAGTATTGTTAACATTGTTATAAAACATTTCGAGGATAAGAATAGTCTGTTGCGAGACAAATGGTACGTATAATTTAACTCAAACGGTAAGCGAATGTGTCGGTAGGTTGAACTAGTACACAGACGCGTAGGAGACATCCGCGAAAGCATAGTACACTAAGGAAAAATAGTGTCGCATCGTAGCTAATGCGTTAAACAGCTTCGTAACGGTACACCAGGAACACTGTCCTTACCGGTAGAAACGATACACATACTGAAACCAATAATAATTTAATTCTATGCTGTTTCTACTCTTGATAAATTTTAAAAATAATAAAATATCAAATCTATTAACTCCCAACTAGATTTAATCTACCCTACTTTTAAACTATTTGAATTAAATTAAACTAAATTCATAAATACTATTTAGAATTAATTTTTATATAAATTTTAAATTTTTCGGGTAAACTACATTTTTAAATTTTTTATAAAGGAAATAATATATTTACGACATTACTGTATATACATAATTGATAGGTCAACTATTAGATTGTAGTGTAAAATATATGCTATTACTATTTTTCAAATTAATTTTAAAAATTTAAATCAACACTGATTATAAAATTTTACTTTATTATTAATAATCATTTTCATTATTTAATTCTAAAAAAAGAAAAATTGAAATTACAATAGTATATATTTATTGAAATGTAATTTTACTAAATTGAACAATAAAAATTGAGTTTATTTAAATTTAATATATATACGTGTGTGTGTATATATATATATATATAGATGTAGGTGTTACTATTTTAATTCTATATATTCTGCATGAATATTGTTAACATTGTTATTAAACATGTCGAGGATAAGAATAGTCTGTTGCGAGAAAAATGGTACGTATAATTTACCTCAAACGGTAAGAGAATGTGTCGGTAAAATGAACTACTACAGAGACGCGTAGTAGACATCCGTTAAAGCATAGTACACTAAAGAAAGATAGTGTCGCTTCGTAGCGAACGTGTTAAAGAGCTTCGTAACGACACACCAGGAACACTCTCCTTACCGGTAGAAACGATACACATACTGAAACCAATAATAATTTAATTCTATGCTGTTTGTACTCTTGATAAATTTTAAAAATAATAAAATATCAAATCTATTATCTCCCACTTTGATTTAATGCACCCTACTTTTAAACTATTTGAATTTTTTTTTTTTGCGTGGGGAGGGTAAAATGCTATTACGCATGCCCAGTGACCCGCATCGCTGGGTTATGTGGGAGTCGGTCGGATGTCGTTACCATACCCACTAAAAACCCCTCCTCCTTCTTCCTCCGCTTAGAGGGCTGACAACCCCGGTAAAACCTGTCGGCAGTCATCAGGGTTGTCCTTTCGTGCCCCGTTGTATCTACTTCTTCGGGCAGTTACTGCTCATGTCGTTCTCTCAGCCAGTTCAGAATACTGGTCTGGTCTCCTTCTGCGGTTTTTCGTTGTTTCATGTTCTTGCCCTCATTGCTCCGCGTAATTGTTGTTTCGCTCGTTCTCCTCCTTGCTTCTTCCCAGGCCCTCGCTGTCACCCTCCTGTGACACATGACGGTCTTGCAGAATTGCCTAAATTTATTCCAGCTCTCGTCCTTGGCGGTCACCGTGGCGATCAGATTGCCCACGTCTATCTTCCCGCCCAGAGCGTTCTCCAGCTCGATCCTTCTGTCCGTCCACTTCGGGCACGCGAAGAGGGCGTGCTCTGCATCGTCGTTCGGGTCTCCACAGTCGAGACAGTTGCTGTCGCTGTCCCTGCCAATCCTTTTCCTATAGACACCGAAGCTCCCATGCCCGGTTAGCAGCTGCATGGTGTGGTGATCGATGTCCATCTTCTTTTTGGTAAATAACAGCGCACTCGGTATTAGCTTCTTTGTGATATTTTCTTTTTTGTAGTTGTTCCACTCCTTCAGCCAGTCCTCTTGGGCCTTCTTGCGAATCGCCTCCAGTTCCTCCTTCAGCTTGCAGTCGTCATCCGTGCCACTCCTGGGCCCATGGATCTTGTTCCTCTCGTAGGTCTCTCCGAGCATCTTTATCTTTATGTAAATCGGGAGATTTCCGGTCAACACGCAAAGTGCCGCGTGGGAGACGGTGCGGTATGCCGTCGTTGTTATGCACAGGGCCCTTCGTTGTGCACGTTTCAGCTTTTTCCTGTTCTAGGTCAACTATTAGATTGTAGTGTAAAATATTTGATATCACTATTTTTCAAATTAATTTGAAAAATTTAAATCAACACTGAATATAAAAATTTATTTTAATATTAATAATCATTTTTATTAATTAATTCTCAAAAAAGAAAAATTGAAATTACAATAGTATATATTTATTGAAATGTAATTTTATTAAATTGAACAATACAAATTTTATTTATTTAAATTGAATATATATACGTGTGTGTGTATAAATATATCTATATATAGATCTAGGTGTTACTATTTTAATTCTATATATTCTGCATGAATATTGTTAACATTGTTATAAAGCATTTCGAGGATAAGAATAGTCTGTTGCCAAACAAATGGTACGTATAATTTACCTCAAACGGTAAGCGAATGTGTCGGTAAGATGAACTACTACAGAGACGCGTAGTAGAAATCCGTGAAAGCATAGTACACTAAAGAAGGATAGTGTCGCATCGTAGCGAACGCGTTAAAGAGCTTCGTAACGACACACCAGGAACACTCTCCTTACCGGTAGAAACGATACACATACTGAAACCAATAATAATTTAATTCTATGCTGTTTCTACCATTAATAAATTTTAAATATAATAAAATATCAAATCTATTAACTCCCAACTTGATTTAATGCACCCTACTTTTAAACTATATGAATTGAATTAAACTAAATTCATAAATACTATTTAGAATTAATTTTTATATAAATATTAAATTTTTCGGGTAAACTACATTTTTAAATTTTTTATAAAGAAATAATATATTTAAGACATTACTGTATATACTTAATTGATGGGTCAACTATTAGATTGTATTGTAAAATATTTGCTATTATTATTTTTCAAATTAATTTTAAAAATTTAAATCAACACTGATTATAAAATTTTACTTTATTATTAATAATCATTTTCATTATTTAATTCTAAAAAAAGAAAAATTGAAATTACAATAGTATATATTTATTGAAATGTAATTTTATTAAATTGAACAATAAAAATTGAATTTATTTAAATTTAATATATATACGTGTGTGTGTATATATATATATATATATAGATCTAGGTGTCACTATTTTAATTCTATATATTCTGCATGAATATTGTTAACATTGTTATAAAGCATTTCGAGGATAAGAATAGTCTGTTGCGAGAAAAATGGTACGTATAATTTACCTCAAACGGTAAGCGAATGTGTCGGTAAAATGAACTACTACAGAGACGCGTAGTAGACATCCGTGAAAGCATAGTACACTAAAGAAAGATAGTGTCGCTTCGTAGCGAACGCGTTAAAGAGCTTCGTAACGACACACCAGGAACACTCCCCTTACCGGTAGAAACGATACACATACTGAAACCAATAATAATTTAATTCTATGCTGTTTCTACTCTTGATAAATTTTAAAAATAATAAAATATCAAATCTATTAACTCCCAACTTGATTTAATGCACCCTACTTTTAAACTATATGAATTAAATTGAACTAAATTCATAAATACTATTTAGAATTAATTTTTATATAAATTTTAAATTTTTCGGGTAAACTACATTTTTAAATTTTTAATAAAGGAAATAATATATTTACGACATTACTGTATATACATGATTGATAGGTCAACTATTAGATTGTATTGTAAAATATTTGCTATTATTATTTTTCAAATTAATTTTAAAAATTTAAATCAACACTGATTATAAAATTTTACTTTATTATTAATAATCATTTTCATTATTTAATTCTAAAAAAAGAAAAATTGAAATTACAATAGTATATATTTATTGAAATGTAATTTTATTAAATTGAACAATAAAAATTGAATTTATTTAAATTTAATATATATACGTGTGTGTGTATATATATATATATATAGATCTAGGTGTTACTATTTTAATTCTATATATTCTGCATGAATATTGTTAACATTGTTATAAAGCATTTCGAGGATAAGAATAGTCTGTTGCGAGAAAAATGGTACGTATAATTTACCTCAAACGGTAAGCGAATGTGTCGGTAAAATGAACTACTACAGAGACGCGTAGTAGACATCCGTGAAAGCATAGTACACTAAAGAAAGATAGTGTCGCTTCGTAGCGAACGCGTTAAAGAGCTTCGTAACGACACACCAGGAACACTCTCCTTACCGGTAGAAACGATACACATACTGAAACCAATAATAATTTAATTCTATGCTGTTTCTACTCTTGATAAATTTTAAAAATAATAAAATATCAAATCTATTAACTCCCAACTTGATTTAATGCACCCTACTTTTAAACTATATGAATTAAATTGAACTAAATTCATAAATACTATTTAGAATTAATTTTTATATAAATTTTAAATTTTTCGGGTAAACTACATTTTTAAATTTTTAATAAAGGAAATAATATATTTACGACATTACTGTATATACATGATTGATAGGTCAACTATTAGATTGTATTGTAAAATATTTGCTATTAATATTTTTTAAATTAATTTTAAAAATTTAAATCTACACTGATTATAAAAATTTTATTTAATATTAATAATCATTTTTATTAATTAATTCTTAAAAAAGTAAAATTCAAATTACAATAGTATATATTTATTGAAATGTCATTTTATTATATTGGACAATAAAAATTTAATTTATTTAAATTTAATATACTTACGTGTGTGTGGGTATATATATATAGATCTAGGTGTTACTATTTTAATTCTATATATTCTGCTTGAAAATTGTTAAAATTGTTATAAAACATTTCGAGGATAAGAATAGTCTGATGCGTGACAAATGATACGTATAATTTACATCAAACCGTAAGCGAATGTGTCGGTAGAATGAACTAGTACACAGACGCGTAGGAGACATCCGCGAAAGCATAGTACACTAAAGAATGATAGTGTCTCATCGTAGCTAACGCGTTAAAGAGCATCGTAACGGTACACAAGGAATGCTTTCATTATATTTAGAGATGATAATATAACAAAAATTGTTTTATCTTGCTAATATGTGTTTTACAAGATATATATATATAACAATATAACAATTATAACATTATGACATTATAACAATTATAACAATTACAACAATTACACTTGTTTGGCTACTCTGTTAGTGCTGCTTCTCCCTCCTCTTCTTGCCAAATTGCATTCCATCTTCGTTTGTTGACGGATCCTGTGATGCAAATAGTCGCAAACTAACACACACACAGCTATATGCGTGTATGTGTGCGCGGCCAAAACAGAGTTGTAACGCATAATATTACACATGCCTTTGGCATATGCACTGCTGATGGACCCGGGTAAGGTGTGATTTGTGTCCCGTATATACATTCTACATTTGCGAACATTAGTGAGATAACTAATATATTATAGGCCGCCCAGCGACGAGTCGATGTACTACAAACGCAAGAGGACTTGTTGTTTACTACATTAACCTCTTATGTACGGTTGAATTTTGTGCGCGGCTGTTTGTCTGTACGGCAGAGTTTGACGCGAATTACGCGTAAAAGATACAACACTGCAATGTGTGATGGATAATACTGTTCTCCACTCAAGCACATTGGAACGAAGTTTTTGATAATTAAATTCTTATTTTTCTTAAGGATATGATGCATATACTTTAACTTTAATAATTGAATTTAATAATGAATAATCCAATTGAGTGTGATATATTTTAAAGCAGAGTACGACACATAGACGACGCAAATTTCAAACTCATTTCGCGATAGTGTTTTTCAAATTGCTCTTCGTTTTCTATTTCCGAACTACATTTTGAGGTTAATGATTCTAAAGAAATTCAAGGGTACGGATCGACATGTTAAAAGAAGCATCTGATAATCTATTGTACATATATATTTCATCTGTTTTATATGTATATATATATAAATATATATATAATATATATTATAGTCTAGTATAAAATCTTTCAAAAAGATTCTAACTATATTATTGCTCATTAATCTATCAATCTGTAAAAATTCTAATTTCGGTTTACTCGTATAATGTACGTTTACACATACTGAAACCAGTAATAACTGAATTCTATACTGATTCCACTTTTAATAAATTTAAAAAATAGCAAAATATCAAATCTATTAACCCCAAACTAGATTTAATGCTCCCTACTCTTAAAATATTTAAATTAAATTATTCTAAAGTCATAAATACTATTTAGAATAAATTTTTATACAAATTTTAAACTCCTCGATTGAATTAATTTTTTAAATTTTTTGTATGAGAAATAATATATATACGACACTAATATAAATATTTAATTGATAGAGCAACTATTAAATTCTATTATAAAACATTTAATATTAGTATTTTGCAAATTAATTTTAAAAATTTAAATTAATATTAATTATTATTATCATTTCTATTAATTATTTCTCAAAAAAGTAAAAATGGAAATTACAATAGTATATATTTATTGAAATGTAATTTTATTAAATTGAAAAATAAAGATTTAATTTATTTAAATTTAACGCATGTACGTCAGTGTGTGTGTGTATATACATATAGATCTAGGCATTACTATATTAATTCTATATATTCTGCATGAATATTGTTAACATTGTTATAAAACATTTCGAGGATAAGAATAGTCTGTTGCGAGACAAATGGTACGTATAATTTAACTCAAACGGTAAGCGAATGTGTCGGTAGGTTGAACTAGTACACAGACGCGTAGGAGACATCCGCGAAAGCATAGTACACTAAAGAAAAATAGTGTCGCATCGTAGCGAACGCGTTAAAGAGCTTCGTAACGACACACCAGGAACACTCTCCTTACCGGTAAAAACGATATACATACTGAAACCAATAATAATTTAATTCTATGCTGTTTCTATGTTATTAAATTTTAAAAATAATAAAATATCAAATCTATAAACTCCCAGCTAGATTTAATGCACCCTACTTTTAAACTATTTGAATTAAATTATACTAAATTCATAAATACTATTTAGAATAAATTTTTATACAAATTATAAATTTTTCGATTAAACTACATTTTTAAATTTTTTACAAAAGAAATAATATATTTACGACATTACTGTATATACTTAATTGATGGGTCAACTATTAGATTGTATTGTAAAATATTTGCTATTATTATTTTTCAAATTAATTTTAAAAATTTAAATCTACACTGATTATAAAAATTTAATTTAATATTAATAATCATTTTTATTAATTAATTCTTAAAAAAGTAAAATTCAAATTACAATAGTATATATTTATTGAAATGTCATTTTATTATATTGGACAATAAAAATTTAATTTATTTAAATTTAATATACTTACGTGTGTGTGGTTATATATATATAGATCTAGGTGTTACTATTTTAATTCTATATATTCTGCTTGAAAATTGTTAACATTGTTATAAAACATTTCGAGGATAAGAATAGTCTGTTGCGAGACAAATGGTACGTATAATTTAACTTAAACGGTAAGCGAATGTATCGGTAGATTGAACTACTACAGAGACGCGTAGTAGACATCCAAGAAAGCATAGTACACTAAGCAAAGATAGTGTCGCATCGTAGCTAATGCGTTAAACAGCTTCGTAACCGTACACCAAGAACACTATCCTTACCGCTGGAAACGATACACATACTGAAACCAATAATAATATAATTGTATGCTGTTTCTACTCTTAATAAATTTTAAAAATAATAAAATGTCAAATCTATTAACTCCCAATTAGATTTAATGCACCCTACTTTTAAACTATTTGAATTAAATTATACTAAATTCATAAATACTATTTAGAATAAATTTTTATACAAATTTTAAATTTTTCGATTAAACTACATTTTTAAATTTTTTATAAAAGAAATAATATATTTACGACATTACTGTATATACTTAATTGATGGGTCAACTATTAGATTGTTGTAAATTTGTGTAAAATATTTGCTATTATTATTTTTCAAATTAATTTTAAAAATTTAAATCTACACTGATTATAAAAATTTAATTTAATATTAATAATCATTTTTAGTAATTAATTCTTAAAAAAGTAAAATTCAAATTACAATAGTATATATTTATTGAAATGTCATTTTATTATATTGGACAATAAAAATTTAATTTATTTAAATTTAATATACTTACGTGTGTGTGGGTATATATATATATAGATCTAGGTGTTACTATTTTAATTGTATATATTCTGCATGAATATTGTTAACATTGTTATAAAACATTTCGAGGATAAGAATAGTCTGATGCGTGACAAATGATACGTATAATTTACATCAAACCGTAAGCGAATGTGTCGGTAGAATGAACTAGTACACAGACGCGTAGGAGACATCCGCGAAAGCATAGTACACTAAAGAATGATAGTGTCTCATCGTAGCTAACGCGTTAAAGAGCATCGTAACGGTACACAAGGAATGCTTTCATTATATTTAGAGATGATAATATAACAAAAATTGTTTTATCTTGCTAATATGTGTTTTACAAGATATATATATATAACAATATAACAATTATAACATTATGACATTATAACAATTATAACAATTACAACAATTACACTTGTTTGGCTACTCTGTTAGTGCTGCTTCTCCCTCCTCTTCTTGCCAAATTGCATTCCATCTTCGTTTGTTGACGGATCCTGTGATGCAAATAGTCGCAAACTAACACACACACAGCTATATGCGTGTATGTGTGCGCGGCCAAAACAGAGTTGTAACGCATAATATTACACATGCCTTTGGCATATGCACTGCTGATGGACCCGGGTAAGGTGTGATTTGTGTCCCGTATATACATTCTACATTTGCGAACATTAGTGAGATAACTAATATATTATAGGCCGCCCAGCGACGAGTCGATGTACTACAAACGCAAGAGGACTTGTTGTTTACTACATTAACCTCTTATGTACGGTTGAATTTTGTGCGCGGCTGTTTGTCTGTACGGCAGAGTTTGACGCGAATTACGCGTAAAAGATACAACACTGCAATGTGTGATGGATAATACTGTTCTCCACTCAAGCACATTGGAACGAAGTTTTTGATAATTAAATTCTTATTTTTCTTAAGGATATGATGCATATACTTTAACTTTAATAATTGAATTTAATAATGAATAATCCAATTGAGTGTGATATATTTTAAAGCAGAGTACGACACATAGACGACGCAAATTTCAAACTCATTTCGCGATAGTGTTTTTCAAATTGCTCTTCGTTTTCTATTTCCGAACTACATTTTGAGGTTAATGATTCTAAAGAAATTCAAGGGTACGGATCGACATGTTAAAAGAAGCATCTGATAATCTATTGTACATATATATTTCATCTGTTTTATATGTATATATATATAAATATATATATAATATATATTATAGTCTAGTATAAAATCTTTCAAAAAGATTCTAACTATATTATTGCTCATTAATCTATCAATCTGTAAAAATTCTAATTTCGGTTTACTCGTATAATGTACGTTTACACATACTGAAACCAGTAATAACTGAATTCTATACTGATTCCACTTTTAATAAATTTAAAAAATAGCAAAATATCAAATCTATTAACCCCAAACTAGATTTAATGCTCCCTACTCTTAAAATATTTAAATTAAATTATTCTAAAGTCATAAATACTATTTAGAATAAATTTTTATACAAATTTTAAACTCCTCGATTGAATTAATTTTTTAAATTTTTTGTATGAGAAATAATATATATACGACACTAATATAAATATTTAATTGATAGAGCAACTATTAAATTCTATTATAAAACATTTAATATTAGTATTTTGCAAATTAATTTTAAAAATTTAAATTAATATTAATTATTATTATCATTTCTATTAATTATTTCTCAAAAAAGTAAAAATGGAAATTACAATAGTATATATTTATTGAAATGTAATTTTATTAAATTGAAAAATAAAGATTTAATTTATTTAAATTTAACGCATGTACGTCAGTGTGTGTGTGTATATACATATAGATCTAGGCATTACTATATTAATTCTATATATTCTGCATGAATATTGTTAACATTGTTATAAAACATTTCGAGGATAAGAATAGTCTGTTGCGAGACAAATGGTACGTATAATTTAACTCAAACGGTAAGCGAATGTGTCGGTAGGTTGAACTAGTACACAGACGCGTAGGAGACATCCGCGAAAGCATAGTACACTAAAGAAAAATAGTGTCGCATCGTAGCGAACGCGTTAAAGAGCTTCGTAACGACACACCAGGAACACTCTCCTTACCGGTAAAAACGATATACATACTGAAACCAATAATAATTTAATTCTATGCTGTTTCTATGTTATTAAATTTTAAAAATAATAAAATATCAAATCTATAAACTCCCAGCTAGATTTAATGCACCCTACTTTTAAACTATTTGAATTAAATTATACTAAATTCATAAATACTATTTAGAATAAATTTTTATACAAATTATAAATTTTTCGATTAAACTACATTTTTAAATTTTTTACAAAAGAAATAATATATTTACGACATTACTGTATATACTTAATTGATGGGTCAACTATTAGATTGTATTGTAAAATATTTGCTATTATTATTTTTCAAATTAATTTTAAAAATTTAAATCTACACTGATTATAAAAATTTAATTTAATATTAATAATCATTTTTATTAATTAATTCTTAAAAAAGTAAAATTCAAATTACAATAGTATATATTTATTGAAATGTCATTTTATTATATTGGACAATAAAAATTTAATTTATTTAAATTTAATATACTTACGTGTGTGTGGTTATATATATATAGATCTAGGTGTTACTATTTTAATTCTATATATTCTGCTTGAAAATTGTTAACATTGTTATAAAACATTTCGAGGATAAGAATAGTCTGTTGCGAGACAAATGGTACGTATAATTTAACTTAAACGGTAAGCGAATGTATCGGTAGATTGAACTACTACAGAGACGCGTAGTAGACATCCAAGAAAGCATAGTACACTAAGCAAAGATAGTGTCGCATCGTAGCTAATGCGTTAAACAGCTTCGTAACGGTACACCAAGAACACTATCCTTACCGCTGGAAACGATACACATACTGAAACCAATAATAATATAATTGTATGCTGTTTCTACTCTTAATAAATTTTAAAAATAATAAAATGTCAAATCTATTAACTCCCAATTAGATTTAATGCACCCTACTTTTAAACTATTTGAATTAAATTATACTAAATTCATAAATACTATTTAGAATAAATTTTTATACAAATTTTAAATTTTTCGATTAAACTACATTTTTAAATTTTTTATAAAAGAAATAATATATTTACGACATTACTGTATATACTTAATTGATGGGTCAACTATTAGATTGTATTGTAAAATATTTGCTATTATTATTTTTCAAATTAATTTTAAAAATTTAAATCTACACTGATTATAAAAATTTAATTTAATATTAATAATCATTTTTAGTAATTAATTCTTAAAAAAGTAAAATTCAAATTACAATAGTATATATTTATTGAAATGTCATTTTATTATATTGGACAATAAAAATTTAATTTATTTAAATTTAATATACTTACGTGTGTGTGGGTATATATATATATAGATCTAGGTGTTACTATTTTAATTGTATATATTCTGCATGAATATTGTTAACATTGTTATAAAACATTTCGAGGATAAGAATAGTCTGTTGCGAGACAAATGGTACGTATAATTTAACTTAAACGGTAAGCGAATGTGTCGGTAAAATGAACTACTACAGAGACGCGTAGTAGACATCCGTGAAAACATAGTACACTAAAGGAAGATAGTGTCGCATCGTAGCTAACGCGTTAAAGAGCTTCGTAACGGTACACCAGGAACACTATCCTTACCGGTAAAAACGATATACATACTGAAACCAATAATAATTTAATTCTATGTTATTTCTACTCTTATTAAATTTTAAAAATAATAAAATGTCAAATCTATTAACTCCCAACTCGATTTAATGCACCCTACTTTTAAACAATTTGAATTAAATTATACTAAATTCATAAATACTATTTAGAATAAATTTTTATACAAATTTTAAATTTTTCGATTAAACTACATTTTTAAGTGTTTTATAAAGGAAATAATATATTTAAGACATTACTGTATATACTTAATTGATGGGTCAACTATTAGATTGTATTGTAAAATATTTGCTATTATTATTTTTCAAATTAATTTTAAAAATTTAAATTAACACTGATTATAAAAATTTAATTTAATATTAATAATCATATTTATTAATTAATTCTAAAAAAAGAAAAATTGAAATTACAATAGTATGTATTTATTGAAATGTCATTTTATTATATTAGACAATAAAAATTTTATTTATTTAAATTTAATATACTTACGTGTGTGTGGGTATATATATATAGATCTAGGTGTTACTATTTTAATTCTATATATTCTGCATGAATATTGTTAACATTGTTATGAAACATTTCGAGGATAAGAATAGCCTGTTGCGAGACAAATGGTACGTATAATTTACCTCAAACGGTAAGCGAATGTGTCGGTAAAATGAACTACTACAGAGACGCGTAGTAGACATCCGTGAAAGCATAGTACACTAAAGAAAGATAGTGTCGCATCGTAGCTAACGCGTTAAAGAGCTTCGTAACGGTACACCAGGAACACTATCCTTACCGGTAAAAACGATATACATACTGAAACCAATAATAATTTAATTCTATGTTATTTCTACTCTTATTAAATTTTAAAAATAATAAAATGTCAAATCTATTAACTCCCAACTAGATTTAATGCACCCTACTTTTAAACAATTTGAATTAAATTATACTAAATTCATAAATACTATTTAGAATAAATTTTTATACAAATTTTAAATTTTTCGATTAAACTACATTTTTAAGTGTTTTATAAAAGAAATAATATATTTAAGACATTACTGTATATACTTAATTGATGGGTCAACTATTAGATTGTATTGTAAAATATTTGCTATTATTATTTTTCAAATTAATTTTAAAAATTTAAATTAACACTGATTATAAAAATTTAATTTAATATTAATAATCATATTTATTAATTAATTCTAAAAAAAGAAAAATTGAAATTACAATAGTATGTATTTATTGAAATGTCATTTTATTATATTGGACAATAAAAATTTTATTTATTTAAAGATAATATACTTACATGTGTGAGGGTATATATATATAGATCTAGGTGTTACTATTTTAATTCTATATATTCTGCATGAATATTGTTAACATTGTTATAAAACATTTCGAGGATAAGAATAATCTGTTGCGAGACAAATGGTACGTATAATTTAACTTAAACGGTAAGCGAATGTGTCGGTAAAATGAACTACTACAGTGACGCGTAGTAGACATCCGTGAAAGCATAGTACACTAAAGAAAGATAGTGTCGCATCGTAGCTATCGTGTTAAAGAGCTTCGTAACGACACACCAGGAACACTGTCCTTACCGGTAAAAACGATACACATACTGAAACCAATAATAATTTAATTCTATGCTGTTTCTACTCTTATTAAATTTTAAAAATAATAAAATGTCAAATCTATTAACTCCCAACTAGATTTAATGCACCCTACTTTTAAACTATTTGAATTAAATAATACTAAATTCATAAATACTAATTAGAATAAATTTTTATACAAATTTTAAATTTTTCGATTAAACTACATTTTTAAGTGTTTTATAAAAGAAATAATATTTTTAAGACATTACTGTATATACTTAATTGATGGGTCAACTATTATATATATATCTATATATATATAGATCTAGGTGTTACTATTTTAATTCTATATATTCTGCATGAATATTGTTAACATTGTTATAAAACATTTCGAGGATAAGAATAGTCTGTTGCGAGACAAACGGTACGTATAATTTACCTCAGACGGTAAGCGAATGTGTCGGTAGATTGAACTACTACAGAGACGCGTAGTATACATCCCCGAAAGCATAGTACACTAAGGAAAGATAGTGTCGCATCGTAGCTAACGCGTTAAAGAGCTTCGTAACGGTACACCAGGAACACTATCCTTACCGGTAAAACGATATACATACTGAAACCAATAATAATTTAATTCTATGTTATTTCTACTCTTATTAAATTTTAAAAATAATAAAATGTCAAATCTATTAACTCCCAACTCGATTTAATGCACCCTACTTTTAAACAATTTGAATTAAATTATACTAAATTCATAAATACTATTTAGAATAAATTTTTATACAAATTTTAAATTTTTCGATTAAACTACATTTTTAAATTTTTTATAAAAGAAATAATATATTTAAGACATTACTGTATATACTTAATTGATGCGTCAACTATTAGATTGTATTGTAAAATATTTGCTATTATTATTTTTCAAATTAATTTTAAAAATTTAAATTAACACTGATTATAAAAACTTAATTTAATATTAATAATCAAACTTATTAATTAATTCGAAAAAAAGAAAAATTGAAATTACAATAGTATGTATTTATTGAAATGTCATTTTATTATATTAGACAATCAAAATTTAATTTATTTAAATTTAATATACTTACGTGTGTGTGGGTATATATATATAGATCTAGGTGTTACTATTTTAATTCTATATATTCTGCATGAATATTGTTAACATTGTTATAAAACATTTCGAGGATAAGAATAGTCTGTTGCGAGACAAACGGTACGTATAATTTACCTCAAACGGTAAGCGAATGTGTCGGTAGATTGAACTACTACAGAGACGCGTAGTATACATCCCCGAAAGCATAGTACACTAAGGAAAGATAGTGTCGCATCGTAGCTAACGCGTTAAAGAGCTTCGTAACGGTACACCAGGAACACTATCCTTACCGGTAAAACGATATACATACTGAATCCAATAATAATTTAATTCTATGTTATTTCTACTCTTATTAAATTTTAAAAATAATAAAATGTCAAATCTATTAACTCCCAACTCGATTTAATGCACCCTACTTTTAAACTATTTGAATTAAATTATACTAAATTCATAAATACTATTTAGAATAAATTTTTATACAAATTTTAAATTTTTCGATTAAACTACATTTTTAAGTGTTTTATAAAAGAAATAATATATTTAAGACATTACTGTATATACTTAATTGATGGGTCAACTATTAGATTGTATTGTAAAATATTTGCTATTATTATTTTTCAAATTAATTTTAAAAATATAAATTAACACTGATTATAAAAATTTAATTTAATATTAATAATCATATTTATTAATTAATTCTAAAAAAAGAAAAATTGAAATTACAATAGTATGTATTTATTGAAATGTCATTTTATTATATTAGACAATAAAAATTTTATTTATTTAAATTTAATATACTTACGTGTGTGTGGGTATATATATATAGATCTAGGTGTTACTATTTTAATTCTATATATTCTGCATGAATATTGTTAACATTGTTATGAAACATTTCGAGGATAAGAATAGCCTGTTGCGAGACAAATGGTACGTATAATTTACCTCAAACGGTAAGCGAATGTGTCGGTAAAATGAACTACTACAGAGACGCGTAGTAGACATCCGTGAAAGCATAGTACACTAAAGAAAGATAGTGTCGCATCGTAGCTAACGCGTTAAAGAGCTTCGTAACGGTACACCAGGAACACTATCCTTACCGGTAAAAACGATATACATACTGAAACCAATAATAATTTAATTCTATGTTATTTCTACTCTTATTAAATTTTAAAAATAATAAAATGTCAAATCTATTAACTCCCAACTAGATTTAATGCACCCTACTTTTAAACAATTTGAATTAAATTATACTAAATTCATAAATACTATTTAGAATAAATTTTTATACAAATTTTAAATTTTTCGATTAAACTACATTTTTAAGTGTTTTATAAAAGAAATAATATATTTAAGACATTACTGTATATACTTAATTGATGGGTCAACTATTAGATTGTATTGTAAAATATTTGCTATTATTATTTTTCAAATTAATTTTAAAAATTTAAATTAACACTGATTATAAAAATTTAATTTAATATTAATAATCATATTTATTAATTAATTCTAAAAAAAGAAAAATTGAAATTACAATAGTATGTATTTATTGAAATGTCATTTTATTATATTGGACAATAAAAATTTTATTTATTTAAAGATAATATACTTACATGTGTGAGGGTATATATATATAGATCTAGGTGTTACTATTTTAATTCTATATATTCTGCATGAATATTGTTAACATTGTTATAAAACATTTCGAGGATAAGAATAATCTGTTGCGAGACAAATGGTACGTATAATTTAACTTAAACGGTAAGCGAATGTGTCGGTAAAATGAACTACTACAGTGACGCGTAGTAGACATCCGTGAAAGCATAGTACACTAAAGAAAGATAGTGTCGCATCGTAGCTATCGTGTTAAAGAGCTTCGTAACGACACACCAGGAACACTGTCCTTACCGGTAAAAACGATACACATACTGAAACCAATAATAATTTAATTCTATGCTGTTTCTACTCTTATTAAATTTTAAAAATAATAAAATGTCAAATCTATTAACTCCCAACTAGATTTAATGCACCCTACTTTTAAACTATTTGAATTAAATAATACTAAATTCATAAATACTAATTAGAATAAATTTTTATACAAATTTTAAATTTTTCGATTAAACTACATTTTTAAGTGTTTTATAAAAGAAATAATATTTTTAAGACATTACTGTATATACTTAATTGATGGGTCAACTATTATATATATATCTATATATATATAGATCTAGGTGTTACTATTTTAATTCTATATATTCTGCATGAATATTGTTAACATTGTTATAAAACATTTCGAGGATAAGAATAGTCTGTTGCGAGACAAACGGTACGTATAATTTACCTCAGACGGTAAGCGAATGTGTCGGTAGATTGAACTACTACAGAGACGCGTAGTATACATCCCCGAAAGCATAGTACACTAAGGAAAGATAGTGTCGCATCGTAGCTAACGCGTTAAAGAGCTTCGTAACGGTACACCAGGAACACTATCCTTACCGGTAAAACGATATACATACTGAAACCAATAATAATTTAATTCTATGTTATTTCTACTCTTATTAAATTTTAAAAATAATAAAATGTCAAATCTATTAACTCCCAACTCGATTTAATGCACCCTACTTTTAAACAATTTGAATTAAATTATACTAAATTCATAAATACTATTTAGAATAAATTTTTATACAAATTTTAAATTTTTCGATTAAACTACATTTTTAAATTTTTTATAAAAGAAATAATATATTTAAGACATTACTGTATATACTTAATTGATGCGTCAACTATTAGATTGTATTGTAAAATATTTGCTATTATTATTTTTCAAATTAATTTTAAAAATTTAAATTAACACTGATTATAAAAACTTAATTTAATATTAATAATCAAACTTATTAATTAATTCGAAAAAAAGAAAAATTGAAATTACAATAGTATGTATTTATTGAAATGTCATTTTATTATATTAGACAATCAAAATTTAATTTATTTAAATTTAATATACTTACGTGTGTGTGGGTATATATATATAGATCTAGGTGTTACTATTTTAATTCTATATATTCTGCATGAATATTGTTAACATTGTTATAAAACATTTCGAGGATAAGAATAGTCTGTTGCGAGACAAACGGTACGTATAATTTACCTCAAACGGTAAGCGAATGTGTCGGTAGATTGAACTACTACAGAGACGCGTAGTATACATCCCCGAAAGCATAGTACACTAAGGAAAGATAGTGTCGCATCGTAGCTAACGCGTTAAAGAGCTTCGTAACGGTACACCAGGAACACTATCCTTACCGGTAAAACGATATACATACTGAATCCAATAATAATTTAATTCTATGTTATTTCTACTCTTATTAAATTTTAAAAATAATAAAATGTCAAATCTATTAACTCCCAACTCGATTTAATGCACCCTACTTTTAAACTATTTGAATTAAATTATACTAAATTCATAAATACTATTTAGAATAAATTTTTATACAAATTTTAAATTTTTCGATTAAACTACATTTTTAAGTGTTTTATAAAAGAAATAATATATTTAAGACATTACTGTATATACTTAATTGATGGGTCAACTATTAGATTGTATTGTAAAATATTTGCTATTATTATTTTTCAAATTAATTTTAAAAATATAAATTAACACTGATTATAAAAATTTAATTTAATATTAATAATCATATTTATTAATTAATTCTAAAAAAAGAAAAATTGAAATTACAATAGTATGTATTTATTGAAATGTCATTTTATTATATTAGACAATAAAAATTTTATTTATTTAAATTTAATATACTTACGTGTGTGTGGGTATATATATATAGATCTAGGTGTTACTATTTTAATTCTATATATTCTGCATGAATATTGTTAACATTGTTATGAAACATTTCGAGGATAAGAATAGTCTGTTGCGAGACAAATGATACGTATAATTTACCTCAAACGGTAAGCGAATGTGTCGGTAAAATGAACTACTACAGAGACGCGTAGTAGACATCCGTGAAAGCATAGTACACTAAAGAAAGATAGTGTCGCATGGTAGCTAACGCGTTAAAGAGCTTCGTAACGGTACACAAGGAATACTTTCATTATATTTAGAGATGATTATATAAAAAAAATTGTTTTATTTTGCTAATATGTGTTTTACAAGATATATATATAACAATATAACAATTATAACATTATGACATTATAACAATTATAACAATTACAACAATTACACTTGTTTGGCTACTCTGTTAGTGCTGCTTCTCTCTCCTCTTCTTGCCAAATTGCATTCCATCTTCGTTTGTTGGCGGATCCTGTGATGCAAATAGTCGCAAACTAACACACACACAGCAATATGCGTGTCACTGTGCGCGGCCAAAACAGAGTTGTAACGCATAATATTACACACGCCTTTGGCATATGCACTGCTGAAAGACCCGGATAAGGTGTGATTTGTTTCCCGTATATACATTCTACATTTGCGAACATTAGTGAGAAGACTAATCTCTTATAGGCCGCCCAGCGACGAGTCGATGTACTACAAACGCAAGAGGACTTGTTGTTTACTACATTAACCTCTTAGGTACGGTTGAATTTTGTGCGCGGCTGTTTGTCTGTACGGCAGAGTTTGACGCGAATTACGCGTAAAAGATACAACACTGCAATGTGTGATGGATGATACTGTTCTCCACTCAAGCACATTGGAACGAAGTTTTTGATAATTAAATTATTATTTTTCTTAAGGATATGATGCATATACTTTAACTTTAATAATTGAATTTAATAATGAATAATCCAATTGAGTGTGATATATTTTAAAGCAGAGTACGACACATAGACGACGCAAATTTCAATCTCATTGCGCGATAGTGTTTTTCAAATTGCTCTTCCTTTTTCTATTTCTGAACTACATTTTGAGGTTAAAGATTCTAAAGAAATTCAAGGGTACGGATCGACATGTTAAAAGGAGCATCTGATAATCTATTGTATATATATATTTCATCTGTTTTATATGTATACATATAGAAATATATATATAATATTTATTATAGTCTAGTATAAAATCTTTCAAAAAGATTCTAACTATATTATTGTTCATTAATCTATCAATCTGTAAAAATTCTAATTTCGGTTTACTCGTATAATGTACGTTTACACATACTGAAACCAGGAATAACTGAATTCTATACTGATTCCACTTTTAATAAATTTAAAAAATAGCAGAAGATCAAATCTATTAACCCCAAACTAGATTTAATGCTCCCTACTTTTAAAGTATTTAAATTAAATTATTCTAAAGTCATAAATACTATTTAGAATAAATTTTTATACAAATTTTAAACTTCTCGAATGAATTAATTTTTTAAATTTTTTGTAAGAGAAATAATATATATAAGACATTAATATAAATATTTAATTGACAGAGCAACTATTAAATTCTATTATAAAATATTTAATATTAGCATTTTGCAAATTAATTTTAAAAATTTAAATTAATATTAATTATTATTATCATTTGTATTAATTATTTCTCAAAAAAGTAAAAATGGAAATTACAATAGTATATATTTATTGAAATGTAATTTTATTAAATTGAAAAATAAAGATTTAATTTATTTAAATTTAACGCATGTACGTGAGTGTGTGTGTGTATATATATAGATCTAGGCATTACTATATTAATTCTATATATTCTGCATGAACATTGTTAACATTGTTATAAAACATTTCGAGGATAAGAATAGTCTGTTGCGAGACAAATGGTACGTATAATGTAACGCAAACGGTAAGCGAATGTGTCGGTAGATTGAAGTACTACAGAGACGCGTAGTAGACATCCGCGAAAGCATAGTACACTAAGCAAAGATAGTGTCGCATCGTAGCAAATGCGTTAAACAGCTTCGTAACGGTACACCAGGAACACTATCTTTACCGGTAGAAACGATACACATAGTGAAACCAATAATAATTTAATTCTATGCTGTTTCTACTCTTAATAAATTCTAATCGTAATAAAATATCAAATCTATTAACTCCCAACTAGATTTAATGCACCCTACTTTTAAACTATTTAAATTAAATCATACTAAATTCATAAATACTATTTAGAATAAATTTTTATACAAATATTAAATTTTTCGATTAAACTACATTTTTAAATTTTTTATAAAAGAAATAATATATTTACGACATTACTGTATATACTTAATTGATAGGTCAACTATTAGATTGTATTGTAAAATATTTGCTATTATTACTTTTCAAATTAATTTTAAAAATTTAAATCTACACTGATTATAAAAATTTACTTTATTATTAATAATCATTTTCATTATTTAATTCTAAAAAAAGAAAAATTGAAATTACAATAGTATATATTTATTGAAATGTAATTTTATTAAATTGAACAATAAAAATTTTATTTATTTAAATTGAATATATATACGTGTGTGTGTATATATATATATATATAGATCTAGGTGTTACTATTTTAATTCTATATATTCTGCATGAATATTGTTAACATTGTTATAAAACATTTCGAGGATAAGAATAGTCTGTTGCGAGACAAATGGTACGCATAATTTACCTCAAACGGTAAGCGAATGTGTCGGTAAAATGAACTACCACAGAGATGCGTAGTAGACATCCGGTACACCAGGAACACTATCCTTACCGGTAAAAACGATATACATACTGAAACCAATAATAATTTAATTCTATGTTATTTCTACTCTTATTAAATTTTAAAAATAATAAAATGTCAAATCTATTAACTCCCAACTAGATTTAATGCACCCTACTTTTAAACAATTTGAATTAAATTATACTAAATTCATAAATACTATTTAGAATAAATTTTTATACAAATTTTAAATTTTTCGATTAAACTACATTTTTAAGTGTTTTATAAAAGAAATAATATATTTAAGACATTACTGTATATACTTAATTGATGGGTCAACTATTAGATTGTATTGTAAAATATTTGCTATTATTATTTTTCAAATTAATTTTAAAAATTTAAATTAACAATGATTATAAAAATTTAATTTAATATTAATAATCATATTTATTAATTAATTCTAAAAAAAGAAAAATTGAAATTACAATAGTATGTATTTATTGAAATGTCATTTTATTATATTGGACAATAAAAATTTTATTTATTTAAAGATAATATACTTACATGTTTGAGGGTATATATATATAGATCTAGGTGTTACTATTTTAATTCTATATATTCTGCATGAATATTGTTAACATTGTTATAAAACATTTCGAGGATAAGAATAGTCTGTTGCGAGACAAATGGTACGTATAATTTACCTCAAACGGTAAGCGAATGTGTCGGTAGATTGAACTACTACAGAGACGCGTAGTATACATCCGCGAAAGCATAGTACACTAAGGAAAGATAGTGTCGCATCGTAGCTAACGCGTTAAAGAGCTTCGTAACGGTACACCAGGAACACTATCTTTACCGGTAGAAACAATACACATACTGAAACCAATAATAATTTAATTCTATGTTATTTCTACTCTTATTAAATTTTAAAAATAATAAAATGTCAAATCTATTAACTCCCAACTAGATTTAATGCACCCTACTTTTAAACTATTTGTATTAAATTATACTAAATCCATAAATACTATTTAGAATAAATTTTTATACAAATTTTAAATTTTTCGATTAAACTACATTTTTAAGTGTTTTATAAAAGAAATAATATATTTAAGACATTACTGTATATACTTAATTGATGGGTCAACTATTATATATATATCTATATATATATAGATCTAGGTGATACTATTTTAATTCTATATATTCTGCATGAATATTGTTAACATTGTTATAAAACATTTCGAGGATAAGAATAGTCTGTTGCGAGACAAATGGTACGTATAATTTACCTCAAACGGTAAGCGAATGTGTCGGTAGATTGAACTACTACAGAGACGCGTAGTATACATCCGCGAAAGCATAGTACACTAAGGAAAGATAGTGTCGCATCGTAGCTAACGCGTTAAAGAGCTTCGTAACGGTACACCAGGAACACTATCCTTACCGGTAAAAACGATATACATACTGAAACCAATAATAATTTAATTCTATGTTATTTCTACTCTTATTAAATTTTAAAAATAATAAAATGTCAAATCTATTAACTCCCAACTAGATTTAATGCACCCTACTTTTAAACTATTTGAATTAAATTATACTAAATT